>NC_045499.1:1212499-1512499 GCF_009650955.1 Corvus moneduloides
CATATCGGGAAATACTGTGCCTTAGAAAAGTGTATAAAAATTCACTGCTTTGAATAAAAGATTCCGATTCCCTGCCGGTCTGGGTCCGAGATTCAATCGCTGACAAATGGTGCCCCGTGTGAGGAATTTATTATACATCTATCTGTGTGTCCGTCGGTGAGCCCCCTGGGACTTGAAGTGCTGCTGAAAGAAGCAGGAAAGCTGGCCAGTGATTAATCCCTGCAAATTGTAGGTGAGCCACGGGGGACGATGGGGGATGGTGTATCCTAGAAACAGAACGTCACAGAGACATTGGAACAGATTTTAAAGAAACGTGGCAGGAAAGTTGAGTCTACAGATTTGGACAGACTCTTGTTCTGGGCAAAAAACTGGGGTTCAACTTTAGATAGTACCAATATTTTTGATCCTCAGTCATGGGACGCTTTAGAAGCAGTACTGACAAAGCTTTTGTGTCCGTGGAAGAGAGTGTGTAAGGCACTCACAGCGCATGCGGCACCCAGAGACTGGACAAAGAAAGACACTTGTGCCACCGCGGCAGCTGTGCCGAGCTCTTCTGCTCTGCCAGCAAACCATAAGTCTGTCAGGGCTGTGGGAGAAGAACCAGAAGATGGCCCCTTGTCCCCTGACCCATTTGACCCTGGAGGAGAGCTGGACAGTGTCGTAGAAGAGCTCGCGCCGCCCCGCGCCACGCGGCATCAGCTGGAGCCTGGTCACGGCGAGCGGCTGGAGCCAGGGGGGCCTTTCCTGGTAGTGTGTTCCTTCTCCATTTGCCCTCTGTGAGAGTGCAGTGGGGGCGGCAGATATGGCAGAAGGGAAAGCGAGCGTGCGGCGTCGGCGAGTGCATGGCAGCGAGCCACAGCGGTGAGCACATGGCAGAGCTGCGCCGCACAGGCGAGCACATGGCAGTGAGCACATGGCAGAGCTGCACCGCACAGGCGAGCACACGACAGCGAGCACATCACAGTGAGCACACGGCAGCGAGTACATGGCAGAGCTGCGCCGCACAGGCGAGCACACGACAGCGAGCACATGGCAGTGAGCACACGGCAGCGAGCACACGACAGCGAGCACATGGCAGTGAGCACATGGCAGTGAGCACATGGCAGAGCTGCACCGCACAGGCGAGCACACAGCAGCAAGCACACGGCAGTGAGCACATGGCAGAGCTGCACCGCACAGGCGAGCACATGGCAGCGAGCACATGGCAGTGAGCGCATGGCAGCGAGCCCATGGCAGCGAGCACATGGCAGCGAGCGCACGGCAGCGAGCGCATGGCAGTGAGCACAGGGCAGCGAGCACATAGGAGCGAGCACATGGCAGCGAGTACACGGCAGTGAGCACATGGCAGTGAGCGCATGGCAGTGAGCACAGGGCAGCGAGCACATGGCAGCGAGCGCATGGCATTGAGCACATGGCAGCGAGCGCATGGCATTGAGCACATGACAGCGAGCACATGGAAGCGAGCACATGGCAGCGAGCACATGGCAGCGAGCACATGGCAGCGAGCGCATGGCAGTGAGCGCATGGCAGTGAGCACACAGCAGTGAGCGCACGGCAGTGAGCGCATGGCAGCAAGCGCATGGCAGCGAGCGCATGGCAGCGAGCACAGGGCAGCGAGTACATGGCAGTGAGCACATGGCAGAGCTGCGCCGCACAGGCGAGCACAGGGCAGCGAGCACATGGCAGTGAGCGCACGGCAGCGAGCACATGGCAGTGAGCGCATGGCAGTGAGCGCATGGCAGTGAGCACACAGCAGTGAGCGCATGGCAGTGAGCGCATGGCAGCGAGCACATGGCAGCGAGTACATGGCAGCAAGCGCATGGCAGTGAGCACAGGGCCGCGAGCACATGGCAGTGAGCGCATGGCAGTGAGCACATGGCAGCAAGCACATGGCAGTGAGCGCATGGCAGTGAGCACAGGGCCGCGAGCACATGGCAGCGAGCGCATGGCAGTGAGCACAGGGCAGCGAGCACAGGGCAGCGAGCACATGGCGGCGAGCACACGGCAGCGAGCACATGGCAGCGAGCGCATGGCAGCGAGCACATGGCAGTGAGCACACGGCAGTGAGCACAGGGCCGCGAGCACATGGCAGCGAGTACATGGCAGCGAGCGCACGGCAGCGAGCGCATGGCAGTGAGCACAGGGCCGCGAGCACAGGGCAGCGAGCACATGGCAGTGAGCGCATGGCAGTGAGCACAGGGCAGTGAGCGCATGGCAGTGAGCACATGGCAGTGAGCACATGGCAGTGAGTGCATGGCAGTGAGCACACGGCAGCGAGCACACGACAGCGAGCACACGGCAGTGAGCACACGGCAGTGAGCACATGGCAGAGCTGCACCGCACAGGCGAGCACAGCAGCAAGCACACGGCAGTGAGCACGTGGCAGAGCTGCACCGCACAGGCGAGCACAGCAGCAAGCACACGGCAGTGAGCACGTGGCAGAGCTGCACCGCACAGGCGAGCACAGCAGCAAGCACACGGCAGTGAGCACATGGCAGAGCTGCACCGCACAGGTGAGCACATGGCAGTGAGCGCATGGCAGCGAGCCCATGGCAGCGAGCGCATGGCAGCGAGCGCACGGCAGCGAGCGCATGGCAGTGAGCACAGGGCAGCGAGCACATAGCAGCGAGCACATGGCAGTGAGTACACGGCAGTGAGCACATGGCAGTGAGCACATGGCAGCGAGCGCATGGCAGCGAGCCCATGGCAGTGAGCACATGGCATTGAGCACATGACAGCGAGCACATGGCCGTGAGCGCATGGCAGCGAGCACATGGCAGCGAGTACATGGCAGTGAGCACATGGCAGCGAGCACAGGGCAGCGAGTACATGGCAGTGAGCACATGGCAGAGCTGCGCCGCACAGGCGAGCACACGACAGCGAGCACATGGCAGTGAGCACATGGCAGTGAGCGCATGGCAGTGAGCACACGACAGCGAGCGCATGGCAGAGAGCGCACGGCAGCGAGCGCATGGCAGCGAGCACACGGCAGCAAGCGCATGGCAGCGAGCGCATGGCAGCGAGCAAATGGCAGCGAGCACACGGCAGTGAGCACATGGCAGTGAGCGCATGGCAGCGAGCACAGGGCAGCGAGCACATGGCAGTGAGCACATGGCAGCGAGCACACGGCAGTGAGCACATGGCAGAGCTGCACCGCACAGGCGAGCACATGGCAGCGAGCACATGGCAGTGAGCGCATGGCAGCGAGCCCATGGCAGCGAGCGCATGGCAGCGAGCACACGCCAGCGAGCACATGGCAGTGAGCACACGCCAGCGAGCGCATGGCAGCGAGCGCATGGCAGCGAGCGCATGGCAGCAAGCGCATGGCAGCGAGCGCATGGCAGCGAGCACACGGCAGCGAGGACATGGCAGTGAGCGCATGGCAGTGAGCGCATGGCAGTGAGCACAGGGCAGTGAGCACATGGAAGCGAGCGCATGGCAGTGAGCACATGGCAGCGAGCGCATGGCAGCGAGCGCATGGCAGCAAGCGCATGGCAGTGAGCACAGGGCTGCGAGCACAGGGCAGCGAGCGCATGGCAGTGAGCACAGGGCAGTGAGCACATGGCAGTGAGCACATGGCAGCGAGCACACGGCAGCGAGTACACGGCAGTGAGCACAGTGCAGCGAGTGCATGGCAGCGAGCACATGGCAGTGAGCACATGGCAGAGCTGCGCCGCACAGGCGAGCACACGACAGTGAGCACATGGCAGTGAGCACACGGCAGTGAGCACAGGGCAGCGAGCGCATGGCAGCGAGTACATGGCAGTGAGCACATGGCAGCGAGTACATGGCAGTGAGCACACGGCAGCGAGCACACGGCAGTGAGCACACGGCAGTGAGCACAGGGCAGCGAGTACACGGCAGTGAGCACACGGCAGTGAGCACACGACAGCGAGCACATGGCAGTGAGCACACGGCAGTGAGCACACGGCAGTGAGCACAGGGCAGCGAGCGCATGGCAGCGAGTACATGGCAGTGAGCACATGGCAGTGAGTACACGGCAGTGAGTACACGGCAGTGAGCACACGACAGCGAGCACATGGCAGGGCCGTGCCATGGATGCACCCAGCAGCCACCCCCACACCACAGATGGGTGGGATCAGCGGCGCTGGGAGCTGGCGGGGCCGCGGCTCCGCTCAGCGCATGGCGAAGGCTGCGAGTGGCTCTCAGCATGTGAGAGGTGAAGAGGCGAGCCAGCGGGGCCCGCACTGCTACAGCCAAGGCTCCTGCTCCTTGCAGACTCTCAGGACCTGATACTGTGCTAGAAAAAAGGACTGAGTGGACCAATAGCCCCTTCCCCAGGAGTGGGGAGGTTGCAGCATTCAGCATTTGCACCAGCTTGTGCGAGAGCAGCTGCAAGCTGCTGCTTTTTTTTTACCACACCACCTTGTAATACCCTGCAGTTTTGATTGCTTTTTGTGATGGATAATAATTATAACTTGTAAGCTATTTTTTTTAAGCAAGAATTAGGCTTGTTACCTTTTGAAACCTTTTGAAGCCACTTAAAGAGTTAATGTTATTATAATTGCAATTTTCCAAAGCCTAGATTTATATATATTCTGTGAAACAGTGAAGTATTTAAGCAGATAATGATTATTACCTTGCTTATTTTTACTTAGTACACATCAGATGTATTATTTTACTGCTCATAGTAAGAAAACTGCATGTCGTTACACATTTTCCTGAATTTAGTAAGTTGAAAGATGTTCATGTTACGTACTGTTAGAACAGAAAAGGGGGGTGCAGGGATGGGGTGTGCCCCCCGCAAAAGACTGCAAAGAGGTTTATATGTTCTTAATTTTTCAATCGCATTCAGAAGGATAGTAATAAAGTTTTTAAGCAATTTTATAAGTATTTTAGCGAAACCTTCTCAGTCACAGCTTGAGGCTCTGGCCAAGCCTTAGCTCTGGCTGACTGGAGATGATACTGTCAGACCCAAGTGTCTCTGCCCTAAAAGTATAATCAAGTCATTTTGACTTGTTGATTTGATCTTATAAAAGCTGGACCCTCTTTTGAGGTAAACTTGGAAGTCCTGCCTAGGAAAGACTCTCCAAGTCTTAACTATGAAACAGGACCTCCCAGCAGTTGCAGACTCTGAGGGATGGTAAAAGACAACTTTACGTTGTTTCTCAAAGTTCAATGTGTTTAATCATTGTCATAATTCTTATTTGTATAAAACAGAAAAGGGGGAATTATGGGAAATTATAAGAGAGAATTGAGCTGTGAGCTGTAAAACCTGCCTGCAGAGGCTCATGGCAGAACAAAGGAGCACACGGCGGCACAGAGAGGCTTGTCTCCAGGGGCCCTGGGGGAAGGAGGTGTCACATGGCAGACCCCTACGAAGTGCGTTGCTGATGTGACAACACGGGATAGGTCATGCCATACAGGGAAATGCTGTGCCTTAGTGTCTTGGGGTGGCCTTATGATGTGTATCCCATATCGCTGCCTATGCCCAGAAATTAATTCCTGTGCCTTTCTATGCCTCTAAACTGAGCCTGAGAGGGGAAGGAAAAAACTGAGCAAAACTTTCTCAAAGCAGTTTGCAGCTTGTTCAAGGACACAAAAAGATAGCAGGTTTTTTTTTTCCCCAGCTGGGCAGGGGAGCGAGGAAGCACCCGGCTTGCGGCTTTCCAGTCAGCTTTTGGCCAGTTTTTCCAGTTTCTTGTTCTCTGGAGAGAGACTGAGAGTTGAACTTTTCCTTATCTGGAATTCCGGATTTTCTCCCTTTTCTACTGGACTGCCTGATTGCTGTAACATCAGAGCACATCGGGAGGACTTTCCACCGGGCACAGAGGGCCTGGCCCTGGCCCAAGCCCCAGCTCCGAGGAGACCAAAGGGAGGACACTCGAACACTTTCCCAGGTTTTTCCTCTACAGCGAAAGATTTTACCATTTAACATTATTTTCCTTTCCCGTGTGTTTGTTAAATAAATAGTTTTATCTTCTTCACTTTCCTTCGAGGAAAATTTATTTTTTCCCAAACCTGGTGGGGGAGGGGTGGTTGTGCCTTCTCTCAGAGGATATATTTCTAAATTTGGCCAAACCAGAACACTTAGAAAAGTGTATAAAACCAACTCACTCCTTGAATAAAGGATTCCAATTCCCTGCCGGTCTGGGTCCGAGATTCAATCGCCGACATCCTTTCTGGCCCAAACCATTCTATGGTTCTTTGATTCTGTGTTTTTGAGCTTGGGGGTCTCCAAGCATTATTTATTCAGGACAAATGTGCCAGCAGTGCCAGCAGTGCTGGTGCAGGGCAGGTTAGCTGTGCCAGGTGTGGAAGCAGAGGATGCCCACAGCACCTGCCCTCCCATCTCTGTGGATGGAGTTGCAGCATTGGCAGCTTCCTTGCTTGGTTTTTTTAGGCTGCCACCAACACCTGTCCATAAACTGAGCTCAACAATCACATCTGAGAAGGTTTCCCCACCTTCCCGGCCTTTACTGCTCCTTCCCTGTTAGGAGGAATCTCCAAGGGTCAATTCACCCTCACTTGGACTGCTTAAAATTAGACACTGAAGTCTGAGATAGTTGCTCTGGGTTCCCCTCATAGCCAGTGGAGAGAAATAAACTGCCCAGCATGTGGTCCAGCCCATGGCCAGGCAGAGGTGGATGGAGGGGCAAGTGAACAGGTTTCTGTTCCCACTGCTGGCTGAGGAAGCGCAGATTAAGACAAGGAATGCTCAGGCACAGGAGAGTGGCCCAAACCTCACCGTTTATCTTCTGGGAGAGCACAGGCACAGAACCCCCACTCTGAAACTGCCCTGCAAAGGAACAATCTTCTTTCTTTCCAGGAAGCCAGACCAGCTCTGGCCTGGCAGGATGGGATGGCAAACAACACACTCCTTGTGCCTCTGACAGGAGCTGAAACTGCTGCCAGCCCAACAAAGGAGGTGAAACCACAGCAGCTCTGCAGAACTCCTGCAGCTTCTGCTGTGCCTGAGGGGCTCCCACCACTGCAGTGCTGCCAGCTCCTGTCTTGCCATCCCCATTCCTCTGAGATTCCCTCCTCCTGCAGTCATCACCCTTCCCAGGACATTTGCTTTCTTTTATTTGCAAGCAGAACTCTTCAGAGAAAAGCTTGGCTCACTCAGCACCACCCTTGTGCTGCAGGGTAATGCATCTTTATGGCCAGGATTAAGAGACTTCTCTGTAAATCCTGAGTGCTCTGACTCATGTTCATTGTGCTCATCCTCCATGGAAACCCTTCTAACTGCATCTCCTCGGCAATTTGTGGCTGCTTTCCCTATCTGTGGTCAGACACAGCAGTGCAAACAGAGGCTGGGCAGCAAAGGAAGCTCCCCCGATTGTCCAGCCCCGCCTCTTGTGGGGCTCTGACCCAGCACCAAAATGAGAGCTGGAGATTGGGAACTGGTGCCAGCAGCCACAAAAGGCAATGAAAAGGAGACATCTTGTTCCCCAAACAAGGAATACCATGAATTCATCCTGGTATCAAGGGGTTAGAGGAATTAATCATTTCTGTCCAGCAACACCAGGAAACACAACTCGTAACAGACTCTGGGAAGGTGAGTGCTAGGTCTGGCTCAGTACAGGGAGACGGTATCAGTGAAACCTGCAGTGAGGAGAGAGCCCTGGCAGCAGCTGGGTATTTAATTCCCATTTATGTGCAGGCCCTTGCACATGCCCAGGGCCGAGGCTCACACTCAGCAGGGCTTTTTCCCACAGACAGGGCTTGTGGTGCTCCTGGAGCACATCCAGGCCCAGCTGGAGCCTCAGGCTGGAGCTCTGCAGGGTGGCCAGGACAGCCCATGTGCCATCTCTCCCTAAGGCACAGATGGATATTTCTGCTCAGGGATGGTCTAGAATTCAACAGGAGGCTCATTTCGCATGTGAGACCATTGCAATGGGGCCAGCAGAGGTGAAGCACCAATTCTGACACACAATTCCTTGGAGCAGCCCAAATCCCTGCACACCCCGGCTTTTGAAGTGCCTCTGGTGAGATCCCAAGTTGTCAGGAGCAGCACCAGTGCCCAGCTGTGAAGATGGAGTTGTTGGAGCTGCTGCAGTGCCCAGGGCAGTGGCCTGGCCAGTTCTCCTTTGCAGACACACAAACCACACCGTCAGTGCTGATTCTGCTCTCTGAGCCAGGCACAAAGAGCTGCTTCGTGTGGACAGAGCTAATTCACAACTCCTCTGTCATACTCCCAGTCATTCTCAGCTGCTCATTCATGGCTTTCTGGGCGGCTTCATTTTACTCCTCTCTATAAAAATTTCAGGTCCTCAGATGCTGAATTTGACCCTGAACACACCCACACCAGGGTAGAAATTGTAAATAACCCACACTGTCTGCAATCTCCCCTTTTGTGTCCAAGTGGAAACAAGTAGAAAGAAGATTGAAATTAATGGCCCAAATTCCAAATTTCCAGATGTTCTGTCAGGGTAAGGCTAATCCTGAGGCTGTTGCTGATTACCTGGGCTGGGATGCTGAGCCCTCCAGTTCTGCCTGGCTGGTGTTAAAGAGCTTTAGACTGAAGAGTCACTGAGCCTTGAACAAGAGAGAGAGAAATCAGAGAGCTGGGCGTGAGGACAATTCAGATTTTAGTGCTGTTCAGGATCTCAGGCTGAGCCTGAACTTCATTGCTCTGTCACAAAAAAAGGATTGCAGATAATGAGCTAATAACACTTCACTCTCCCGGCCTGCTTTGCATCTTCAAAGCCTCCACAAGAACAAATAATTAACTGTCCAGAGCACAAGCTCATAACTAAGAGCTGAGAAACCAAGTGAGTCAATGTGCTTGCGACAGCTCTTTGCAGTTTTCAGTAAAAACTCATTTTGGAGGAAGGGCTTTACTGGCCCAACTGGTCGCCCCAATCCACATTCCGGGGGCAGACCCAGCCCAGGAGAAGCCCCACCAACTTCAAAAGAGCAACACCTCGACAGGAATGCCCCAAACCCAACCGTGTGGCTTCCTCCTTTTAATTTGCAGGCGCGGGGTGAAACTGCTGAGCTCACATCCCTGCGCTCAGCTCGGCTCCAGGGAGGGAGCCGGGCACATCCTGCTGCACACAGTGAGCCTCTGGCTGCACACAGCCTCTGCCCAAGACTGTTAACTCCAAATGAACTCCCTTCCAGTGTCTGTTAGTGCAGAATTAGCTTTCCTTACCAACTGTGGGTGCTACAAACTCAGCCTTGGAGCTGCACCTCCAGCTCAAGGAGCTGTGTTAATCCCAGGTCCTATACCTTGCTTTGGGCAAATTCTTAAATTCCACAAGAATGTGACTTCTCTTGCAGGCCCTTGGCTTTTGGGGAACATGGGTCACATTTACCTGTGCAAAATAGAGATGAGAACATTGGTTTTTTACATGGACAAATGAAGTCAGAGCCTCAGCCCTACGGAAGAATGTAGAGATTTCAGGCCAAGAATTTTGTCTTGGAGATTCCTGCTTAGCTGCGTGTACTTCTGCCAGGAAACATCTCTGCTCTGTCTCTGAGGCAGAACCTCGAAATACCATTCCAAATTAAACCCAGTTTCCCCAGATTCCCAGCAACTTCCAGCCCACAGATTGTGGGGGATTGCTGGGGAGGAAACTACTGTGGGGCTTGCTCAAGGGCAGGGGCCTTTCCAAAGGGAGATGCCCAGTTCCACGACACCTTTCAGGGATGCCAGGCCCCATCTCACAACCCCCAGTCCCAGGAGTGCTGGATTTCTGTGTAGAACTCCTGGCTGGAGCATGGCATCCATCCCACCTGGCTGCAGGATGCTGAGGACGCTGCCATGACACTCTTGCCGTCCCTCTTTGCTCTCTGAGGCACTGGAAAGCCCCAGTCAGAGCTGCAGCTTCCCCTAGAGGAGTCAGATGCCTCAGAGGAACCTTTCTGCACCTGAATCCTCACACCCTGAGGCAGAACTTATGGGCCCAGTGCTTTTCCGTGGAGCACTGGGACAGATTTCCAAAATATCTGTCTCAGACATTGGGGTCTGGAGCCTGCGGGGGAGTTTTGTGCCTGTGGGAACCTGGTTCTTCAGGAACCCGGTTCTTCAGGAACCCTCCAGGGATGGGTTTTATGCTGTACCCACCTGCCTGGAGCCACCCTGGTTCCTTGCCTGGTTCGTGGGCAGGAGCCTTGGGGACATTTGCATCAGTTTCCCTTCTTCCCAAAAGAGAAGCGCTTCCTTCCTTCCGAGCTGTTTGTGGGTTTGTGTCCCAAGGGCCTTCAGGCTGCAAGTGGGATTCAAGGAACGCCAACAATTTCCAGAACCCAGGTTGCTCTTCTCAATGATGCTGTTTGGAGGCTGCAGTTAATCACAGGGCTCAGGAACATCCAGGACTGATTGCCCCATCCAGCCAACACTCAGGAGCTGGTTCCCGTCCTACCCCAGTGTGCTCCTGCCAGCCACGACCCCGTGCTGGCTCTGCCCTGCCTGAATCACCCTCGGGAGATGTTTATCTCTACCCACTGCCAGGAGAGACCTGGAGCTGAAATCAGGCCATGAGTGGATCTGCTAAGAGAGCTGGGAGCTGGGATGAACCTGAACCTTCTGTGCCTGATCCGCTCTGTGTGGCTGGAGAAGTGACAGCTTGAGCCCTGCAGGGAACTGAGGGTATCCAGGGATCAGTTCCAGGGGGGAGATCTGGAGCTCAGGAATGCTCAGAGCTCCTCCACACTGAGCCTGCTCCACCTTGGTGCAGAAACGCCCCGTGGCAGCCTTGGGGATGTGCTCTGGGCAGTGGGGAGGGACATGGGGAGATCTCCGAGGGGCTCAGCCTGAGGGACCAGACCCATCCTCCTCCAGCACCCAGAAATGCTTCTGAGTCTTTGCTAGAAAGATTCTGGTTGTAATTATATCAAAGGCTTTGAAACAAAACAAAACCCCTGAGGTGGAAAACCTCTCAAAGCCAAATGTTCCTTTTCCAGGATACGCTGGTCCAAAAAACTGAGAATTTGAGAATGACAGGACTTAGTTGACTTTATTAAACAGTTAATTTTCATATTCAGTTGAAGTTGATGTTCTGTTGAATTCCGTGTCCTGTCAGTTTTCTCTGAGGTGTGGCAGGCACAGCTGGGGCAGGGACAGCCCGTGTGGCACAGCCGCTGCCACACCACGTGAAAAGTGCCGATAATTGCTCCATTTTTACAGCTAATCAGCAACATCTGATTCACAGGAGAGATCAAAGCGTTTCCCTGGATCAAAGAGTTCCCTCTTTGTCATGATATCAGAGTCTGATCTATTGCTCTGCCAAGGCACAGCCGTGTTTGTTGACATGGGCAGATAAAAGGTGTGAGTGGCTCACAGCCCTTCCCAAACCTGCGGCAGCCAGGAGAGCACGGGATGGAGCCCTGTCATCCCCGTGGGTGCCACAGCCCAGCGGGGCCGTGAGCCTGAAGCGCTGGATTTACAGACTGGGGACACCTCAGTGTGGCCTTCTGATACCTACAGGGGGCTTGTAGAAAAGAGGAAGAACAGCTTCTTACCCGGACAGACAGTGACAGGACAAGGGGAACAGTTCCAAACTAAAAGAGGAGAGATCTAGATTGGATATTGGGAAGGAATTCTTCCCTCTGAGGGTGGTGAGGCCCTGGCACAGGGTGCCCAGAGAGGCTGTGGCTGCCCCATCCCTGGCAGTGTCCAAGGCTAGGTTGGATGGGGCTTGGAGCAGCCTGGGACAGTGGAAGGTGTCCCTGCCCATGGCAGGGGCTGGAACTGGATGGGCTTTAAGGTCCATTCCAACTGTAACCACTCTGGGATTCTGTGATAAAGCAGCCCCTCACAAAGACAGGACTGAGTGCTGCAGTTTTTAACCCCACCTCAGCTGAGTTAAAAACCAGAGCTCAAAGCCATGTTTGTATCAGACAAGGACATGAACTTGAATTTTCCACCTCACCAGCAAGTGCTGTGCCCTCTGAGCTGACAGATAAGAGATGCTTTCCCTTTCTCTGCTGCTCTTCCCTCCTCCTCTTTGTTTACAGTTTAAGGCTCAGGCTCGGAGGCAAACTGGGATAAAACCCCTCTGCTCTGTGCAGATGCTGAGGCTGCAGCAGCCCCAGAGAGCAGGTAGGGGTGAGGGAGGTGTGGCGGCGCCTCGGGACAGGGGTCAGGCATTTCAATCACCGGCAGCAGAGCAGCTTCTTGCATATTCATTTCTCACAGCAGGACATCCAAAGCGAATCGCTGTGTAATGAGGATTTTCCCAGGCTCAGGTCATTTCAGGTGAGTTCACACCTGGGCATTTCCATCTCCTTCAGCTTCCGATAGATCCCAGCTCCTGCAGTGAGAGCCCAGGGTGCAGGACCTTGCTCTTGGCTACTGAAATCCCATCCTTCACTGAACGTGCTCATGGAGGGGTCTTTGGCCATCAACAGACCTGGGACCTGAGAGCTTCCAGCAGAGAGAGCCAAACTAAAACTGAGCGCTGCCCGCACATCCCTGCTGCTCAGCCCGCCTGCACCTCGCTGGATCCTGTGCAGTGCCCCTCCGGACCCCTCCCTGCTGCCAGCACAGCCCCGGGCCCTCGGCTTCAGCCCCGGTGTCTGCGAGTGGGGGACACCCAAACCAGCGTGCCCTGGCTCTGGGACAGCCCATCCACCAGCAGTGCCTCGGAAATGCCGTGGGGACAGCCCCCCTGTATCCTCTGTGCCCCTTGCACCCGCTGTGCCCCCTGTGTCCCCTGTACCCCTTGTGTCCCCTGCACCCCCTGTACCCTCTGTACCCAGTGCTGCTGTTCCACCTTCCTCTGGAGGGGTTCCACAAGGACTGGAACTGGGAGCTCTGTGTGTGTGGAGGTACCTGCGTGTGTCTGTGTGTGCACACGTGGGATACTGCACACGTGTGTGTGTGTCTGTGTGTGCAGGGCAGCCCAGAGCAGGAGGTGTCAGCAGAGAGCAGCAGGAATGTCCTGAAATCCGTGGCCTCAGAACCGCAAGGGTGGGCTCTGAGCCC
The DNA here is from genome assembly GCF_009650955.1 of Corvus moneduloides. Lineage (NCBI taxonomy): Eukaryota > Metazoa > Chordata > Aves > Passeriformes > Corvidae > Corvus > Corvus moneduloides. The sequence goes on from NC_045499.1 coordinate 1,225,398, forward strand.
TGTCCCTGAGGGGTTTGCCAGAGGTGACACCCTGGGGACAATGCTAAAGGCTCCTGTCTCACACTCACTGCTCCCGCCGAACCTCGTGAGCAGCTCAGCCGGGGTGAGTCCTGCCTCCCTGGGGTGAGTCCTGCCTCCCTGGGGTGAGTCCCAGCTCCCTGGGGTGAGTCCTGCCTCCGTGGGGTGAGTCCCATCTCCATGGGATGAGTCCTGCCTCCCTGGGGTGAGTCCCAGCTCCACGGGATGAATCCTGCCTCCCTGGGGTGAGTCCCAGCTCCACGTGCCTTTGGCAGGGGCGTGGGCTGGGAGCTGGGGCTGAGCAGGACCAATTCCCTGCAGTGCTCCAAAAGTGCCCGTGCCATCCCTTGCCTGTGACTGCCAGAGCCACCACTGCAGGGATCACTTTGGGGCTCAGGTCGGGCCCACAGGGCAGCATCACCTGCACCAGTCAGGGGCCTCAGGGACCCAGTGCTGGGCAAAGGGCGGGTCCCAGCTCCAGGCAGGACTCGACCCCCTGGTTCTCCTGCCAGGGGCTGCTGCCCTACGTGGAGGAGCAGAGTTTACACCCGGGCCCCACACTGAAACCAGGGCGTGAGAGCACACGCAGAGGCAGTGATTCACACATCACCAGGAAGCTCATTTTCCTTCCACCAAGTGCCAATAAAATGCTGCTTCCAGACAGCAGCCAAAGCCTCTTCCTTGCATCCCAGAGCATCGCTGCCTGCTGTGTCAGCGGGGCTGGTCTTACGGACACGGGGCATTGCGTCGGTGCCAAACCCAAACCATGCTTGGGGTGCATTAAAGTCTTCATTGGTGACTTAACACATCTGTGGAATCAGCAGAAACCATGGGTGACTTTAACCAATTAAAGGCCATTAATTGAGACCTGCGAATTAGCTGCTACGGGCAGTGATTTACAGGGCTAACGCTCAATGAAACTGGAAGTTTTATAAGGCATTTAAAAACAATCATGAGAAACTTGCAGACGTCAGATGTTTGCAGGAACAAACGGAACTGGGCTGCAGGGGCTGTGTGAGAAGGCCATGGCACAGAAACACCAGGACTTGGGGCTCTGAGGGTGAGGGCTCCATGCCTAGAAGGTGTTGCAAAGTTCAGCTTTTACATCCTTTTTGTCTTTTAATCTGCAGGTGGTTGTTGAACCTGACCTGCAAGAAATCCAAGGCTGTGCTTCTCCATTTTCTGCAGTTTTTGGTTGTCATTTGGCCTTGACTCGAGCTGGAGGCTGGGCACCCACTGCTTTACGTGGGGACAGTGGCACTGTGGATCAGGGCAACACAGGCACCCTGTATATGAATTCATGGGTGCTGGAAGCTATGAATCCCACAGGACATCTAAAGGATGGGCAATTCCAGCTGCCCACAGCAATGGCATCCAGGGCCACCTGCCCTGTGCTGCCCTGCACACACTGGATGGCACCAAACGCAGATCTGGGCAGTAGGGACTGTGCTAGCCCTGATCCACCACGGGCACAGCAGTCAGGGCTTGTTATCCTGCAGTGCTCTGCTGTTCCCTAGCCCTACAGGACCCAGGTTCCCCATTCTGCACCAGGAATGGGGCTGATGGGCTCCCCAGGGAGATAGGCAGGAGAGGCAGAGCAGCCCACCCACCTGGGATGCCCCAACCTCTCCCTGCTTGAGCAGGGAGGTGGGACTGGATCACAGAATCATGGACTCTCCTGAGTTGGAAGGGATGCACACGATCATCCAGTCCAACCCCTGGCCCTGCACAGACACCCCAACAATCCCACCCTGGGCATCCCTGGCAGCAGTGTCCAAATGCTCCTGGAGCTCTGGCAGCCTCGGGGCTGTGCCCATTCCCTGGGGAGCCTGGGCAGTGCCCCAGCACCCTCTGGGGGAAGAACCTTTTCCCTGAGATCCAGCCTGACCCTCCCCTGGCACAGCTCCATCCTAGCAAACCTCCCTTGGCCCCTCCCAACCTTCACCATTCCATGATCTGCCATCTCTGAGCTGGAAGTGAGGGGATCCCTCACTCTGTGCCCCAGCTGATGGCCCCAGTGAGAGGCCCCACATCTGGTGAGACCCAGGGGCCCTGGCAGCATTCCAGCTTCAAGAGTTTCTGCTCCATTGTCCCACAGGGTCTGTGGGCCACTGCAGCCCCATCCTGGCCCATAATGCTGTAAATGGTGGCACTTGCATGACCCTGGTTCCTTGGGACATGCATTGGCCAGACGGCCCCAGAACAGCAATCCCAACATCTCCCATGCTGCCCAGAGCGCCCCTGGGTAGCGGGAGCTGGCCAAAGGCACGAGCAGGCAGTTGCTGTGTGTGGATGCAGTGGCAGCACCAGGCTCTGCAATATTTCACCGTGGCTTTGCTCTTGATCTTGAGGCAGAGAAGAGCACAAGGCTGCCTCACTCCCAGCGCTGCTGTAGCACAAGTATGGCCTGAAACATCGCCCCAGGATTTCTCATCACCTTTTCAATACCAAATACATCCTCCCTCACATCCATTCCACCCCATGGGGACAGTGGGACGCTGGGGAGCACCCTGGTGTGGGAATGCATCAACAGACCACGAGCTGCAGGTTTGTGAGCCCTGGCACAAGTCTGCTGCAGGCTGGGCTCCTCAGCAGTGCTGGGACTCCTGTGGTGGACACTGCGGAGGAGGATTTGTACCCTGGGCTGGCAGCAGCCTCTGGAGCTTTGAGCTCCTGCCAGGACATGGGCACCACCCTGGGGACGGCACAGCCCTCCTGTGCCACACAAGCCTTGCATGCAGCCACCAGCACGCAGCATACCGCAGCTCCTGCCAGTGTCTGCACTGAGGAGCCCAGAGCTCCCGGCAGCCTGCACTGCTCAGACCCTGTGGGACACAGCCTGACCCCGGTGCTCGGGCTGAGACTCCAGAACTCCTTGAGCATGCACTGTTCCTGTGAGCTGTGCTCCAGAGAGGCGCTGCACAAGGGGCTGCTCCTCAAAGGACCACAGGATGGAGCTGGAGCCGGACTCAACGATCCTTGTGGGTCCCCTCCAATGCAGGGAATTCCATGAATCCCTATGTCCGTGTCCCATGGCAGAGATGCCACTCCTCTGCAGCCTGTCAGGAAAGTTTCACCTCACAGCTCCTGGGACTGTGCCCTGCTAGGGAAGGGCAGAGCTCCCTACTCCTTACACCAGAGGCAGTGCCTTGATCTGGCAGCCAGAGGTGCTGCTGCCCATGGGGACAGTGAGACCACACAGCAGAGCTGGAGGACACCAGAGCACTGCAGACATGGAATCACTGAACCACGGAATGAGTTGGGTTTGCAAGGGATCTTAGAGCTCATCCCGTTCCACCCCCTGCCTCGGCAGGGACACCTTCCACAGACCAGGTTGCTCAGATCTCCACAATAAAGCACTTCAAGGCTGTGAACACCCTGCACGACCCTCCCCAAGCTGCTCCTGGGGTCCCTCACTCTGGGCTCAGCAGTGGGGACATTCCCTGCTCCGTTGTGCTATCCCAGACTCACCCATCTGCACCTCGTGCTCCATTGGCAGGCGGGGACAGCTGCACACCACAGAATCTTGGAATGTCCTGAGCTGGAAGGGGCCCACAAGGATCATCCAGCCCAACCCCTGGCCCTGCACAGACACCCCAACAATCCCACCCTGTGCATCCCGGAGAGCCTTGGCCAAACGCTCCTGGAGCTCTGCAGCCTCGGGGCTGTGCCCATTCATTCCCTGGGGAGCCTGGGCAGTGCCCAGCAGCCTCTGGGGGAAGAACCTTTCCCTGATCTCCAGCCTGACCCTCCCCTGGCACAGCTCCAGCCCCTTCCATGGGTCCTGTCCCTGCTCACAGAGAGCAGAGATTGGAGCTGCCCCTCGGGAGGAGCTGCAGCCCCTGGAGAGGGGTCTGGGGCAGAGCTGCTCCCCAGCACCAGCACAGAACTCGTGCCATGCTCCAGCCAACCTCGACACAACCTCCTGAACCACTGCAACCACCCCACAGCCCGTGCAACACCCGGGATGTTCCCAGCACCCAGGGACACCCCAGTGAGCACCCCAGGCTGCTCTGCCGTGTCCCAGAGGATTGCAGCATCCTGCTGCCACTCTGCCGTTCCCGAGCACGGCAGCAGCGCGCTGGGAGTGGGAATGCCCGGGCTGCGATGGGCGGGGGCCAGGGCCGGGCCGGGCCGGGCCGGGCGCTGACTCAGCTGCGGAGCCCGGCGGTGCCAGCGCGCAGCGGGCGCACGGAGGGAGGTGCCGGGCGGTTTCGGGCCCGGCACAGGGATTCGGGCTGGAGCGGGGCCGGGAGCTGCCGGGACAGGCAGCGCTGTGGGAAGCAGGGAGTGCCCGGGTACCCCCGCCCTGGGCGCTGCCAGCCCCAGGGACGGGCAGAGCGGCTGCGGGGTTGCTCTGCGGCACCGGGCACCGGCACGGCCCTGCCTCCGCCTGCCGGAAAAGCTGGGACAGTGGACCCTCAGAACCTGCAAAAGGGGTTATTGTTTTCCAAGGCAGACACAGCTGAGCGCCCCGAGCGCTCCTGTCTCCTGTTGCCATGCATCAATCAGGCAGGGTGGGAATGTCACTTGCTGGACCATCGCTCAGCCACCCTCTGGATATTTCATGTCCCAGCTCTGCCACCCTACCCAGCTCTACCCTTTGCCCTCCACACCTCGGTTTTGAGGAGGTAGGTGGTGGGGAGCTGGTTGTCCTCCACTTGTGCCTCACTGATTCTGAGCTTCCCAGAGCCTTATTCCCCAAAACCTGGTGGTGTGTGTTGAAGTAGGGAAAACAAATCCTCATCCAACAGGAGCACAAGGCAGAAACCTGCAGGACACCCCCACATCACCAGGCAGGGAGGGGAGGACAGGCAGCCCCAGCAAGGGGGGACACAAAACATCTCGCCAAGGAACAAGATCCACCACCCTGTGCATCCTCCTTTCCCCAGTGCTCTGGGAAAGGCTTCACAGATGCTGTTTATCCAGGGCAGTATAACAGCCCTCCAGGACTTCTGGTGCCTTGGGCTGGCTGCCAGTCCAGATCCAGGTCCAGATCCACCAGGAACACTGGGGGGTCTGCAGCTGATTGTCCCCAGGGACAGCACACATGTGACGTGCTGCAGATCCCCAGCCCGATGGAAGAGATCTGCCCCTAAAGCACAGAGAAGTGGCCTCTCCACGTGGCTTTATCTCCAGGCTTCATTGCATGCCTTCAGTAACATGCAGAGGAGGCAAACACGGCTGCTCAGAATGGAAATAGGAATGGAAATGGCCTGGAAGGTGAGTTAGTGACTACTCCGTGGGCCAAGAGGCCTGGAAGCAGTGCCCCTGTCCATGGTGTCCCCCAGGGCCAGCTCTGACCAGAGAGGAGCAAGGGGAGCTCTGGTACAGCAAAATCAGAACTGAAGTGGCCATGATGAGGATTGCCCCAAAGTGCAGCAGGAAAAGCAACTCAGACCACTGAGGTCTCTCACCAAACCAGCCAAGGACTGCAGCTGAGATGATGCTGGGAGGCACAGGGACAGTTACTCAGGGGGTCCTGCGTGGTTGCTGTGACCTCTCAGAGCCCGGGGAGCAGGTGGGCAACTCGGTGAGCTGTGCTGAGCCTGTGCTGTGCCCTCTGGGATCAGAGCCTCAGCATGGACACCACACCTGCACCCCCTCACCACCTCTTTATTTACAGACACAACACCACTGGGGGGTGGAGATGGGAAGCTCAGGAAGCCTGAGCTGCCCCCCAGAGCCTCCGTTCCTGCAGCCAGGGTTCTGTGCAGCCGCTGCAGCTCCTGGGGCGCGGCCTCCTCTCCCCCTGAGCTTCTACTTCCATCGGCTGCCCACCATGGTCTTCCCACGGGCGCCCTTGGACCTGCAAGGGAAGAGGAAAAGCACGTGCCAAAAGGCATCAGTGACCACACGGAGGATGAGGTGGGTGCTGTCAGTGGTCCTGCAGCCTTTTCCCGTTGGATGTGCACTGCCCTGGGGGCCGAGGGTCTTCACTGGCCCCAGGTAAAACCTTGGGACCTGAGTCAAAGTGTCTTGGGACTCTCTGGAAACAAGCTCATGCAGTTGCCAGGCGATTCTAAGGACCCACCATTTCCTTCCCATGTTTATCCCCCCCAAAAATCGTTCAGAGAAGAATTGACAAGTTGCATCTGTGGCTGCAGAGGGATAAAAGCAGCTGCAGGATCCTTTGGGACCCAGCACATCACTCCCTTGAACCAGCCCAGGGGGAGCAGGCACTGCTTGGGCACAGGGCAGCACAGAGGAGAAGGAGGAGAAGGTTTGGGTGGGCAGTGAAGGGCATTTCTGGGTGCCAGTCCTTGGGATTGCCTCGTCCCTGAGCCCTGCTGCTGCTCTGGGGTCCCAGTGTCCCTGCAGCACACATGCAGGGGGACACACACAGGCCTCAGAAATGCCTGTACTCACCCTTTGCTGCAGGATCAGGCCGTGGTGGGGCAGGAGAGAAGAGAAACTTGGTGTGAGCGGGTGGGAGATGTTGCCCCTGACACATGGGGTGGGCTGAGCACCTCCCACATGAGGGGGGGTGGGATGGGGATGTGAGAGCACCAGGGTGCTCCTGGGAGGAGGGGTTAAACACCCTCCTCCACCCTCTTATGAAGGGTTCCCCAGCCACATGCAGGGAACATGGGCACGGGGACAGGCTCCCCTGGCCTTGTGGGCCTGCACAAATCCCACAGCCCATGGGATTTCCCCTGCTAGACAAGCTGGGATCTCCAGCACCTTCCTGAGATGCTGGGCAAAGCCCCTGCAGGGATGGGGTGGCTGGAGACTGGAAGGACCCCACAGGACACAGAGCAGAGGTGGGGTCTCCCCGGGGTCCATCCCCAGCTGGGGTCTCTGGGGAGGGGGAGGCCATGGAGGAGCAGAAGGGCAGGGACTGAGGTTCCTGGGACAGACCTGCAGGTCCAGGAACGCCAGGCACCAGCAAGACCAGAGGCAGGAGGGGGAAGGAGAGGAGGTGGCTTAGCAAGGGAGATCCATAGGGAGGGAACTGGGGAGCAGGAGCTGGAAGGACAGAAGATGTCGAGGAGGGATGTGCAGCCACTTACACCTTCTGGTGGTCACTGATGCGGTTTCGAAGGACATTGATCTGCAAGAAAAAATGGTGGGTGGTGAAGTCTGGCAAGGTGCCCCAGGCTGGGGACAAGGGCTGGGTGAATATGCATCACTGCTCTCTTTTCCCCAGCAGTTTTTCTGTGGGGTTTAGAATCCCAGAATCTCAGGATGGTTGGGGTTGGAAGGGACCTTCAAGCCCATCTCATTCCACCCCCCGCCATGGGCAGGGACACCTTCCACTGTCCAGGTTGCTCAGGGCCCCATCCCCGCCTGGCCTGTGATGTGTGCTCCCTGTGGTGGTGCCAGGTACACGTACCCACGAGCTGGGAGATCGCTTGGACGCCCCAGCTCATCTCCTGGCTGGGGAGCTGAAGGAGCAGCCAGGAACACAGAGGGTGGACAAATCACAGAGGCCCCGGGGCTCACCTCATATTTCTGCCGCTTGAACTTCTCCTGCAGGTCAAATTTCTCAGCCTCCAGGTCATGGACGTTCTGCCACAGCTCCCTGGCCTTGTCCCTGCAGGAAGAGCCAGCTGGGGACGGGGCAGGGAAGGGCTGTGGCTCCCAGGGAGCTCAGTGCAGGGATGGGGCACTGATGCCAACCCCTCACCTGCCCCCTGCGATGGGGCTCTGGAGGCTCCCAAGCAGGGATGTGTTACCCAGGCAGTGAATCCGGGGACCAGAGCCACGGGGGAGGTCAGTACAGATGGGGACACACGTCCTACCCGTGTGACCCTCGGGACACACCTGTCCCATGTGTGAGCGTGGCTCCCTCAGGACACACCTGTCCCACCCGTGTGACCCTGGCTCCCTCTCATGGCTGGTGCCATCAGCCGCAGCCCGGCCGCGGTGGCCCTGCACAGCCTCGGCGCCCGCGTCCCCCGTGGGGTGTCACAGCCCATCTCCAGCTGTGCCATCCCCCTCGGCTGGAAGCCCCAGGGAGCCGTCCCCCACCCGGGATCCTGCCCAGGAGCTGGGACCCAGCACAGAGCGTCTGCCCTGGCCATCCCTCCTGCAGCCCATGCTCACCTCAGCTTGTCCTCGCTGAGGTGGTCGATGTTCAGGGGCTTCCGTCGCTCACCGAGGATCTTCTTCTTCTTTTCCCGCTCCGTTTGCTTCTTCCCCCCCTTTTTCTCTGACTGAGGAAACCATCAGTCCACTGGAGAGAAGGAAGTCTGCCCAGCCTTTGCTCTCCTCCATCCCCAGTTCTGCACCCAACACCCTCAGCTTTTGGAACTCAAGAAGCACGTGAGGTCCTTGAGGACATTTTGGCAATAGTGGACAAGACACCTTGTCCTTGTCTCCATCCCCGTCCCTGTCCCTGAGGCAAGACTGGAACTGCACATCTGCAGAGCTGAGCTCAGGGCAGCTCTGAGCTCCCTTTGGCCCTGTAACCCCTGACCCAAGAGCAGTTCCCTGCCCTCTCCTGCCTGGAAACCCCACAGTGTCACATGGATGAACCCTTCCCAGGAGCAGCAGTGGCTCCATCACAGCCCCCTTGGGAGGGGTCCCACCTTCTGCATGTAACCCCCGAAGTGCAGCATGTTGGAGAACGCCTTCTTCTTCCGCGCCTCCTCCTCTGCCCTCTTTCGCGCCTCCTCTTCCTCCTTGCGAGCTCTTTCTTCCTGCCAGGGTCAGAAGCCGGTCAGCAGTGGACAGATGGACACACAGCTCGCGTCCCCAGACTCCCCAAGCCCATCCCAAGCCCCATTCCAGAGGACACTCACGGCCATGCGGGCCTGGCGCTCCTTCTCCCGCTCGCTGCGGATCCGCTGCTGCTCTGCCCGCTCCGCTCGCCGCTGCTCCTGCACAGGGAGGGGATCTTGGCTTGGACACCGCAGGGAATCTGCATCCTCTCTGTTCCAAGGGACAGATCCCTGACCCCAAGAGCCCTGAGAGCCCCAAGGGAGCCTGGGGACAGTGATCCCAGAGAGAGGTGCATCCGCATCAGGCACCGCAGCACCACAGCAGCCACACCAGGGGCATCCCAGTGACCGGGGACAGAGAGGGAATGGGTGGAGCTGTGCCAGGGGAGATTTGGCTGGATCTCAGGGAAAGGTTCTTCCCCCAGAGGGTGCTGGGGCACTGCCCAGGCTCCCCAGGGAATGGGGACAGCCCCGAAGCTGCCAGAGCTCCAGGAGCATTTGGACAGCGCTGCCAGGGATGCCCAGGGTGGGATTGTTGGGGTGTCTGTGCAGGGTCAGGGGTTGGACTGGATGATCCTGTGGGTCCCTCCGAGCTCAGGGAATTCTATGGTTCCCAGGCACTGGGGTACAAAATCTGGCTCAACCCTCAGGCTCTGTCCTGTAGGGACAGGGATGTCCCAGGTCTGCCAGGACAGTGGGGAAGGGACAGTGGCTGTGTGCCCACAGGGACAGGGTGGCAATGGCCAGAGAGGGGAAGGCTGAACACGTACAATCCTGTCCTTGAGGGACAGGAGCTCCTCTTCCTCCTTCTTCCTGCTCTCAAAGTGGGCTTCAATGAGGGCCTGCAGCTCGTTCAGGTCCTTCTCCATGCGCTTGCGGTGAATGTCCTGCACCAGACACAAAGAGCCCGAGCCTCCAGGAGCTGCCAGACACTGAGGGGGAGCGGCAGGAGGGCATCATCCTCAGGGGTGGGAACTGGGGCACAACTCACGTCAAAATCCAGTCTCTCGCCATCTGGGATTTTGGGAGGCACCAGGTTGGGCATGAAGACCCTGCAATGGAAGGGGAGCTGGAGCACGATGGGGCTGCAGCAGACCTGGGACAGAATGTGCCTCTCACCCATCCCAGCCTCCCGTCTGAGCCCTGCAGTCCCCAGGGATGCAGAGTGGGCACAGCTGGAGGATAGGGAGTGCAGTGCATCCTGCTGGAGGTGCCAGCTGGGCAGCCACAGAGGAAGACCTGTGGCATTCCTGGGAAACACTCCAAGGTGCCCACATGGCTGGAATAACTCTGCAAGCTGCAGACAATGTGGCCAGGGCCCTTTGCCAGGCCCCCTGAGCTGGCAGCTGCCCCACTGCTCCCCACAAAGGGCACCAAGGAGCCGTGTGTGACCTGGCACAGGGAGCTGGACCCTCTCATCCTCCAGGGCTCGAGGAAGGGCAGGAGAAGCTCAGCCGGGACACAAAGGGATGCAGGGATGATGGCTGAGGGCAGATCTGCCTCCCACACTGCAGCATCCCAGGGGCCCAGGAGGACCCCCCAGGCTTCTGGCAATGGTTCCCAGTCCTGCTCCCTCAGGCTCTGTCCCTGGAATGCTGGGACTCCTGGAAACGTGTGCCTCATGCCAGCCACAGCCAGGACTCTGTACCCCAGGCTGGGATGCACACACACACACTCGCACACACTCACACATTTCTGTCACCTGCAGGGTCACAGGGCAGCTGAGCTTCTCCCAAGGAGCATACAAAATGCTTCAGAAGTGCCTAAAGACCTCATTCCCTTCACACTCCATGTTTCCCTGTCCGTTTCTCTCCCTTTTTCTCTCCATGTCCCAGTCCCACCCTGTTTCCATGCTCTGGAGGCTCCCTGTGCCCTGCCCTTTACGGGCCAGGCTCTGTCACACGGAGCCTCTGCCCCGGCACAGCTCAGACCTTGCCCCAGGGAAAACCCTGCCACACTTACTTGGGCTTTGGCTTCGATTCACCTGCAGGTCCCAGGAGCAGGACAGAAAGACAAGGTCAGTGTCACCGAGGGGTTTCCTGTCACACCTTGACCCAACCCCCGCCCTGAGCCGAGCCCTCCCTCTCTCCCAGCAGCAGGGGCTTCACGGGAATCACTCCCCAGCAGTGAGGTGCCAGCCCTGTGCCAGAGGACACGCTGTGCCTGAGGCACAGCTGGTGCTGCTGGCTGGGCAGAGAAGCCCCTGGTACCCACAATCAGGCAGAAGGAGCAATGGTGATACTTCACCTTCCCCAGGCTCCTGCTCTCGGTCTCCCTCTCCACCTGTGCAAAACAGGAAGCTTTGTGTCCCCGTGGCCAGTCCTGCCCAGGGACACTGTGGGGTAGCTGTCCCCCTCTGCCCCATGCTTGTCGCCACTGCAAACCCCAGCTGCATCCCTGCAGGATGGACGGGGAGAGCAGGCCCCTGAGGGACATCCCTCACTCACAGGGGGGCCCGGACAGCTCCACGTCCTCTCCAGGAGGAATCCAGACAAGTTTTGCAGGAGCTCAGGCTGGAGAAGCAGCAGTGCTGCCCTCTCCTGCTGTATTTTGGGTGAATTTCTGCCCGAGGCAGCACAAATCCACCACTCCTGTCCTGTTGGGGGATGTGGCCAGGGCAGCTCTGCCCCATTTTCCACAGATCATCCCTTCGGCAGCAAATGAATTCAGCACCAAAACCCCATTCGAAGGGCCCAGTGCCTCAGGGACTGGGATCGGGACTGGAATGGCCAAACCCATCTCTCCTCCGCTCCCGCTTTACCTTCTCCTGCTGCATTCGTTTCATCTTCTTGTTCTGTTTAAAAGCAATGGGAGATCATGAGCACCCCTGGGTGAGGGCAGCCACATCCCCCAGCACAGAGGGGTCCCAGCACCCTGACCGGGGGTCACAGCCGGGATCTGAGCCTGCTCCAGCAGCAGTGACAGCACAGTCACACACCAGGCCACCCCTATGCCCCAAAGCCACCTCATGAAATCCAGTGCTCTTTGGATAATCAGACACATCAGAGCTCAATCCCACCTCTGGAAATCCCCTTGGTGAAACAGCCTTGGCCCCTTTCTGGCATTATTTCAGAGGGCTGGACGCAGCCACCAGCAGCAAACACTGCATCCTCACGCTTGTAGGGCCCAGGCAGAGCAGGGAAGGGCATCTCAGTTCAACAGCCCCTTACTGGACAGCAGGTCTGGGGGACAGCTGCCCCTCTGTGCTGATGTGCCCCGGTCACAGCCACGCTGGACGTGCCAGCCCCCACCTGGAGCAGAGCATGGCCCCGCCAAGCCACGGGAGCTCCCTGGCTCAGCCTCCACTCACCTTCTGCCTTGGTTTCTTCGGTCTCCTCCTCCGCCTCCTCTACCTGCTCTTCCTGGCCTGCGGGATAAGGCGCAGGGTGAGTCCGGCAGCGCCGTTCCCCGGCTCCCTGCGGCTCCTGCTTTGGGATAACTGCGGCACGGAGCCAAGAGAGACCCGGGGAGCCGCAGCCACGGGAAAGAAACAGCGGCTCGGGAAGCAAAGGGCTCCTCTCTAACCTCACCCAAGGGCTGCTCTGTGCTCGTCAGGGAAAAGCCCCCTCAAATTAGTGAAATTAAAGGGTTTATCGCTACCTCCTGGCTTGTCCCTCACCCCCTCTCACGCTGCCATTCCCTCACACCCCAGGAAGGGAGGAGGGATTTCTATTGCTCTGCTCTAGCAGTGAGCTCCACGAGTGGCTGAGGACGCGCCTTCGGCACCTTCCCGATCGCGTCTGTGACACTGCTGGAGCCTTTTTCCACTGGAGGGAGCAGTGTCCCCACAGGATTCCTCCACTGGAGCCAGGGTGATGCTGTGCCCGCGGGCCCTGGGGACACTGCAGGTGCCACAGCCAGACAGAAAGGAAGAAAAAGAGGACAGCAAAGACAGCAAACCATGGCTGGCAGATATAAGAGACAAGGCACAGACAGAGGATGGACACACAGCACAGCAGGGCATGGGTGGAGTGCAGGAAGAAGAGAGAGAAGTGGAAGAATGAAAGAAAACCATTCCCCAACCAGGGAGAGGCAGAACACATCGACCCACGACTTTTCCCAAGAGCAGAGAGAGGAAATAATGAAAGGTGCAATAACTACCGTCGTCTTCCTCTATCCATTCTTCCTCTTCTGAGCCAGGGAGGACGGAAGGAATAAGCACAGGGATTAGTTGGGTGCCACAGAGTTTTGGCATGCGTGAGGTGAGCACTCGAGCACTGCAGGGGCTGCCCCCTGCACCTCCCTTCGCTTTTACACTCAGGGTGTTTTGCCTGGCAGTGCCCGGGAGCAGCCAGAGGCTCAGCCCAGCCCAACCCAGCTCCCCAGTCCAGCCCAGCCCAGCCCGTGCCAGGGTTGTGTCTCCATGGGGCTGAGGCAGGTAGTCTGAGTTTGGGCAGACTGTCACACGTTCAGCAGAGGCTCCAGCTCCCGTTGGGATATTGGGATCACACCTCTGCCAACACTCATGTCCAGCATTGCCAGCCCTGGTTTGAGTCAAGGGATCACTGACAAAAGAGATCCTGAGAAAATTCAGACTGGTTTTGGTCCTACTGATGTTTCAGGTGCAGGCATCTCAAACATGGTCACATCTGCCTTTCCTGGACATGATTTGCCCATTGCAGCCCAGGAGCCAACCCCCAAATCCCCCAGAAGAACACTGAAGCCCCAACACTTGGCTCTTGGTCCTTGCAGGTGCAACTCCTACCTTCCTCCACGCACTCCTCTTCACAGAGCACACAGGGCATGGACAGAGAGAAGGGAAAGAAGCCTCAGGTTATTGGAGTTGCTCTGATCAGTTTTTGGCCTCGGGGCAGCTGCAGGTGCTCCATGTCCTCTTACCTTCCTGCTCCCTGCAAAGCACAACAGGAATTTACAGAGTCACACCGAGTTGCTGGAACGGGGCCCACGTGTCCATCAGTGATGCCGAGGGGAATTTGGGATTTCCTCAAGGCTGGCACCCCTTTCTCACAGCACAGGGCCAGGACTGCTGGGCAGCTGCTGGGTGGGTGGCTGCCAGGTGGCAGTGGGGACAGGGACAAGGCCCAGGTCACCCTGCAGGCTGTGGAGAGCAGGGGCCGAAGGTCTGGACTGACACTTTGACAGCGGTCAGGGCACCCCACCAGTTTGCAGCATGAGAAGATGAGTGACCTTGGCCTGTAATCCCAGAAATGGGCATCTCACATGCCACCTTTGCCCCCAAGTCCTTCCCCGACCATGGGGGAGATGCACAGCCTGTCCCAGGTGTGCCCAGGGGACAGACTGGTGACACACATGTGTCTGGCGTGGCACTGAAACACCAGAGGACTCAGGTCCCCTTTCTCTGCTGGGGGAGGAGAAGTGGGAGCTGTGTTCAGACTCACCCCTATAACCCCAACCCCATCTCTCCAGGATGTGCCTCCTGGCCCAGCAGCCTCCATCAGCAGAAGCTGCTCTCAAATCTGGGCCTTGGAGAGTGATGCTCTGGATGTGGCAGCAGGACCCCATCAGCAACACACTGGTGGCCTCAGGTTTTCCCATCTCTGTCTCACGGATTAAGACTGCAGCATTTTTAACACAGGAACCATCCTGGTCCCGCCCATGGGTGGGGACACAGCTCCCAACACAAATTCCCACTGCGGGGGTCGGGCACTGCCAAGGCAGAGGGGCACAGGCGGGGGGTCCATGGTGGGTGCTGGCCTAACAACGAGAGCACTTCCAAGCAATGCTGCAGTGGGAAGGTGGGAATAGGGGGAGAGGAAAGGGTTAAAACCACCCCACTTACTGCTCGTACTCCTCGGTGACCTCCTCCGTGTCTGACATCCCTGGTTCTCTGGCAGAGTTGGAGGCAGATTGGAAAAAGTGAGGGTTAGAAGCGAGATAAGGGCCAGCACAGCCTGTCCCTCAGCACCAGGACAGGGGCACAGAGATGCTGCCTCTCTCCAAAGCACTTGGAGCTTCCAGCTGTCCCCAGCCAGGCTGTGACAGCGTTATCTCAGCAGAGATAAGGCTCCCGCCCCCCTCCCGTCCCAGGATCACAGCTTGCCCCAAACAGGAGGCAGGAGATCGGACACAGACTCCTGTCCCACTGATAACTCTGTCAGGAGCCATGTCCACGGCACTCAGCCTCCCTGGCCCAGCCCTCTCAGGGCTGTGTTTGCTCAGGGGCAGGAAAATCACCCCATTGCAGCTTGTTTTGCTTCCTGACTATTCTTAGCTCAGGGACGACCCCTTCTCTCAGATTTACAGCCCTGCACCAGGCACAGCACAAGAGCTCAGCAAAGCCTGCCAGCCCAGCCCTCCAAGTGCAGAACTGCTGGGAAAGGGACAGCCTGGGCTCAGCAGAAGCATTTCTCCCCTATTAGCTGAAAGGAACAATTACAACCTGGTTTAGTAATTTAGCCCTGGTTTTAGGGCTAAAACCTCTCCAGAAACAGCCTTTCATCTTCCCAGCACATCTGTCTCCCTCCCAGCTGTGCTCAGGAGGACTTCGCTCATCATCTCCCCCCATCTGACCTTCACCCAGCACTGCAGTGTGAGATCTGCACCCACCAGCCCCATCCCCAGGCATCCTGGAGCAGCCCAGAGCCCCAGCCCCAAGCCCAGCCCTGTCCCCTGCTCGTGCCAGCCCTCAGCAGGGCTGAGATGCCACAGGACGACGCAAGGCAGCTCTGGAAATAACTTCCATGTGCTGAACCACCTGTTCCTAGAGCAGCAAGGCTTCCCTGCTCCTGCTGCCCAGAGTCTGGGAACAACTGCTCCTGGCTACATCTGTTGAGCATTTATTACCCAGGATGGGTAGGACAGGCCTCAGGACTGCTTATTCAAGATGCTGGATCCAGGGTTGGAATGCTCAGGCATGGGAAAGGGGCATTCCAGGAGGAGAACCTCAGCATAACAACGCCTCGAGAGGGTTCTAATCTCACTCTGACTCACACGGTGTTTTTTGGAGACAAGTAAAGTCAGAACTCGGCCCCCTCTGCCTCAGGGTCACTGCCTGCTCCTGCCATCACTGTTCCCTTTCCTGTAATGGCTCCAAGCACCCCCTCCAGCACCATCCCTGGGATCTCTGCTTCCCCACAAGCATCAGTTCTCACTCTTCCCCCAGGCTCAGCATGGTCCTGATGCCTCGAGTTTGGCCAAATCATTTGTGTGGCCTCTGAGCACCCAAGGCTCCACATCATCAACTCATGACACGGGAGAGGAGGGTCCCCGCTCCCGACAGCATGAAAGCCTCTTCCTTCCCCATCGCCCTCCTCCCTCAGACACTGCTGGATCCCACAGAGCTGAGGGAACAGCAACAAATCTGAGACTGTTAAGAGGGTACACAAGAGAAAAAGTGGCTCGAGAAAGTATTTATGCATCCTCTGCACAGAAACACATAAACCTTTCCATTAAAGCTCGGAAATCTTGATTTGGTAGAATTAGGAGAACCCAGCAGATGTAATAGAGCTAAAGAGAAAACATTGCACTGACAACAGAAAATCTCCCAGAATTTGCTGTGTACTAAACAGTCCAGATATTCCTCACACTCCTTGAAATCCCCCTCTCCTTTAGCTCAGGGCTGGCTGCTCACAGCTCTGGGGCTGAGTTAATCCTCCACAGTTCTCAGTCTCTGCTCTCCTCCAGGCAGACATGGAGCTCTCCTTTCCCACCATTTGCTCCAGGAACGGGTCATGTCCCTGCTCCAGTCCTGCTTGGCAGGGTCAGACCAGGCACAGGAGCATCCCATCCCTAACCCACCCCCTGGGCTGCCAGAGAGCCAGGGCCAGGCTGGCCGTGGGCATCACATCCCTGCTGTCCCCTGCAGAGACACAGGGCACGGGGACCTGGGAGATTCCCCCAAACCAGGGCAGCCAAAATCCATCTGAGCCACCTGGGCACCCATGGAGGTGGTTCGAAAGACAAATTGCAAATACAGCCCGCTGGAGAGGGTGCTGATGCTTTATGCGTGGCAATGCCTCCATGGCATAAAACACTCAGCAAGCGCGGCCGGGGAAGCCCCTGAGCCCTGCCGGGTCTGGACCCAGCGCATCCCACCCCGGAGGGGCGGGCGCGGCCCAGCCGTACCTGTGCGCGGTGATGCCGGGGAGCGCGGGGGAGCCGGCGGGGTCTGGGAAAGGCTCTTTGGGGCAGGAGGCTTTAAGGGGGCTCCAGCGCCCACCCCGGGGCGGGCAGCGCCGCAGGAATGTGCCCGGCGCCCAGCGAGGAATGCAACACTTGTGAGCTGCTATTTCGGCAGCCGCGGCCCTGGCCCCCTCCGCCGCTCCCCCTTCCCCCCCAAGAGCCCATATAAGCCCAAGCTATTGTGCGGCCTCAGAGATTTGCTATTTTAAACCCTCCGGACCGAGATACGTGAGTGCCCGAGGGGCTGACACAAGCCAGCCCAGCTGTCACCGGGCCGGGACGCTGATAAGGCAGCGCTGTCAGCAGTGCAGGAGCAGACCCTGCCCGGCAGCTCCCACCCGGCTCCCTCAGCCGCTGCTCCGAGCTCGGGATGCTGCAGCGAGGAGGGAAGAGTCTGTTTTTAACCCCCCAGGACACATTTGGTTCGGGTTTTTCCCTATTTTCCCCTTGTCGGGAGAAGGGAAGGGAACAGTTTCCAGTCCCAGCCCAGCAGTAGGTGACCAGGAGTGTCTTAGAAAGAGCAACTTTTACTAGAAAAAAAAGCACAGAGAAACCCAAGTCCTTTCCCAAGCCCAAGAAGAAGGATCAGCTCCAGGGGCAGCAGCAGATTCCCACACCAGATTTGTCACTGCAGTGGTTGCTCAAGGCACAACCCAAACCAAAGAATGGCCCCAATAGGAGGATTTGAGCCCTTTGCCCATGGCACCCTAGAGCCACCCTGAAGGCCTCAAGAGAGCATCCCCCATCCCTGCTGGGTGGGCTCAGCAGCCCCGGGAATGCAGGATCAGGGGCTGCACAGCAAAGGGCTCAGGAGGAAAGGCAAGAGGGAAATGGGGCCCAGCACTGGGCACTCAGCTCCATGAAAGCCCCAGAACAGGGCCATGGCCATGGCCAGGGCCAGCCCACCCTCCCTGGATGACTGAGTGAAGGGTCACTGCTTGTAGGGGCAGGGGATGGCAGGGACAAGGACAAGTCTCTGTTTCAGCTGCGTGTGGAGGGAACACCAGGGCCAAGTCCCGCCTTCTCCCATGAGACATCTCCGAGCACTTGTGTGACTTCACAAACATTGGCCTTTGGTCAGGTCACTCTGGCAGTGACAGCCTGGCAGGGGGGTGACACCCGCCTGCCCCACCTGCCCCAGGCAGCAGGGACGGATGTGGTCCATGGATGTGCAGCTGGAACTCCCTTGGCCAGGCAGGTTCTTGCCCCACTGACATCTTCCAGCTGCCAGGGAGCCGTGTGGGGGATCCCCTTTGCCAGGGCAGTTCCGGAGCACAGGCAGAGGACAGCAAACAGGAACAGAACAGCAAAATGTGGTGGGCAAACAAGGCAGGAGTTTGCCTTCAGCATCTGCAGGGAGCCTGCAGGCCTGGACACCCCCAGACAGGCAGTGAGTGGGGATTGGGGGCACAGGGAGACTCTTCCAGGCTTCTTCCTTCCCATCCCACAAGCAGAGGACCCCATGACCTGGGCTGCACCCAGGTCACGTGTGGCACAGGGGACTCATGGCAGTGGCTGCTGGACGGTTGGGTAGGGCTGGCTTTGATCTTCGGAGCAAACCAGTTTTTCCCACATGGTCTGATAGCACAGCTGGTATTATTGCAACTGGAAAAGAAAGTGGGAACCATTGAGGCTGTGCCTGAGGCTGCAACCCCCCCAGAGGCAGCTGCTTTAACCAGGACTGTGGCTGTCCCTAGCAGGGCATGGGGCAGGCAGGCATCCCCTAAATCCCATCACAGGCCACTTCCCTTCTCCTCCCAGAGCAGAGTCCTTCTCTCCCTTACAGATGCCTTCAGTTGTCCCCTCCTGCTGACTCCCCCAAGTCACGGGGTCCTGATGACCCCCACATCCCCTCTCCCCCCATATCCTGGCTCTGCCCCTGCCTCAGAGGATGCACCAGGTTTCAGAGCAGCTCCATAGCTACCTTGGTGTCTCCAGAGGTGTCTCCAGGCTGCTTTATCCAGACATCTCGCTTTGCCACGCTGTTGATTCTCCGGATTTCCTGCAAGCAGGAGAGTCACAAGTGACAAGAGAAGGTTTTCCCCATGCATTGTGTGCAGTGTTGCCTTGGCCTGACTTTATCCACACCTTGAAGCACACATTGTCCTGGTAAAACCAGCCAGCTTAGGGATCCTGCACCTGGGAGGCCCTCAAGGCCAAGTGCAGCTCCAGGCACAGCAGTGGAGCAGGTGCTGCTAAAGGGAAACTGATCAAGGAGCTGCAGGCTTTCCCCAGGAGGGACCCCAGGAGCAAATCCTTTGCTGGCACAGCTGCCTGGCACAGACACATCTGGGCAGTGCTGATCTCCCAGCCCAGCCTGGACTCACCTTCCCTGGCTGCAGGGCTGGGCTGGAGCTGCACCTCCTGGCCCAGGTGGCTGCAGGAGGCTCTGCCAGGAGCAGTGGCCAAAGCCCTCCCTGCTGTGAGCAGTGAGACCTGCGCAGGACCTGCTGAGCCCCTCCTTTCCAAGAACACCAAACCACCCTGGGGCCAAAGGCTCTCCTGTCCCTCTCCTGCACGTCCAGCAAGTAGCCACCATGGCCAAGTGATGACCTCTGAGTCCCCTTAGCTGGGCACTTTGCACCCACAGCCACAAGACCCCCTATTTTTGAGGTGCAGATGACCCCAGACCCCTCATGCACCAGGACCTCTCCAAGCACACACAGGTCTCCAAGCCCCTCAGACCCGAAGGACCGAGCACACAGCTCCTCTCCCATTGGTCTCCAGGCAGAGCTGCTCATCCAGACAGAGGTGGTGGGATGGCAGAGATGGGATCAGGCTGGGGTGGCAGGCTCAGGCACCCCCGCATGTCCTGGGATATGCACCCAGCTTGCTCCTGCTCCCTCCTCACCCCACCAAGGCATGAATCATGTGTCTTAGGAATTTTGGGCTCAGTCAGGACACAGCAACAAGTAGAGCCTTGATATCTCATCATGGTGGCCCTGCAGCTCTGAGACCTCCAAACCCGGCTGAACTGCTCTCAAACCCTTCAATAGGCTCAGCCAAGGGTTCATCCACCCTCCAACCCCACCCCCAGGTGCAGCACCATGTCCTGTGAGACTGCCTGGTCTCAGGGCTCTCACTTGAGGTTGACACAAGCTGGTACCTTGCTGTTTTCCTCCTTGACAGGCTCCTGAGCTCGACTGATCCACAGATTAATGCGGGATGTCACCGATCCCGGGATCTTCAGGTTGTCCTGTGGCACAGACAGGGACACCAGGGTTACAGCAGTAGCTCTCCCCCTGCACGAATATAACCCGGCCCAGTCCCCAGGGCACGGGGAGACTGAGCGGAGCTGCAACACGCAGAGCCCAGCCCACACGTTGGCTCCATCCCAGCTCCTCAAATTCCAGCTCTCGGCAGGAGCCCACACAGCGCCGGGGCAGTTCCTGTGTCCAAACCCAGCCCTGGCACCCAGCTCTGAGCCTGGTATCCGCAGAGGGGAAGGTTTTCCCCGAAGCCAGTGCCTGCCCCAGCCCAGGACCTGCTGGGAGGCCCTGGCCCAGCGCAGCTCCTGCCTCACCTTCCTGGGAGCCGCGGGCTCCGCCTTGCTGGGAGCGCTTCCCTCGAAGAAGTTGCGTTTGCTCGCCACCCCCTCCGAGGAGAGCAGGCGACTCTTCTGGACTGGCACGGAGGATTTCACCCCCTCCGAGCGCTGGGAGAGAGAGGGGAGTCAGCAGGGCTGTGCTGCACCCCGAGGAGTGAAAAGGAAAGTCCAGCTAATGGGTCACACCCTGAGCCCCTTGGGGTATGCTCCCCCCGCCCATCAGCAGCACTGCTTCCCCCAGTGCACCACGCAGCATCCCCAGACTCCCTCCAAGGGTCCCTGCTCCTAAAACCCTGAGGCCAATCCCTTTTCCTGCCTGGCACCATCTCCTCCATCCCCACCAGCTCTGGTATTTGGTGCAGCTCAGTTCCTCCCCTCCCCATCTCCCTACATGTCCCTCCCACCCCAGCCTAGCTCTGCTAAGGGCCTTTGGTACCTGCACAGCCGAGTTGTACTTTTCCAGCTTCTCCCCAATGGTGCTGTTGCTGCCTGGGATCCTCAGACTCGCACTGGTGAAGGAGAAGGAAGAGTTGAAACCAGCCCCCTCAGGATCTCCTGGGACTCAGCCCATGGTCCTGGGGGGCTGCACTTGGCAGGAGAAGGCCCCGTCCCACCCAGGCACTCCTGCATCTATGTGCCTGGTGAACCAAGCAGTTCATTCCCTGCTGGGGACTGAGATCTCTGGGTGTCACCACCTTTCCAGGGCCATACTGAACACTGAAATATCTCGGCCTGCCCTGGGTTCAGCTCTGCCAGCTCTGAACTGCATCGCCCCCAATGTCAGCGTGGCCCTGCCTACAGCATGCACCTGCCCATGGGGGTATGGAGGATCCCTTGGTCTGGTCACCAAAGCCAGGTCAGGTTGCTCATGGACCCGTTTTGATGTCCCCATGGATGAACCCCGTCATGGTGCTGCACCTGTGCAGACACAAGCACCAACATGGAACTATATGACTCAGGAGACAGTGGGGGCTTGCTGGGGGATATTGGAGCAACCTGGGAGAGTGGAGGATGTTCCTGCCTGTGGCAGAGGTTGGAATGAAATCTTTAGGGTCCCTTGGAACCCAAACTGTTCTGTGATTCCAGGATCTCATTTGGATGCAAGCTGCATGTTGGACATTGTCCTGTCCTCTGCCAAGCATCGCTGCCCGACCAGCCCAGCACCCCAGGGACCAATGTCCAGCAGATCTGTGCAGATCTGTGCCAGGCCTGTCAGGCCCCATCACCTCCTCCTCCCTTGGAAAACAAAGGAAGGCTATTCCTGCCCAGCAGGACCAAAGCAACATGATGAGAGGTGCTGACCTCCTGGTGAGAGGGCTTTGGCTCTCTTCTTTCTGCTTCCTGGAGATGATCTGGAAACACAAGGAGAGGAGATCCTGCAGTGAACTGTGGTTATCCAAGATAAGCATGGGAGACACTATCTCACTGATCTCCCCCAGGAAAGCTCCATTTGCACCCACACCAGAGCTTATCTCATATCTCAAAGCTCCCCAGACTAAAGACACTTTACGGTGATAACAGTTTTATTCCCAATAAAGCCTCATGGAAGTCAATCAAGCATAACCAGTCAGCCCTGATTCACAGCAGGGAGGATCTCGACAGTTCTTGGTTTTCCCAGCCTCTCCAATCACTTTATTCCAGAGATCTGTTTTGAAATGGAATATATTCTCAGACTGTAACATGGGATGAGAGGGAGGATGGATGTTATTTTTATCCTGTGCTTTCAGATAAGACTGGAAAGGCTGGAAGGTGGATGGTAATTCCTGTGGCTCTGGAAATTCTGAGGACAATGAGCTCCCTGTTCTCTCATCACTTCCCATGAGTTTTCTCTTGGCCAGCACAAGGTGTATGAACTGAACATGTTCATCCTCACACACCTTCGGTCAGACACGGAGACGGAAAACAGGGGGAAGAGGGAAGCAGAACTGCAGTGCCCAGACCAAGGGTAAATTTTGAACACACTTCTGGGAACAGGCTCTGCCCACATAATCCAGAGGCCAAAGCAATCGTTCCTTCCCCCCATCCTCCACTGGAATTCTTTCCCCACCTGCTTTAGCTCTTACCCGAAAGGAGACGGTTCTTGGGCTGGTCCGTCGGATGGAGCTGCTGAAGGTGACGTGAGTTGGAGAAGGGTCTGGCTTTTCTGCAGGTTCATCTCGGGGCAGGGACAGCTGGATTACCTGCTTTGAGGGGTTCCTGGATGGCTGCTGAGGAAAAAGGTATCAGATGCATCCCCGCAGAGCCTGCAGAGAAGACTGAGGTGCAGGAGCTGAGCAGTCAGGGCGGGAACTGGGTTTGAGGCGGGAGTTTGAGATCAAAATCCTCCGAACCTTTCCTGTCTCAGTTGGACATACAGAGTCCCAAACAGCTCTTCAGTGTCACCATGATGGCAATCAGAGGGGCTTGCTGGAGAGGTGATCAGGACAGCACAGGCCAGGGAGGGGAAGGAGGTTGTGGGACCCTCTCTGAGGTTTGCAGCTCTCAGAAAAACCTTCCCCAAAATCCTTCAGGTCCCATTTCCCTCCTGGTACTTTTGGGCTGTCCCTCTCTCTGGTCCTCCCGGCACCCAGGACCTCTCCCCCCAAGGCCTGGTGCCCCACCCATTCCTGCTCACCTGCTGCTCCGGAGATGAGCTCACTGCCGAGGTTTTCTCCTCTGTGCTGCGGTTTCCCACCCTGGTGAGGATCTTCACCTCCCGGAGCCGGCAGCTCCCCACCTCTGGCGGCTCCTTCGCCTCCTTCCTCTGCTCCCCCTGAGGAGTCCACACTCCTTGGTCTTTGTCCTGGAGCCGTGCCCTCACCACCACCTTCCTCTCGGAGGCTGGCTCCAGGTTCTTGTCTCCTGGCGGGTCCCCTCTGCCCTTGGCCACCTCCTGACCCCGCTCTGCAGCCCGGCTGCTCTCCTGCCTCCCACGGGGCTGTGGCCCTGCCTCCAGGCAGTTTTCTGCCCCCCCTGGCTCCTTCTGCTCCTTCTGCTCCTTCTCCTGCCTCAGCTTTTCGGACGTGGGCGGGAGGCACCTTGTCCTTCTCCCTTCTTGTGTCTTCAGCACCTCCGGGAGCTTTCTCTCCTCCCCATCCTCCGGAGACTGCGGCTTCACCAGGGATGGAGGTCTAGGAACAGGGACAACATGGGATGACAACCTCAGCATCTGGGGCTAGAGGGGCGGATTTCATGCTGCAAGTGAGGCAAAAGGCTCTGGGGAGGGACATAAAAATCCCACCAACATCCTGGAGTCCTCCCTGCAGACCAGGGCTTGCAGCCACACTCATCCCCATGACCCCAGCTCAGCTGTCTGAGAAAAAGTTTGGATTAAAAGTCTTTTTTTTCCTTTTTGTCGTAGAGATGAAGCATTTCCGCATCCTTGTCCCAGGACACCAGCACCCACCAAGTGCTGTGCCAAGGAGATCCAGGCTCAGGGCAGCATGCTGGGTCTGCTGCTGGATAAGAAGTGTGGCTGTGACTCTTCCCACCATCTTTAAATGGGAAGTGTCAGTTGGAAGTCAATCTGCTCTGGCAGCTCCACCCACAGTCCCAACATGACCCGTGAAAAGCTGTTTCCGCTCCTTCCCCCAGGCAAACAGGCACAAGGTCTGGGAAGGGGCAGGCTGTGTCTGCACACTCCCAGGATTGGGAAGGAGGTGGGATAACGTTTGCCCTCCCCCTGAATTGCAATCACCACATGGCCAGCCTGTGTCAGCACCAGGGAACACGGACTTGTCCTTCCCACCTGGTTCATTTTAGTCATGTCCAGCCCCCATATCCAACCCAAGCATCCTAACTCCATCCTGTCTGAAACACAGAAACACATCTGGAGTGGGAGTCTTACTGTGGACACAAACCATTTAAATACTGGACACTTCCAGGATCAATTTAGAGAGTGGGTCAGGTTGTGTAAGGGCAGCCAGTCCCAGAGCACCTCCAAATCCCAGCTCCCTGCAGCCAGGAACTTTGGAAGCACCACTGGAAAGCCCTTGGGTCACATCCCCACTTCAGCCAAGGTCCCACAGCGTCACTGTGAGGTTCAGAGGGGCAGCACAGCCAGCCAGGCTCTGCCTGCTCTGCTCTCCTGCCCTGCAGAGCTGGGCACCCCCTTACCTGCTGCAGATCCCACCTGGGCGTGGCCAGCACCCACCTGAGTTCTGCCCTGGCACCAGCCCTCCCCCAGCACTCCTGCTCCTGTGCCATGGACAGCCCCCCGAGCCATCCCCCCGTGCTCCTCCTGGGGAGCCCATCCCTCCTCCCAAGGGTCATTGGAGCTCAGCTCTTCCCACCGTCGGGAGCGATTCCCACCCTCCACAGCAGCAGCTGCCAGGGCTCAGGGTCAGGAGCGAGGCCAATGCCAGCCAGACCCCACAGACCTGCTGGAAGCCGGGCTGGTGTCTTTGACAGGGCTGGCAGGTTCCTCATCCGTGGATGTGGAGGACAGCAGGTTCCGGTGCCTTCGCCGGCGCTCTCTTTGCTGCTCTTCCTCATCCTCCAGGGTCCTCTGCCTGGCCAGGCTGTTTGGGAGGAAACACCAGGACATGGGGAGGCTGTGTCCTGCACGGGGACCCTGAAGCCCCTGTGCCAGACAAGAAAGGAACTGCAACACCCTGGGCAAGGCCAAGGGGCTGACAGAAGTCACCTTGCTGGAGGAGAGCAATGCCAGCATGAGCCAAGCGTCCCAAAGTGCTCTCACTCCACCCAGCTGATGCAGGCCCTTCCCAAAGCAAGCACTTGACTTCCCAACTCCTATTTTCTCCTGCTGGAGGGAGCACTCATTTCAAAGGAATCCCTATATTAAGCAAACCTTCCTGGGGAAGGATATTGAACCTGTAACTCAGCCAGACCAGGAGCCTTGAGCTATCACACAAACTAGAAGGGTAACCACTATGGCACAAGATTTTAGCCCAAAAATAAGCTGTGATGATGGAAATTTAATTTTTATAGAGCAAAAAGCCTCAGATGCAAAAGTATCAGAGGCTGGAGGCAACTGCTGAGAGGCTCTGCCAGGGGATAGGGCTGGCAGGGCTCCTCTTCCTCCCTGCATGTGCCTGGACTGGGAACTGTTTATAACCACAGACTGAGCTAAAAAGACAAGGTTTGGAATCATCTTTGAGCATTTTATTTTGCACAAGCCAAATGTAGTTGGTTTGGGTTTTGTTTTGTTTTTTTAATAAAATGCCACTAGGAATAAAAAGTTCTCTGGAAAACAGCAGTTCTGCCACCCTTTCTCCACTGTGCTAAACCTGCCCACCCTCTGTGCCGGTGCATGAACTGTCTTGGAAAACAATTTTATTGGCTGGATGGAGCTTTTCAGAGCCGGGTTCCTCTCCCCCAACACGCCCTCAATCAGCCACAAACACTGCAGGGAACGCCATGGAGCGCCCGGCACCCCAGCAGAGCCTCCCTGCGCAGGGTCCATCCCAGCACCTCATCCCAGCTCCGTCCAGCGGCACCCAGGCTCAGGCTCTGCCATGAATTTGACTTTTGGCGAAAGTCAGGGGGGTAGGGCCGCGTTAAGGCAAGCGCGGCGGCGAGGACTCGCGCTGGTGCGAGTTACTGAGTAATCCCAGCCGGTCATAAATTAAACCGCTTTACCCCCCGCGAGTGTTTGCGGCTTCTGTTCTTCCTGCTCGGGGCAGGCGGGAGCGCGGCGGGGCCAGCGGAGCGCGACGGGAGCGAAAGGGGGCCAGGGCCCGGCGGAGAGCTCAGGGCCGGGGACAGGACAGGGCAGTGTCCCGCTTCTCCCCCGCTGACCCCGCAGCCCAACAGCCCCAACAGCAATCGGACCCGCTGCTGGGGGGCTCCGGGCGGTCTCCGATGGCACGCTTGGTACCGGGAGAGACGGGGCTGGCGAAGGCTGGGATGTGGCCAGGGAGCACCCCCGGGTGGGGAGGCAGCAGGGCCGTGCTCGCACAGCACCGGGGCAGCGATCCCTGCGAGCACAGTCCCAGCCGGCCGCTTCCCGGCTGTCCGGGGGGACACACACACACATGCCGGTGCCTCTGCACTCCTGTCCCTCAGGCAGTGACAGCACAGAGCACTAATGCTGGGCTAAATCCTCATGACGACCAGGTACCACTTTGTGTATACAATCACAGGCTCCTTCGAAGTGAAAATGGGATTTTCCTGCCTTGAATTACCGTGGCTTCTTCTGAGGCAGCACAAAGCCTGGCACTACCCACAGGCAGCTCCTCGTTATTTGTAATTAAGTGATCCACCCATCAGGCTATGGATTTGCTGTGCCAGTCTTTCCCCCTTCTTTTCAAAGAGGGATTTATTTTTTGCTGTCTTACCTTTTTTAACTCAAAGAGATGAGTAAAAAAAGTTTGGCAAGTGTCCCTGCCTTGTCCTTTCCTGCCCTGTCAATGATTAGTGCAGAGATTTCTGACATTTCTGCTGTTTCAGTGCTGCCTCATCTCAGGAGAGCTCAGGAAATGCCTTCCGGGGTTGTGAAGCACAGGGGGTGCAGGACCCAGCTGGGCTGGTGTTGGGGTAAGTCCACGGCTCAGAGCAGATGGATCTGGACAGGGCTGAAATGGCCTCTGGATCTGTCCCATCCATGGCAGAGGCAGCTGAGAGCTGGTGGCCTCAGAGCAGTGGGGTCTCAATTAAAATAAGGAAGTTTTTCACAATGAGGGGAGGAAGGCCCTGGCACAGGGTGCCCAGAGAAGCTGTGGCTGCCCCAGCCCTGGCAGTGTCCAAGGCCAGGCTGGACGGGGCTTGGAGCACCCTGGGCTAGTGGAAGGTGTCCCTGCTATGGCAGGGGGTGGAACAAGATGAACTTTAAGGTTCTTCCCACCCAAACCATTCTGGGATTCTGTGAACTCCCCTTTTTTACACCCAGTACCGAGGTTTGCAATTAAATCTCGGAGCCATCACATCCACTTGGACCAGGATTCCTGCTCTGATTTGTGGGACAGCGTGGCTGTGTTTGAGTTTCCATCACTGCTCCTGCACAGCCGGGGCTGCCCTGGGGTCTGCAGTGGGTCAGGGCTGATCCCTCTTTGCTCCAGCTTCGTGCGAGCCCCTAACCCACCCCAGGATGCCCAGGAGCCTCCCCTGCTCTGAATCACTCTTTGGGAAGGCCGAGGGAGCGGAGCTGGCGGTGCTGCGGGGATTGCTCAGTCACTGCCGCTGAATCAGGGCTTGCTCAGCACAGGATGGGCTGCGGTCTCCGCAGGGCAGAGCAGGACACGCACCCAGGGGCTGCATGGGCATGGGGGGAGTGGAAACGCCCCCAGCCAGCTCCAGAGCAAGTCTGGAGGCACAGCCCAGACACTCTGTACCCCAAAGAAAAGGCAAAACAGACCCAAAATGTATCCAGCATGGGGCGAGAATGCTTATCCAGGTAATTCTCCTGTGCAGGGCTCAGCTTCCCCAGGCAGCAGAAACAAAAACGCCTCTGATCCTACCCAGCCACAAGAAACTCCAGCAGCGCCGAGCTCTCCGTGGGGCTGTCATTCACCTCTGCAAACAACAAACAACACCCCCAGCGCAGCTGCCCCCTCTTCCCATGCTCCCCAAAAGCCCCTTCGGCCACCAGCAGCCCACCCTCACCCCCTCCCTGCGCCGCTGGAAAGGGTTAAGCATTAATCCACAGCACTTACCTGGAGAGATCAGACCAGTTCCTTCTGCTAAAGGACATTCCTGCTTCCTGGGAGTTTCAGAGAGCCCCCAGAACCCGAGCAGGCATCCAGGCCAAGGTGCTGTGGGAGCCGCGGGGATCAGCGCTGCCCGAGAAGGGAGGGAGGAACTCCCTGCAAGGTTATTTCCCTGTGCACCTTTACCCTGCCTACCACCCGCTCCCCACCAGCTGCATCACATGGTTCCTTATCTACCTGACCCAGGCAGGGCTGTGATTTGTGAGCCAGCGGCGCGGGGCGAGAGCTGCCCTGCCCAGCAGTGCCACGCAAAACCAGAGCCCTCCTCGCTGCCAGGCTCCGAGCCGGGACCCGCGGCTCGAGCCATCCACGTCTCCCAAGGTTTCGGAGACAACTCCCTGCTGAGAACCTGTTCTACCAGCCACAATCCACCAGTCAACAACTCCTGCAGCCCGGCGGAGGAGGTGAATTACCCCGGGCTGAGTGGGAGGAGGTTGGCTCCCGGGGATCCAAAACAGTCATTAAAACACCTCCGGCTGGGCGCAGTCCAGCCCTTCCCAAAGAGCTTGGGAGGGTCCCCTGCTCCTTCCAGCCCTTTCTAGATGTCTTGGATGGAGCTGTCAAGGTCTCCCCATTCTTATGAGCTTTGCTGCAGCAGTGAGCACTCACTGAGTCTCAGGGGAGGGGGCTGGAGCATGGGGGGATCCAATTTTTGTGTGCTGAAACCCTATGCCAGAGAGGAGCTGTGTGCCCAGGCTCATCCCACGCCTGGACCCAGCCCATCAAACCCATCCCGGCCTCTGGATGTGCCCCGAGACCCCCACCCTTCCACAGGGCAGCCCCTCCTGCCAAGGGCAGGTGTGAAGCCCTGGGGGCACTGCCTTCAGTGGGGAAATGGGGGTTGTCTTAGTGGGGATGGGGGGCCAGGCACAGCAGAGCCAGGTCCCAGCCTGGATTTTCCCACAGCATGGCCAGGACCCCAGTGCTCCCACTGCTCGGGCAGCCAGGCACTATTCCCTGCAGGAAATGTCATCCAGGACCCCTTGAGTAGAGCCCCTGCTCCCAGGGAGCACCATCCCTGCACCAGCCCGAGGAACTGGTTGTGAGGCTGGGCTGGCCCTGCATGCCTCCAGCCCACAGGGGTGTGCCATGACCTGAGCAACGATTTTAATCAAAGGTTCCTGATTAAAATCCCATTTCTAGGAGATAGCCCTGTCAAACAAGCTGCCTGCTCCAAGCAGGGCTTGCTCTCTGCTTTTCTGTCTTCTTGCAGTAATCGCTCATCTTTCACGTGTTTTCATATATAGAGAGAATTCAGCCAGTTGTGGCATAAGGGAAAAAAAATTACTTAAATAACCTTGCAAGCATCCTGCTAATTGCTGACAAACTATATATAGCAGTCCAGCATCAGCAGCTCCTCTAGAGCAATAAAAGCTCTGTGATTAATGCGCAGCAAGCACGGCGCTTGCAAAACTCATCGCCAAGGGATAGCACTGGAGCACAGGACTTAGCAGGGTTTTCCAAAGGATTACACTGAACATGGCAGTGAAAGAACACCCCCAGCTAGGATCTACACGGCAAAGGAATATAAAACCTCCCAGTCTGCGATTCCTCTTGTTATTAAGTTGAAGAAATTCTAGACGGGCATTTAGTGCCTGGGGATTAGGCAGAGGATGAGCTTGGCTGACACTCGCCCCCGTGCTGACACTCGCCCCTTCCCAGGGCTTTATTTGCAGCTCAGAAACCTTTGGAGCTGAACAGAGTTTCCTCTTTATTCAAGATCCCTCAGAGTTTGCCCCGTTTCCCTCAAACCCAGGAAAATGGTCAGTAGAGCAAATATCCTTCAGCAAGAAGTCCCCAAGGCCTATTCCCCACTGCTGGAAATCTCCTCCTTTAACCTGGATGGGTCCTGCTGGGCTGTTTGACAGCACAAAGCATTGATCTCTCATGGCTGGAGATCTTTGCTGCCAGGGAGCTCCTGTTTTCCCTGATGTTCCTCACGTCTTTCCGTGTCCACCATAATCCCAAAATTTCGCTCCCAAGGAGGCAAAGCCAGCCCAGAGCCCCTCATCTCATAGATGAAGTCATGCTGGATTTTTCCCCTGTGAGTTACTTTATACCCCTCCAAACCTCCTTTGCCACTTTATCCCCAAACTCCAAGTGCTGCTGCTTCTGAATGTCTGCATCATCAGTCTTCCCCTCTGCTATGATGAAATCAGAGGAATTATCAGCAGTTTGTTATCTCACTACTGTTTCCACTTTGCTGGTTGATTATTTAGCTCTGCTTGGACTTTCCCTCTTAACTGTGCTTGACCTAAAGGTCTTTGCTTCTGGAACCCCAGGAAAATGCTTGTCTCCCAGGTCACCCTTATCCACAGGCTCATTGATGCCTTCAGCAAACAACAGTCACTGTCAGACCGGATTTCCCTTAACAAAGTTATTTAGGCCACCCTGAGCTCATCCCCAAAGCCCAGCCCAAGCTGCAGGTCCCCAGAGCTGAGGGTGATGAAATCAGGCAGAGAGATGAGTCTGTGGGGGAAGGGATGCCCAGAGAACCAGTCCGATGTTTATCCAGACCCGCTCCCTGCTCCAGACTGTCCCATCTGCTGTTCCAGACCCACTTCAGACTGTCCCATCTACTGTTCCAGACCCACAGCCCCAAGGGAAAGGTTCTGTGCTCGTGGCTGAGGGAGCAGAGCCACAGGATGTGCCCTAAGCAGGGAAACTCCAGGGCCAAACCCTTCTTCCCTGCTCTGCCCAGGGGACCTGCACCTGCCCAAGGAAGAGCCCAGAGCTTCCCCTGGTGTGATCAGCAGAACTCATTAATACCCTCTAAGGAGCTGGACCAGTTTCAGCAGGGCTCGTTTTTCCCTTGGGAACAGTGTCCTGTGTCTCATCATGGTGCAGAGCCTGTTTCTTTGGCTGCAGGGTGGTGGAGAGCTCCCAGTTTCCACAACTGTGCTGTAATTACGGCATTCCTCAGCTTCTCCCGGGGCCCAGCCGTGAACCCTCCACCTCCAGCCCTCGTGCTGTGCTGGTCCCTCAGCCATGGCTCAGCTCCTCCCTGTCTCCCGAGGCTCATCCCTGCTGCTCTGCCATGGGGGAGCAACACTTTCTTCCCAGGCTTCCCCCCTGGGCTGGGACATGGGGCTCCCTGGCCAGGAAAAGGGGTTTTCACTCTTGCTCGGCTCCATCCCAGCACTGCAGTGGTGCCACAGCTCCCAGAGGTCCCACCAGCATTGAAAAGCTCTGGGGGGAGCTGGAGGTCTCCCTGCATCCCTGGGATGGTGCTCTGCAGGCCCTGGAATGGCCCAGGGCTCTCCTTCCCCCTAAAATGCATTCAGCCTTTGAGGAGATCTGTGTGATGGTACAGAGAGAGCTCCTGCTGTGAGAGAAAGCCAGGAAGGCTCTAGAATTGGTGCTTGCTCAGAAACTGAACCAAGCCCGATCACGGCCTTTTCTGTCGGGAAGGAATATCCATTGTCTGAACTGCCTGGCACCAGCTGCCAGAGGGCTTCTTTTCCTTTAGAGTTTAGCTTTTTATTCAAAAATAAAGACAAATCTTGCTTCGGAAATTCCACCATGGTGCCTCATTGTCCTTCAGGTTCCCATTCCATTCCCTGCAGACTGGCCTCCAGATGCCGTCCCTGGGATACTCTGGGTCTAACGATGGCAAACGAGGCACATTCCCCAAAAGGGACATCAGTGCAAACTTCTCAGGTGATGGACAGAACAGGCCTGGCTCACTGCCAGCAGCTCTGTGACAACTGCACCCTCACAGCACAGGGAGTGACAGAATCCCAGGGTTGTTGGGGCTGGAAGGGAGCTCTGGGGATCAGCCAGTCCAACCCCCTGCCCAGGCAGGGTCACCTGGAGCAGGGGACACAGGGACACATCCAGGTGGGGCTGGGATGTCTCCAGAGAGGGAGACTCCAGCCCCTCCCCGGGCAGCTGTTCCAGGGCTCTGCACCCTCCAAGGAGAGAAGCTCTTCCTCATGTTGAGGTTGAACTTCTTGGTTGAGTTTGTGGCCATTGCTCCTTGTCCTGTCCCTGGGCACCCCTGAATTGGTTGTGATGCCTGAGGAATCTGTGAGCAATGAGGGACAGGGCTCAGGCCCAGCAAAGGAAGCTGGACAAGGGGGATATGCCCTGCTCACCCCGAGCCCTGCTCCTCCCCGGGGCTGCAGCACCTGAGCCTGGGCAGTTGCAGGAGGGGAAAATTCCTTCCCGGTTCTTACCACAGGGGACACACAGAACCAGCAGTGACAAGTTGGGGGTGACAGGGGCTTGTGCCATGGCCCTGCCATGGGGTCTGATCCTGCACCCAGAGCCCAGAGGGGTTCCAGGGGTGATGTTTCACCTTCACCTCGGGGACTGCAGCCTGTGCCAGCCCTGTGCAGGGCAAGATGCTGCAGCCACCTGCAGATGCCATGGAATACACTTCACCCCCTTCCACCCCAAGGTTGCCCATCACCACTGACCTTTCTCCCATCCTCCCTTTGCAGTTCCAGCCTCCAGCTGAGCTGCAAATATTCAGGGAAATATTTGGGCACAGTTCAGGTGTCCCTGAGCATGACTGGTCAGCAAGGGGGTCCCACAGCCCCTGTAAACTTGGAAGGGACCACGTTACAACCAACAAGGAGGGATGTTTTTCCGAAGTCTATCCTGTCTTGATGATATATTTTTCCCCTACTGTTCAATTTAATTTGAAATCTGTGTAATTTTAAGATTCTAGTGCTTTGCTTTCTTTCAGGGGTCTAGGCTGCAGTGGAGCAAACTGCAGGACAGTGGGGACTGGACTCTGCTCAGCTCAAGGAGACAGGGCTGACTTCCAGCTCCTCTAGAAAGAGACACGACTGACTCCTCCAGCATCAGTCTCTCTCCCTGAGAAGAGCCTTGTGAGTCCCCCATTTGGGCTGAATTTCCAGTAAAAATGTGTTGGAGGGTTCCTTTCTAATTCAGTGAGCAGAAACTGAGATTGTTGTCACCTGGGAGGGAAACAACCCTGGGACTGCAGAGCTGTGGGGTGAGGGAAGCCAGGAACATCCCGGGATGAAGGGCTCAGCCTTTCCCTTTGCCAAGGGGAGAGCTGGGATCCCAGCTGGCCCAGGGCCACAGGAGCAGCTCCAGAGCAGAGATGGAGAGGAAGACTTGGATCCCAGTCCCTGATCCAGCCAGGAGAGCTCAGAGCTCGCTGTTGCATCTTCCCCTGGAGATTCAGTCCCACTAAAAGAGCATTTTCCCCCCACACTTTTTCTGTGTTCCTAATAAAACTGAAATCCGTAAAACTTTGTTTTCCCATGGTAGTCAGTGTATTCCACCAGAGAAGGATGAAAATGGGCCCCAGTGACTGGAGAGCACTATACCTTGAAAACGTAGGGAACCTTGCAGTAGGAAAAGTTTTGGGGGTGGGTTTTTCTCTCCCCACTCAATCTAAAACACAAGGTGGCCCCACAAAGCCACCTGTAGCCCATGACAAGGGCATGTGGGCCCTGGGACCTTGCTGAGCACACCTGGCTGCCCTTGCTGGGGCTGCACAATCACCCTGGGGAGCCCCTAGGTTTGGCTCTGCAGCAGTTTTGGGTGAGCAGGATCTGAGGGCAGGCTGGGCACAAGGAGATGGATGGGGACAGGGACAGCCTGAGTGCCCAGCATTGACCAGGACCTGGTGCACAGCACCCAGCACCCCTATTGCCTTTCATCTCCCTTCCATCCTTCCCCACCCCACAAACTCCACCCCTTTTTTAATTACCAGATTAGCATAATTGTACTAAACTCAGAGAACTGTTCTCAGCCCCTGCTGGGCAATTTTCTGCTTCTGTTCCAGGCCTGAAGAAGGCTTTGTTTCCATGAAACCTCTCTTGCATTTTCCAGCTCTACCAGTCGGTCAGGTCATGGTTATTAACTCTCCCTGCACATCTTTCTTCCTCTGCCAGGACCTGTGTGAGTTCCCTCTGGGGATGCATGGAGAGATCCCAGGATTGGCACCACTCCTGCCTGGGCCCTGAGCTTGGAGGTGAGCTGCTACCCAAAACCTTCTGCCTCCAGCTGGGGCAGGCTGGGCCACGGCAGATCCTGGGATGTCACCAGGCACCATCTCTGGTCACCTCTGGGAGCTGAGCCACCGGTGCTGGCCAAGACAGAGACACTTCCCATGGCTGGGCCTGCCTGGAGCCTGTCCTGGGGTGCTTGCAATGAGGACAGAGGAGCCCTGGCACCCTGCTAGGCTGCAGCTGCTTGGCCAAATTAAGCTTGAAAAGATAAAAAATGGGCAGGAAAGGCTCTGTGTGCCATGCAGCTGCTCCAGTCCTGCAGGAGGATGCTGAGGGGATGGAGGATCCGGTGGAAGGACAAGGACTGAGCCAACGGAGCAAATGTGCATTTTCCGGTGGCAGCCTCCTCTGATCCATCCCTGATTTGGGGAAGAGTTTGCATATGAGTTTTGAATCCCCCATGAAGGAGCTGCAGGGTGCTGTGGCAGCTCGAGTGCTGGTGGCTGGGCTAGAGAAGTGTCCCCAGTAGTCTCCTCCCTCATCATCAGTGCCCTAGGACAGTGAGCGGCTCAGCTCAGCATCCCTGAATTGGCCAAAGGAAGGGATGTGATGCTGGAAGAATTCAGCTGTCTTGGAGCCAAACCCAAACCCACCTCCCAAAGCCTCTCCCTCACTCCCACTGCCAGCCATGAGTCTGCTGTGGGAGGTCCTGCAGGAGCCATCTGCATGGGGCCACCCTTTCCCATCCCTTTCTTTAGGGAAGGCAGTGTTTTCCTGGGAAGGTTGATCTCTCTTGGAGCCAGCACTTTTTGATGCCGTTTCCTTCCAGCCCTGTCCTTTGCTCCCCGTTTATTGCATTTTCTGCACTTTACAGGCTTGCTCCAAAGGGATGGAGGTGCTGCAACACACCCTGATGTGGTGTGGGGTTGAGTCTGTGGATGCTGCAATTCCCCTGGATACCCTGGGAACACAGAAAAGGCACTGCTGCACCTACCAAGAGCAACGCTCTGTGGGTGTGGGCTGAGCATCTCCTGCAGTGCCCCCAGCCAGGAGACCCCACGTGGTTTGAATTCTCACTAATTCACCCCTCCAGCCCTGCTCCGGAATGAGCTGACACATTCCCAGCTGCTTTCACTGACCAGCTGCAGTCTGGGGGGCTGTGACACAGGAAATGGTTGGGCTGGGGGGGAGCACACGATGTTTGGCCTGAAATAGGGATTCATCTCTGCAATCAAGCCTTGAAATGGAGCTGTCCCAGTTGCCACAGCTCCAGTGCCTGTGGTGGGGCAGCTGGTGAGGGAGTTGGTGTCTGGAGCTCTGAAGGCTTTTCCAAAAGCAGAGGAGAAGCAGGGCTTGGAGAACAGGCAGCTCCATTCACCAAGCCTGGTGGTTGGGAAGCTGCTGCACCCCTGAGGCCCAGCAAGGGTGGCCCTGAATGGGGCCAGGGGGCTCAGCAGAGCTGGTGGGACATGAGGAGCAGCCTGGGCTGCAAGGGATGAGCCCAAAGCCTGTGTGACCCCAGGGTGTGGTGTCTGAGTGCCAGCATGGGGACACTGCAGGGTGACCTGGCCCTGGCCCTGGGCAGAGTTCCCCCAGTGATGACCCCACACGACCTCGGCCCAGGACACGTCCTTTAATACCCGTGTGGCTGCACAGGGACATCTCGGCGTGACGCAGCTCAGGCTGAGCCGCCGGGCATGGGGCATGGGGGGAGCAGCAGCTGCCTCTGGGGTGTCTGCAGGGCTGGGAGGGGAGGGGTGGCCAGTGGCCCTTGGGGACGGCATGGCCTGTGCGGCTGATGCGGCGGGGATGCCGTGCAGGAGCAGGGCTGAGGGCACTGCTGGAAGGAAGAAGCTCAGGTCTCCTTCCCACACTGTTGTCCTTGTGTTTCAGCTCAGTGGGAATTCAGGGAAGGGCATGAAGGGACGGAGGAGCAGCGAGGGAAGGCTGGCAGCAGGGGTGGGACGGTCTTCTTCCCAGTGCTTCTGTGGGAAAGAAACAGCAGAGGGGCAGCGGGGGCGGCTTTGGCTGCTGCCAGCAGCCTGGCGGTGGTGCCAGCA
Source organism: Corvus moneduloides (assembly GCF_009650955.1). NCBI lineage: Eukaryota > Metazoa > Chordata > Aves > Passeriformes > Corvidae > Corvus > Corvus moneduloides. The sequence continues at coordinate 1,261,371 of NC_045499.1, forward strand.
ATGGCCATGGGATGAGGTGGCTCGGGCAGCACACCTGGAGGGGAGCGCCCAGGAGAGGAGGAGAGGGCCTGGCAGGGACTCCACAGCAGGGAGGTGTGGGACAGACCCCCAGCCAAGTGTGGGGTGGGACATGGGCATGGGTTGCCTTTTTCTGTAGGGAGTGGGGGCATTTCTGCACCTCCCCAAGCACAGCCCAGGAGGCTGAGAGCGCACAGTGGGATCAGGACCCGGCCCTACCTCTCACTGCCCCGTGGGGGACTTGGCAGCGTCGAACATCTTCTTCCTCCCCTCCATGCCCGACATGGCTTCCACGTTCTTGCGCCAGTCACCCACTTCCACAGGGCGTTCCTGCGGGAGAGCCGGGGCCGGGGATGAGGGTCTGGCAGCCCTGCCCCATCCCTCCCCCTGCGCAGAGCCCTCAGCTGGGGACACAGCTGCCCCTCGCCAAGTCCCTGTCCCTCTGCCGCGTGTCCCTGCACGAGGAGCCGGCTGGGAGGTGGCAAACAGCAGCCTGGTCTCCACAGGGAGATCTGGATCCATGTGGATACTCCCCTCCTCAAAGCCTGGCCCAGCTGCATTCATGCACCAGAAGGCTCAATAATCCCAGAAAAATGTCTTTAGGAGAAAGAAACCATGTGGGACTTTGGGTTTACACCAGCACAGTTGGGCAAACGTCGGTAAAAACACTTCCTGCATTGCCCTCCCAGCCCACATAAACCCCACCCCCACTTTCTCTGAGCCTTTGGTGGGGACTGGGATTGTTGGTGTGACAGTGGGAGCCTGACAGACACTTCCAGAGCAGACAGGGGAGGTGACACCAGCTCTGGGCAGGTGACAGCAGCTCTGGGAGCATGCCCAGGTGTCTGCTCTGCCAACCCCCAGCATTTGTAGATTACAAGCTGTGCCCCAACACCATCTCACAACATCTAAAACAAACCCAGGTCCATTCTCCACCTGGTGCCCAGGGCTGTCAGCACAGTTTTCTGTCCAAAGGGGTGGAAAAATGCTATACCATGATGGGGGGACAAAGGAAAAACAGCTGAAAATTGAGATTCTCATCCAATCTGCTGAGCTGGAACCAGCTGGTGAAACCGCTCTGCGGAAAGGCCCTGGGGATGAGGCACAGCTCCTGGTGCTGGGGCACCTGCACACCCCGGGCAGGTTTGGGCATCGCTGGCATTGACACTTTCCCCTCTCACATCTCTGCCAAGCTGGTGGGAACTGGGCCATTTATCTCAGGCCAAGTGCTGGGCTTCTCTGTCTTATCTAATCTGGGTTTGGGAGTTCCCTGGGAGTTTTCTGGGTGTGATTGTGCCCAACAGGAGCTCTCCTGGTTCCCTACAAGATCAGAGATCAGATTCTGCATGTGCAGCTCAGCAGTGGTGCCAGGGGGGCCCAGGTGAGAGACCCCCACATGCTCTGGGAGGGAAGAGCACCACGGACACCACCCAAGATCTCATGTTAGCATCCACCAGTTGCCTGGCCCAGTCTAACTGGTCCTACGTGGTCCCACAACATCCCACAATGGGAATGGCCTCACAAGGCTCTTTCACCCCGGAGAAGGGCAAGGGCACCCCTAGGAAGTGTGTCCATCTCCTGCCTCCAGAGGAGTCACCCACCTTCTCTGTGTCCTCCTTCTTGACAGACTTCAGGTTGGCCCTGAGATCCATGGACACCTTGTGCTTGGAGCCCAGCAGAGCCCTGAGCATGGCATCGGCCGAGACGCGGACCCGGCGCAGGGGAGGGCGCTTGAACTTCCCTCGGAGATCAAGAACTTTGATTTTCAGATCTTTAATCTGCAGGGGGATGGGAGGAGGAGGAGTGGGAGGTCACTGCTGGGCTGCCTTGTACAAAGAGCCCCTGTGGGAAGCAGGAGGCTCTGCCAGCACCAAGCCCCGGAGGGGTCTGCCCCTCTCCTGCAGGACCACCCCCACCAAGGCTCTGCCCACCCAGGCTCAGAGCTGGGCCATGGGCTGGGCCCAAGCCTGCTCAGGTGGCAGCTGTACTGTGAGAAGCTCTCAGACCCACAGGGGTGACCAGGAGGGTGAGGAACCTCTCTGTAGATCCCGAGGACAGTTTGAGTTCCCTTTGGGCAGGGATGAACCTTGCTCTGAGTGGTGCCTTGCAGAGCAAACACCAGCCCTGAGATATCCCTGGTGCCTGTCCCACATCCCAGCTCAGCCTGGTCCATGACACATCCCCACAGAGGCCAGAGCTGCCATTGGGAGCGAATTTCCAGAAGGAACCAGCCTGTCCTCCTTCCTACCTCCCGGGTGTTATGGTTGCATTTCGCTTCAATGTCGTATCTCTCCTCATCCACAATTTCCACCTTCTCGTGCAGCTCCCTGCACAGGTCCTGGGGGCCGAGGGCACAGGAGAGCGGTGAGCAAGGCCCCTCCACGCTCCCAAGGAGCTCCCTCCACCCTTGGGCCTGAGGAATACCTGGAGCTGGCTCAGGGAGAGCCCACTGGTGTGCAGTGGGGTGACCCGCTCAGACAGGTACCTCTCCTTCTCTGCCTGCTTGTCCACAATCTCCTGATCCCACTCCTCCTTGGCCTTGGCCAGCATCAAACTCTGTGAGCACAAGGAAATGGCAGAAGTGTGAACTGAACAGGCTCCTGGTTCCCCCCAAGCCACTCACACAGCGTCTGTAGGATGGGACAGCCTTGTGTGCCAGCCCCCTCCCTGCTGTCCCCAAACACACATCAAAGCCTCCCCACAGCTTTGGTGTGGGGTGCTGAGGGCAGGCGGGGCCGTGGCACTGGGGGCTGTGGGACTGTGGTCTCGCTGGATGCTGACGTTGGCTCTGCTGGGGCAGGGAATGTTTATCCCAAGCCAGAGCCCAGGGAGCTCAAACGGGCTGAGGCTTCAGAGCTGAAGGTGTGGGGGTCTCTCCCCAGCTCTGTGAAGGGGAGGTTTGTTTGGACCACAAATCCCACATGAGTGAGAAGAGAGAGGTGGGGTGGGAGCTGCTCCCCACAGCCCATCCTTGTGCTGTTCCTCATGCCCGTCCCACCGACCACGCGCTCCAACCCGGCTCCTTTCCCCCAGCAAGACAAACCCCAGGGAGTTTCCAGCCCTCGGGACTCACCTTCAACAAGAGTTTGCGTGAGGCTGTGATCTTGGATTTTCTCTAGGGGAAAGGGGAGGGAAAGAGAACACCCTTTGAAAATAAATGCACAGCAAACACAGAGCAGCACTGAGATCTCTCCCAAAGGGAAAGGCACTTACCTCCCTGCAGGCAGGTGAGCAGCCCAGGAGGAACAGAAAAAACAAGAGAGGAACAAGGCATCAGGAATGACAGTGAAAAAGAAGGGACAGGCAAGGAAAGCATTTCGTGTGGTTGCAGTTGGTTCCTTATTTCTGTATCTCACAGCTGCCACCAGCACGTGAGCCGGGTCTGAGGTGAAGGTGCCCTCTGGGAATGCAGTGGGAGCTCAGGGCCACAGCTAAGAAAGCCCAAATGTCACTCAGGTGTGACAGGTGAGCTGGCACTGTGCCCATCGTGCCAACCCCAGCTCAGTCCCTGCAGTTCGGTCACCCTCATTCCCCTACTCCCACTGCAGCTGGGGCAAGATCCTCGGATCCTGCTCGAGTTGCAGGGCTGGGACATCCCCATGGCACTGCTCCAGAAAAGCTCTGCAGGAGTTTCTCCCTTCTCTGCTCGCCAGTGAACGTGGTGTATTTGTACAATGTGCTACAGAGAGCCTCACGGCAAATCCAGAGGGCTGCCCACCCTCAGATCCACATTTTGGGATCTAGGAAAGCCCCAAGGTTTGAACTGGGACATTGAAAGGGCGAACAATTTGCATTTAGAGACAGCTTTTGCAAGGGCAATGGCACAGAGGTGTGGGGCAGGGCAGGGTCTCCCAGCCGATCCTCCCCAAAGGGACAAGCGCAGCCGGGCGAGGGTTCATGGGGTGCGAGGGGACTCCAGCTACTCACGGCTCTGGCATCGCGGCGTGTGCTGTGCCCTGCCGAAGAAAGGGAAAGGAGCTGAAACAAAGGTGCGAATCCCAAGTGCACACAAAGGCGGAAGGCAGCGAGGAGCGATGCCGAGGTGCGGTGCTGCCCCGTGCTGTCAGCGGAGGGAAGCAGCTCCGAGCCTCTGTCCCGCTGGGAAACACGGGACGAGCCGCCGGCTCCGGGAAAACCTGACTGCATTTCGGGCAAGCTCCAGCGTGCCGCCAGCCGGCCCCGCAGGGCTCGGGCTCCTGCTCCTCGGGGCTTTTCCCAAGCTCCGAGCTGCTCCCCCGCCGGCTGCGTCGCCCTCCCCAGCTCGGGGCAAGGGATGGAGGCTGGAAATCTCAGGAGAAATGGGGTGCCTCGGGGGTCCCCCCACTGTGTCGGCTCAGGGAGTCCTGTCCCGCAGCTCCCGTGGGCAACGGCAGGGATGGGAGAGCCAAAATCCACCCGGGGAGTGCCGGAGCAAGGGGCAACACCTCTGCTCTGGAGCCAGGCTGAGAGGGCTGGGGGTGTCCAGTCTGGAGAAGAGAAGGAGCCAGGGAGACCTCAGAGCCCCTTCCACTGCTCAAAGGGGCTCCAAGAGAGTGGGAGAGAAACTCTGGGACAAGGGATGGAGGGACAGGACACAGGGAATGGCTTCCCACTGCCAGAGGGCAGGGTTAGATGGGATACTGGGAAGAAATTCCTCCCTATGAGGGTGGGCAGGCCCTGGCACAGGGTGCCCAGGGAAGCTGTGGCTGCCCCTGGATCCCTGGCAGTGTCCAAGGCCAGGCTGGACGGGGCTTGGAGCACCCTGGGACAGTGGAAGGTGTCCCGGCCATGGCAGGAGGTGGAACTGGAGGATCTTTACGGTCCCTTCTAACCCAAACCATTCTGGGATTCTCTAAGTCAGAGCCCACAGCTGAGCAGGTTCCTTCAGCAGCCACATTCCAGGTGAAACACTCAGGGTTTCCTATTTTACATTTGCCTGGTGATCCCAAGCCCTGGCATCTGCTCCATCCCACGCTGCTCCCTGCTCTGACCTCTCCTGTGCTGAGCAGCGAGGGCAACCTGCGAGCCCAAGCAGCTGAAAAATGTGGGGGACATACCAATCCTTTTAAATTTTTTTCCCTCAAACAGCATTTCCCAGGTGTGGGTTTAGTCCTTTTCCTTAGGAGTGAAATGGACGAGCTGGGATTTTTTGCCTTGATCCTTTTTCATTCCCTGAAATTTGGAAACTGCTTTAGACCCCAAAGATTTGTGCTGGGGGAAATGAAAAGCTGATCTCAAACAGCTACTCCCAGGCTTGCATGGAGCCTGTGCCAGGCAAATCTCAGGGCACCTCCTGGCTCTGTCCCCTTGTCCCTGTTCTCTCCATGCCCCCACAGCTCAGCCAGAGACATGTCCTGAATCAGTGGAGTTTGGTGGGGGGAAAATGTCATAAAATCCCAGCAGGAATCATCTCCCCCGGAGCCTCCCAATCCAGATCCCTGGATTTACAAGGAAAAATCCCAAGAACAGGAATTTCTTTGTCCTCAAACCACATCAGACAGATCCTGTTTCCTGCCTTTGTGGAGGTTTTTGGTGCTGTGACAAACATCCCAGAGGACACGAGGCAGCACTGGTGCCTTGAGCAGGCTGGGTCCCAGCTGCTGCCCCCCAGTTTATTTCGGGGGTGGCAGAGGAGCCTTTCTCTCCCTGGAGCTGGCGAGGGTTGGGCGCAGCCCCTCAGCGTTTCCATTGTCCCCTGCTGGAACAGAGCCCGGCATTCCTTGGGGTGGGATCCACGCCACATCTCGAGCTCACGACCTCTACCAAGGTCAGTCAAGTTTTAGGGCCAAATAGTCCTAAACTGGCTTCCCAAACAACAGCAGGGACTCGGCTGTGCCAGTGAGACATCCCCAGCAATCCCCAGTGCCAGGACTTTTGGACTCCAGCTGGATCTGGAACATCCACGAGAGACTTCGCTCCCTGATGGGGATGAGAGGATCTGGACAAGCTCTTTCTGCACTATTTGCACTGCCCCAGCTGTGAAGAGCTTGTAAAGTTTATTGAACCACTGGATCATGGAAATCCTTAAAAGAAATAATCCCATAAACCCAAACACAGCCAATCCTGACATCCTCCCCCATCCTGGGAGGCTGGAGACAGACCACAGGCACTCTCCCAGCTACTCCACACTCTGCTCCCACCCTGAACCTCACACCAGCAAGCCAGACTGGAACACTCGGACAAGGGCTCTCCAAACAGTCCTGTTTGCCACTTTTTGGAAAAAAACCAGTCAAATATCAGCTCCAAAGTCTTTGTCCCCATTGCAGCCTCACCAATCCCCTCTCCAAGAGCAGAAGAAATGTCTGATCCACCTCAGAGAGGGGGAGAAATTCAGGCAAATTCACGTGCTGGGGGTTCCTCCCTGTCACGTGCGAGTGCCAGGGGTCTCGTGCCCATGTCACCACCAGCACACGCGGAGGGGGACACGGGGCAGTGGCAGTGTCTGTCTTACCTGGCTGTGCAGGAGGGAGGTGACGCCTGGCCTCAGGACAGCCGCGCTCTGCTGGGGCTGTGGCTGAGGGGGGATATTGAATCCCAGCCCTGCCTGCAAGTGGTCGGTAAAAATAGCACAAATCCCCTCCTCTGCAGGCATCTGCTGCAAGCCCCATGAGTGCTGGGACTGCTGCTCACACCTGGGGCACCGCCTGGAACACAGGGACACACACAGGTCACCCGTGTGTCACTGCACTCCTGTCCCAGGGCACCCACAACCCTGCTTTGGTTCGGAGAATTCCAGGGCTGTTTACACGGGAATCATCCCGGAATGGTTTGGGTGGGAAGGGGCCTTAAAGCCCATCCAGTCCCACCCCTGCCCTGGGCAGGGACACCTTCCACTGTCCCAGGCTGCTCCAAGCCCTGTCCAACCTGGCAGTGGACACTTCCAGGGATGGGGCAGCCACAGCTTCTCTGGGCACCCTGTGCCAGGGCCTCCCCACCCTCACAGGGAAGAATTTCTCCCTACTATCCCTCTATCCCTGCCCTCTGGCAGTGGGAAGCCATTCCCCTTGTCCTGGCACTCCATCCCTTGTCCATAGTCCCTCTCCAGCTCTCTTGGAGCCCCTTTGAGCACTGGAGTGCCCCCAGCTCGGACAGCACCTGCTCACACGTGGGGTGTTGGGGACACACAGGCTCAGGCTGACCAGTGCTGGTGATGCCGTGGGGATGGGGTGGATCCTCTTGGCACCTCTGCCTTGCATCTGTCCGGTGTGACAGAGCTTCAGAGATGCTGGAACAGGCAGGGGAGGGGGTGTGAACAGCCTGGGAGCTCCTGCCGTGCTGACCCCTGCACGATGGGGCACACAGCACAGCGCTGGCCAAGGGGCCTCCTGGGAGCCACCAGAGCCACCAGAGTGAACATCACCAGGCCAGGCCACAGTGCTGAGGGGTGATGGCATAAACGAGCAAATGTGGGGTCACACTTCATGCCAGGTGGGGTTGGGACCAAGGAGGGCACAGTCCCCTCTTTAAGGAGAAGGACCAGCCCCACTCATGCAGCACAGCTTGGGATGCTCAAGCACATCCCAGTCTCTCACAGGCCCTGAGGTTTTCCCCATGAAATTCCCAAAAAGCAGTGACAAAGCTGCTGTTTGTCCCCACTGCTCCCACAAAGCCCCTTGCCCGGTGTCCCTTTGCATGGCAAGGACTGCAGGGCAGGCAACACCTGTTCCCCAGGATATTTTTAGGGACAAATTTAGGAGCAAACAATTCCCAGTGTGGGGCCCAGCAGGGACAATGCCTGGCATGTTAATCCTGGGGCTTTCATGGCCGGGAGGGACACGCAGCTGCAGGAGTGGGGCAGCTCCCATGGTGGGGAGCACAGACAGCCCCATCCTGCAGAGCCTTCCTGGCTCCTTCCCCCTGCCTGGAAACCAACGGGAGCTCTGGGGATCCCCACAAGCTGGTGGGAGATCGGTGACAGTGGCAATGGCAGTGGCAGTGCCATCCTCGTGTGAATTGCACCCAGCAAGTCCCAGTGGCCAGGGGAGAAGCCCCCCTGCATCCAGCCCAGCCCCGGGACCCCTGCAAGGACCCTTCCCTGGCTGCAAACGCCAGCACGGGGGATCTGCTCTCACCCCCGAGGAGGAGGAGGCTTTAACCACCCCGTTAGACCTTTATAAGGAAAAGCCCCCGCGGGGCCAGGCCTCCAGCATCTTTCCTCCCGGATGCCTTGGGATTGTTTTAGGAGCACAGAGGAGCCAAAATTAGCCCGTGACAAAGGCGCCGCATTCCCGCAGCTCCGGGGATGGGGCGGGGGCTGCTTCGGATGCCATTTGCTCCAGTCTCAGGTTTCATCCTCTGCTGGGACCGGGAGTGAGGAGGAGGAAAGGGCAGGAGAGGGATGGGGCAATGGGACCCCTCGATCTGGGGTTTTCCCATGGGTTTCAAAGCGCTGGCTCTGCCATGGGGGCTGCACAGAGGGACTGGCAGGGGACCGAGGTCTCCCATCCCTCCTCCCCAGTTGACACAGAGTCCCCATCCCCATCCCTGGTTCACAAACCCCAGGGAGCTGCCTCCAGGTGAGGGGTTGTTTTATCAGGTGCCACCTGGGCCTTGGACACCACTCTGAGCTGCTGGGGGTGGGAAGGATCAGCCTGGAAATCTCCAGGGAAGAGCAGTGCTGGGGGCAAATTCAGAGCAAAATAATAAAAATCTATCTGGGATTGGCTCAGTTGGTCAGAGCTGGGTACTGATAACACCCAGGTCATGGACTTGATCCCCATTGTTGGTTTGGCACAGCCTGCTTTTTTGGTAGCAGGGGAAGGCCACAGAAGTGGCTTCTGTGAGAAGCTGGTGGAAGCTTCCACTATGTCCGGCAGAGCCGATCTCTGATGGCTCTGAAGATGGACATGCTGCTGGCCCAGTTAGAGAGGTTAGGAGCACCTCTGGGATGACGTATTTAGGAAGAAAATCAGAACAGTGTGGGGGCAGTTTTTTCCAGGGGTGGCGAGGCGCTGCCGCCATCTCAGTGTGGCCTGTGGCGAGCTGTGCCTGCCTGGCCACCCCTCGCCAGCCGTGCCGTGGGCAGAAGGGCAGGGGCGGCAGCGGCCTCTCCTTCTCGGCGCCCCGCATGAGGAGAGGCGTTAAATGGTGCCAATGCCAATGCCCCGCATGAGGAGAGGCCTTAAATGGTGCCAATGCCACGGCGGCCAGCACTGCCCACACGGTGGCAGCGAGGCAGCCTGGCCGGCAGCAGAAACATGGAGAGAGACCCCCTGGCACAGAACCTAGATGAGATCAACCTCCCGGTGCTGCAGGATCCTGCAGGAATCTTTGAATTGGTGGAACTTGTTGGCAATAGTACCTACGAGCAGCAGTTTTTCTTCTAGTCAGAGAAGAGGAAGAAGTGAGAACACGTGAGGGAGAAGAACATGGCAGCACCAAGGGCGGTGGAGAAGGAGGGGCAGGAGGTGCTCCAGGCTCCGGAGCTGAGATTCCTCTGCAGGCCATGGGGAGGACCATGGTGGAGCAGCTGTGCCCCTGCAGCCCCTGGGGATCCACGGGGGATGCAGAGATCCACCCGCAGCCCCTGGGGATCCCCGGGGGATGCAGAGATCCACCTGCAGCCCCTGGGGATCCATGGGGGATGCAGAGATCCACCCACAGCCCCTGGGGATCCATGGGGGATGCAGAGATCCACCTGCAGCCCATGGGAGAAGTGCTCACACCAGAGCGGGTGGATGCCAGAGAAAGCTGGGATCCGGTGGGAGACCCAAATGGAGAGAGAGGGCCCTGCTTCCAGAGATAGAGGGCCCTGGCTTCCAAACTAGAGCAGCCTGTCCATAAAAGACTGCACCTCACAGACTAGTGACCCACGGCGCAGCAGTTTTGGGAGGACTGTGTGTCCGTGGGAGGGGCTCACGTTGCAGCAGGTTTGGCAGGACTGCTGCTCGTGAGAGTGGAGCCACGCTGGAGAAGTTCACAGAGAACTGTCTCCCGTGGGATGGACCCTGTGGCACAGCAAAGGGAGGGCTCCTCTCCCTGAGTGAACAGAAGAAGATCTCAAACTGACCAACTGACCAAACCCCCACTCCTTGTCTCCGTGCACTGTCAGTTGGAAGGAGGGAGGGGCTGGGGGGAAAAAGGTGTTTTAAAGGCTTATTTTACTTCTCCTTATCCTCCTCTGACTCTGTTAATTATTAATTTACTTTATACCTTTAAATTTGAACCTGTTATGCCCTTAGACTGTTTTGTCCCAGTCCTCATCTCAACTCATGAGCCCTTCACTAATTTTTTTCCCTCTCCTCTGCCCAGCTGAGAGTGAGAGAGGGTAAGCGAATGGCTTCTGTGGGTGCCTGGCGTTTGGCACCCATTCACTTAAGGGTTGGACTCCATGATCCTTGTGGGTCCCTTCCAACTCAGACTGTTCTGTGGTTCTGTGATTTGCCCACGTGTTGCTGCTGCTGCTACAAATCAAATATCCCCCTGCTACTGGCAGTCACTGGTTGAAGGGAAGGGTTCCCCATGAGCTGCCACCAAGGGGATGGATGCCAACACAAAATTCCCAGAGAGCTGTATGGGGAGGTCAGACCCAGCCAGGACCAGGTCCCCAGGGACAGCTGCTTGTCCCTGAATGTCCCTGTGATCTGCAGATCACCTGTGTTCAGTCTTTTACAAGGGGACCTCCTGGCACATGTTTAGATGGAGGGGGCATTTTCCCCCTCTGGACCTTCCATGTCCCTGGAGGGTGTTGGTGCATCAGCCCCACACCCATGGCAGGGGCTGCCTGAGCTGCCCAATGGTCCCTGGCTCCTCAAGGGCTTGGGACTCCAACTGCAAGGTACCTGACCCCTGTGAGCAGTTCAGCTGCCCCACATGAAGCCAATCTCCCTGAAGAAATGGACTTGAAGCAATGCTGGAGGGATCTCTTCCCCTGCTCTCAACCTTCCCACCCATCCTGTCCTCATCCTCTCCCAAGCACCATCCTCGTTCCATCAACCCTGATGGAATTCACAAAGACAACAGCTCCCAGAGCATCCAGGACAGACTTAGAAACGACAGCTGAGCCTCTGGTGTCCTTTGGGACTGAGCCTCTGGTGTCCTTTGGGACTCACTCTCACATCCATCCCCCCCCACTGCCACGCTCAGAGCCCAGCGCTGCACTGGGTTTGTCACTGGACTGAGACAGATGATGTCTACAGACTCACCATGGGATGGGAGAAGGTTTTCCTTCTGTGGGACAGCTCAGAGATCAGAGGACAGTGAGGTCACCTCCTAAGCCAGGTGATGGCAAGGCTGCAGGGTCAGGTGGCAATGAAGTCATGAAGGGCCGTGGGACTCGTCCTGAGGAATGGTCCCATGTGGGTGTTTCTCCTGCAGACCCTCCGGCAGCTCTCACCCCTCCTGAGCTGCCAGAGGACTCCAACCTGTCCCACCTCCTCTGTGGATTTGTGACAGTGCAGTGGAAGCTCCTGGGATGCTTCTCCAAGAGCCAAGGCCTTCTGCAGCCCTGGGGGGAATTTTCTCACCCTGCTGCATCTGTGAAAAAGTCCCACCAAAGCTGAGGGATGCCCTGAGATGGAAAGGGGGCCAGAATTTGGATAATCATCACAGCCTGGCCTGGGAACCAGCACAGCCCCAGGCCAGACTCCAGACATGCCCCATGGGGCTGAGAGACCTCTCCCAGCTCATCTGCCCCACTGATCTTCACCCCATTGCATCAGCCCCACCAGGACATCCCCATTTCCCACTGCCTGCTAGGGCAGAGGTTTCTCATCCCTTTAGGATGTGCTGCTCCTTGCCCTGCTCCTGCAGCCACAGCCCCCTGTTCTGGGAGCCCCGAGCTCTGGACACCCCCATGGGCCTGGTGCAGCTCAGGACTGTGCCCACGCCAGCCCCTCCATCCATGGGCATGGACTCACCCTCCCCACCTGGCTACAGAGAGCAAATCCATGTGGAGGCAGCTCTGGGGCTGGATGCCAAAGCAGGACAATTATCCCAGAATAAAGAAACACCTTCCACTTCTAGAAATATCATGGACAGTTTGATTTTCTCTGCTTGAATACTTGGGGAAGGCTTGAAATATTTGCAGAAGGTGCCAAAGCCGAGGAGGGCTCCCCAAAAGCCACAGCACCCTTTAGGAACAGCACAGGCTCCTGCCTCGTGCCACTGGCACATGGAAAAGGCTTTGTTAAGTAAGGAGGAATTACCTACTTTGGGACAGTGGAAAGACATAATTGAAATGGAGCTGAGCCACTCGCTGAAGACTTTAAGCTTTGCCAGTGATACATGAGACCTTCCCAGTGCTGATCCTGTGGGCTTTTCTCACCAGGAGGGGGATTTGGGCTGTTCTGTGCCAGTGGCAGCCGTGGCTCAGCAGCGACGTCAGTTTGAGTATCACAAAGTCCAGGCTGGTTTCCAGCCTAAGGCAAAATATCATCCAAAAAAAAGGACTTTTCCAAGTAATCCAAAATTTCTGGCCCAGGCAGGGACCCTGTCAGAGTTTTTTGACATTTTCAGGATATTTGCAGGCTTTTCCATCTGTCTCTGAGACACATCTCAGTATCCACTTCTGGTTGGGCTGGGCCACCCCTACCCCCAGAGCAGCATCGTGGCTCCTGCTCAGGGATGGTGGGGGACCGACAGGTGCTGGGATGTGCTGGTTGTTCCCTCTGCAGCTCCAGCAATGTCTGGGCCCTGGTTTTGTTTCTTCCTGGTGAGTCCCTGCCCTTCAGTGTGCTCCCACAGCCTCAGCTCCACTGCTGGGGAATGTCTCAGCCACAGTCCTCAACCCCCCAGGACACTCCAGCAGGACCCTGTGGTTGGGGAATCAATGTGTAACCCCTGCCCTGATGCCCTCAGCATCCCGAGATCTGTGGTACAAGGACAGTTATTCCTTCCTACACCTCAGTGCAAGAGGATTCATTGGAGATGGCCAAGCTCCCCACAGCAGTGGGGGGGACATACCAGCCTCTGCTCCCCTGGAGCGTGGACACACAGACATAGCAGAGCTCTGGGCAGGTGTTGGGTCCCAAACCAAAATCCAGTGATTTAGGAATTGTAATTAAGGATGGTCAACAATGAAATCATTTTAGGAGCATCTGGAGGAAGTTGGACAGTTGCCCTAAAGCCAAACAGCAGAATACTCCTTGTTACAGATGGGATTTTTTTTCCTTTCATTTTTATCCAAAGAGGAACCACTCACAAGCTCAGGGATGATCCCAGGAGAAGCGGGGCACTGCCAGGCTCTCTGCAGGGCACTTGGATGTGGAGGAGGCCCCACACACGGTCCCACCTGACAAAAGCATGGGCACCATCAGGCTGCACCTCCCTGTCTCAGCACTGTGACCCCACTGCCCTCCCTGACACTCAGGGTGTCCAGCCAGCCCCAAAGGGATCCCAAAGCCAGACCTGGGATGTCATCAGGTGGAAAAAACTCCTGTCCCCTGCACCCACTGCACCCTCATGGTGCTGCAGGGAGGGTGCCAGTCCCTGTGGGTGCTGGCAGAGCCCCGGCCCAGGGTGGGGGGCAGAGGGCAGCCCCCCAGAGCAGCCTCAGCACCGGGGCACCCTCAGAGAAGTGTGGGGAGGGCTGATGGACTGAGGGCACCGTGGGCTGGGAGCAGCAGAGCCAGATTTTCAGGCTCCTGCCTTTGAATTCCAGGTGCCTCAGGGCACCTCTCTCCTCTCTGGGGCTCTCCCTGGGGGCCCCGGGGGGGTCTGGCCAGCCCCTCCCCACAAACCCACAAACCCACCCCCATCCCCCTGTTGTGCCTCAGTTTGCCCACCTCCGGGGGCATTGGGAATGCTTCCTGTGGGTCCTCTCCTGCTTTCCAGGCTGCCTGGGAGTGTGCTGGCACCACGTCCCTGGTGCTGGGGGATGCTCCAGCCTCGGGCCCTGGCTCTACTCCACTCCCTGGCCAGGTCTCTTGGCTGTTTATCTGTTTTTCAGTCTTGGGGTGACTTTCCCTCTGCACAAGACATTCAGCCCTCCCAGGGGCAGATGAAGCCACCACACCTCCCACCCCCATGCCGCTGGCTCGGCTCTGACCCCCAGCCCCTGCTCCAGGGTCAGGCTGGGAATCCACGCACTGAGGGTGGGTCAGGCAGGTGTGGGTGTCTGCTCAGGAAATCCCAAACCTGGAGGCTTGGGGAGCTCTAAAGTCCCTGGGGGATATGGGGTCCAGGCAGGGACCCTGGATGTGTGTTGGTCTGGATGCGGGGCTTGGGATGAGGATGGAAAAGCTTGACCTTCCCCAGGCCTGGACCTGAAACTCTGACACGGGATTTGTGTTCTCTTATTGTCCTCTCCCTCCACTGACTGCCTGAATTTCCCCCCAACTTTCGGGTACCGTGGCCTCCCTGCTGCCTCATCATCAGTGCCTGGGGATGTGCCACGACCAGGGCTGGTGCTTACACATCCCTTGATCATCTTTGCCAGTTCCTTGCTGGCAGTTGGAAAACAGAAAATATTTACAGGGAGCAAGAGAGCAGAAAAACTGAAAAAAAGGAGTCACACTGGATAAAACTGGTGACTTTGGGAACCCCCTTGCACTGGGTGCTCCCCACCCTGGCATCCACCATGGCACAGGCTTGGGATGTTCACAGGGCTTTGACTGAGCCTCACTGAATCTGCTGACTCTGGGAGCTGGGGATTTAGGGGAGACTCCAGCACAGTGATCCTTGCCCTGGAAATGCTGTGTAAGCACCAGCACCCTCCTGACCACCCCACTGCCTCCTGAAATGTGTGCAGGGACCTGGTCTGGGGCTTGTCCACACAGGGCACCACACCTGAAGCATGTCCTGTGGAGGGTCCCCCCATCCCTGGAGCCCCCCATGTCCCCGTCATGGCACTGGGATGGGGCAGAGCTCCGTCTGTGCAGGGTTTGGGTCCGGCTTCACCTGCAGCCCCCAGCCTGGCCCCCCCACTCCTCTCCACTCCCAGCCGGGGGGTCTCAGTAAATGCAGCCCTGAGGACCGGTTGCCCAAGGAGCCTTCCCTGGGTGGCCCCCACCGCGTGCCTGTTTCAGCAGAGCCAGCACGGTGAGCAGGCTCCGGCCATGCCACCGTCGCCAAAGCCACCCGGTGCTGCCCTGGCACCGTGGGGTGCGGGCTGGGGCGCGGGCTGGGGGCAGCTGCCGCGGTCCGAGGCATCAGGACACCGCGCTCCGTGATTCCCACGCGGCCGGGAAATCTCCGGGAGGATCAGCAGCGCCTCCGGCCCCGGCTGGGCTCAGGCTCCGGCTTGCGGAGCGCGCTGGTGGCTCCAGGCGCGGCTGTCTGCGCTGCCTGTCGGGGCAGGGCCATCCCTCCCCTGCTGCAAAGCCACAGCGCTGCTCCCGCGTCACCGGCACACCGTGGGAATCCCTGGGGACAGGGGCGCAGCGGGATTGGTGACCAGGGAGTCTCGGGGTGCCAGTGCCGGGCTTTGGAGCCCGACTGGGGGATGCTGGCAAAACTCTGTGCAGGATTTGTGCTCTCCCGTGCCCTGTGGGATTCCACAAATCAAAGCAACACCAGGGTAAGAAGCAGAAAGTCCTGTTTGGGGACACGTTTAGTACAGGGAATTGGGGTCCCCAGCATTTCCCAACAGCCCAAGGACATCCCAGGGTGAGACAATGTCCTGCAGCACGGCTGTGTCACCACACCATCAGTTCAGTGCCCTGCTGAGGGGTCCCTGCTGCAGCAGCAGCTCTCCAGCCCCTTTTTAAAATTGGGACCCAGCCACATCCATCTGTCCCAGTGTCACTGTCACACGGGCAGAGCTCCCTGTCGCACAGATCCTTCGGGCACAGCCTCATCCATCCCCTGTCCTGCAGGAGAGGCCTGGGGTCCCCACCAGGGCACCGAGGCCCTGCACACGTCAGCTGAATGAAGGGTGGTGGGGCCCCAGGCAGGGATGTCCCCTCCTGCCTTGTCTGAAGCCCCAGGTGGTGACGCTGCCTGTGTCCTTTGCCCCGTTGTGCCAAGGGGAGGTGGCTGTGCCAGCCCAGCTCTTGCGGTGCCTCTGTCCTTCACCCGGCACAGGGGGAGCCAGTGCCAGCACCGGCCTCCCCGGGCCACTGTCCTCGTCCCCGGGCTGCACAGCGGTGGCCTCACTTGCCCGCAGGGATCCCGTTCTCTCCAGCACCTGCCGAGCCGAGGGCCATCTCCATCCGACTCCTGGGAAGCTGCGATTCCCTGGGCTGTCCCACCGGAGCTGCGCCCAGCTGCACCACTGCGGAGAGAAGGCTCCTGTCACCCGCTCGGCCAGCGCTGGGATATGGGGCATCCTGAGGGGACTGGGGAGTGGGGCCAGCCACCATCCCCACCCCACGTGCAGGATGGCAAAGGGCCCCGTATCCCTCAGGCCACCCCAGACAGAGGGAAGATGTTAGAAAGTCCCTCTGCAGGGATACAGAGAGGCGATACCCATGGGGGGGGGGGGGGGTGGGGTCCCAGCCAGTGCAGGGGGACACGGGAACATCAAGCTGCAGACCCACCCCGGTCCATGGGACCCCCTTTGGGATTCCCCAGACCACTCGGGGATGGGAACCTGCGGCCAGGGACCTCATCCTGGGGTGGGTCCTGCTCCCTGGCCCGCGGGGGCTCCGGTACCTGCTCGGCAGCTGTGCCGGGCGCGCACGTCCCGCATCGCCTGCTGGTTCTTGAAGCGCACGAGCCCCATGGTGATCTCGGCGTTCCAGCCCGGGTCCTCCTGGGCGCAGCGGAAGTCGATCTCGAGGCTGTCGTCCATCACCACCGTGAAGTAAATGTGCCGCTCCTTCCACTCCACGCACTCCACGGCCTTCATGCGGGCGAAGCTCAGCTCCTTGCGCCTTGAGCCCTTGGGCTCGAAGAGCTGCAGCCCTTTCTCCGTCAGCAGGCACCGCTTCTTCTTCCAGAGCTGCAACAGCCCCCCGCTCCGCTTCTCCAGCACCCCCTCCCTCAGCACCTTCTCGGGGGTCATCGCGGCTCCTCGGCCCGCCGGGATCCTCACTCAGCGCCTCGTGCCGGCCCGGCCGGGCATTCCCCGCCGGGGCGATTCCAGCCGGAGCCGCGCTCCCTGCGGCCAGGAGCCCGCGCTGGCCGTGCTGCCCCCGGGGACTCGCCACCCTCCGCTCCGGCTCTCAGAGGGGCTGAGCCATGGGGTGCCCCATTCCGGCCGCCAGCCCCGTGCCGGGGCTC
Source organism: Corvus moneduloides (assembly GCF_009650955.1). NCBI lineage: Eukaryota > Metazoa > Chordata > Aves > Passeriformes > Corvidae > Corvus > Corvus moneduloides. The sequence goes on from NC_045499.1 coordinate 1,278,471, forward strand.
TGCTCCCTGCCCGAGCCGCGTGTGGGATCCGCGCTGCCAGGAGCTGTCGCTACTTGCCCGGCCGCTCTCCCACTCGCATTCCTGCCGCCTCGCCTGGCCCCTCCTGCGCTCAGGCTCCCTTCACGCCCAGGCGAAGCCCGGCCAGGCCCGGCGCAGCCCCGCTTCACCCGGGAGGAGCTTTTGGGGTGCCCGAGGGCAGACACTGCCTCGGGGTCTTCGTGTGAACAGGCAGGGTGTGGGATGGGGCTGCGTGGCAGTGGTGCCAGGGCAGGGCTTGGGGACTTCTGCACGGGGTGCAGGGACAGATGTTGGAGGTGCAAGAGCAGCTCTTGGGGGTTGCAGCCCCACGGGCACAGGGCTATAGGGTGCAGTGCTGGTGGGGACAGTGGGCTGTGGGGCACAGGGCCGACCGGGCAGGGGGCTCTGCATAAAATGCCAGCTTGGCAGGGGGTACAGAGTGCAGTGCTACCGGGCTTGGGGGGCTGGGGGTTGCAGTGCCAGCTGGGACAGGGGGCTGTGGGTGCAGCACCAGCCAGGCAGGGGCTGTGGGGGACCCCTGAGTGCAGCCCAGGAGGGGAGACAAAAGCAGAGAACAGACAGCAGCCATGGGGACAACCCCTGGCAGCCACCCACACCCCAGCTACTCACCCAAGGGTGCTGGGCCACCCCTCAGCACACAGACCTCCCATCCCTCAAAGCCCCTCGGAAGGGGGACTTGAAGCCCCCAGGCAGTCCCACAGCGAGGAGCAGCATCCCCCAGCCTCGCGTGACCTGTGCAGGGGGAACGAGCCGCCGCGGGGCCGGGGCAGCGCAGCCTGGCCCTGCCTGACCCTCCCTCCCCTGCAGCCAAACACCGTCTCCTTTCCAGCCCGTCTCGTTCCCGGCCACCGCAGCACCGTCTGCTCCTGTGCCAGCGCCTGGCATCCAGGGGTTCCCCGGGCCGGGCCCGGCTGCCGGGGGGCACATCTGGGGACTTGTGCTGGCCGTGGGCTGCCAGGGCGGGTGACAGCCACAGGTGGCTGGGCAACGGGATGTGCCCCTGCAAATGCTGAGGGTGTGGGTCCTTCACCCAGGTGAGGTCCGCAATGGGAAGAAATCCCCCCGGGAATGTGCCGGGGTCGCTCACGGGGGCTGGATCAGCCCCTGGCTCCCTGGCACAGAGCTGCTGTCCCAGCGCCCACCTTCCGGCCCACCCTGCTCATGCACCCCTCGCAGACCCCAACCCCGTAGAGCCCCCGGCTGGAATGCCTCCTGCCCCAGCCCCTCCATCACTCCCGGTCCCACCGGGGGCTTTGCCGGCAGCCGCCATGGCCAGGGGGCAAGTCTGCAGCGTTGATGAGATGCACCTCATTATCCCTCATTAAGAGGGCAGGGCGGCTGGCGGAGCCAGGAACTGGTTCGTGCTCCCTGGGGCCAACCTCGCCACGCTGGCAGAGATCCCGGGTGTCCCAGGAGACCCGGGCTCCTGACGTCAGGCGGCCTCGGAGGTCACCCTGAGCACCCCAGCGCTTCAGAAGGAGCGGAGCAGAAGTGTGGGTTCCCCCACCGAGGCTGTTTTCCCACGCACAGGGAACGCTCAGCTCCAGGGATGCCGAGCCCTGGGAGCTCACGGGGAGCAGCTTTGGGACTGTTGCTGTTCTGGTTAGCTGGGATGTCCGTGGGCAGTTCTGGCTCACCATCCAGCTCCGGCTCCATCCTCACAGCCCGGGGCAGAGCCAAGGGCTGCCAACCCCTGCCCGAGACCCTCGCTCCTCTGCTCACTGCAGTCACTGCTTCTCCAGGCACCAGTCACCAAGGGAACGTGGTGCTCCCGCAGCCCTGTGTGCGAAGGAGCTTTGACAACGTCCTTCTCCAGTCCCGTCTCCCCAGCTGTCCATTCCCAGACCCACCAGGCAGGAGTCCCATCCTGCCAGGCTGCCCGGGGGGCACATGGCAGCTCCTGCCCTGCAGCAAACCCAGCAGGACTCGCTGTGCCAGGCTGTGGGCGAGCCAAAGGCTCTGCTGCATGGGCTGCCCAGGGTTCATCCCATCCACACAGGGCCCTCAGGGCAGGCCGCGGGGCTGCCGGCCTGAGCCCTGCCCCGAGGTGACATCCCCGCAGAGCTCGGTGGCACAGTGACATCCCCTGTCACATCCCCGCTGGCCATAGGGCTCGGAGGCTCCAGTCTGACCCCTCAAGTGGTGCCATCACCCCCAGGCTCCAGGGTGCTTGGCCACAGGCCAACCTCTGGTTTGTCCCTTCGGGGGCAGGTTCGGGTGTCACAGCCCCTTTCCCAGGCTGCAGCTCCCGAGGGGTGGGAGCTGCTGGGCACAGCGCGGCTCTGCTGCCTCGGGGGGGAGCTGGACAACACCTGGGCACAGGTGGGCACACGCGTCTGGCTGCCCGGCCGGGCCCTGCCGTGCTCGCTGACCAGCAGAGGGTAGCAGATGGTCGGAGCTGTCCCACTGCAGCTTGGGCAGGAGATTCCCAAAAAGCACCTCTAGTCCCACCCTGCTTCTCCTGGGCCATGGCCCACCACCTCCTCCAGCCCCCCGCATGCCTGTCGGGATGTGCAGCCCCCGAGATCCCGTCCTGGTGTCCCCGCGGTGGTCTCTGTCACTCCCTAAGCCACTCTGAGTGACCAGTGCAGAGTCAGCAGGTGTGTGGCACCCAGGGCACACCCTCAGGGCACGGTCCCTGTTCCAGGACATGGTTTACCTGGGCCCTTTGGGGCTGGGAGCTCAGCAGAGACCCATCAGGCTGGAGAAAAGCGGACCTGGGGAGACTGAACTTCAGTTTTCCACTGTCTAGAGAAGGGTTGTGGAGAAGGGAAGCACAGCCCTGACTGGCAAAAGGACACGAGACACCAGGCACAAGGGCACATCAGGAAAATCAGGGATTCACAGAATCATTAATGTTGGAAAAGCCCTCCCAGGTCACAAGATCATCAGTTCCAACCGTTCCCCCAGCACTGCCACGGTCACTGCTAACCTATGTCCCCAGGTGCCACATCCACAGGTCTGCTGAACACCCCCAGCGATGGTGACTCCACCACTGCCCTGGGCAGCTGTGCCAGGGTCTGAGAACCCTTTCAGTGATGAAACAAGCCTTTCAAGGTTCTGTGGCACAATGCTGTGACATCATCCACAGTGGTGGGAACTCCACCCTCAGAGGGCTCGCATACCTGAGTGGACACCAAATGCTCTGTATCAACCTGACCTTTGGAGCCCTGCCTTAAGCAGGTGGTTGGAGTTAAGACTTCTGCTGGTCCCTTCTAACCTACATCCTTCTGTGGCCCTCTGAAACCCAAATCCAGCATTTTCTCCTGGCTTTGACCAGGCCTCCAGTGGAATTGGCCTCTCTGGGGTCTACCACACGTGATATGTCAGTACCTCATAGAACCACAGACTGGTTTGGGTTGAAAGATTACAAACTATCTCCTTCCACTCCCTGCCATGGGCAGGGACACCTTCCACTGTCCCAGGCTGCTCCAAGCCCCATCCAACCTGGCCTTGGACACTTCCAGGGATCCAGGGGCAGCCCCAGCTTCTCTGGGCACCCTGTGCCAGGGCCTCGGCATGCTCACAGGGAACAATTCCTGCCCAGTATCCCATCCAACCCTGCCCTCTGGCAGTGGGAAGCCATTCCCTGTGTCCTGTCCCTCCAGGCCCTCGTCCCAAGTCCCTCTGCAGCTCTCCTGGAGCCCCTTTAGGCACTGGAAGGGGCTCTGAGCTCTCCCTGGAGCTTTCCCCAGGTGACACCCCTGGCTCTCCCAGCCTGGCTCCAGAGCAGAGGGGCTCCCGCTCCTGCCCCCTCTCTGACAGAACCTCTACAGCTGTGTGAGGAAGAGACTACATAAAGACTCACTGTAGCTTTATTGACCAACTAGCACTGCCTGGGCACGATCCCATCAAGGGCACATCCAGCTGAGATGTGTCAGCAGCAGCACAGCATCCCCTGCACGCTCACAGAGAAGGCAGCAGCTTCCTGACCCCTCCATCCCTGCAGCAGCCCCCCTTCATCCCTCTGCAGCAGTTTCCTGAACCCCCCATCTCTGCAGGAGCTTCCAGACCCCTCACCCCCCCACCTCCATGGGGGAGCAGCAGGGCCTCTGCCGAGTGAGGGAAGCAGGTTTGGGTCTCCACACCAGGGCGGTACCTGAGCCCCCTGTGCTGCAGCTCCCAACCCTACCCGAGCCTGAGCTGTCTGCCCCACACACCACCAGACCCCTCACCACAGCCACCGCACAGCCCAGAGCAGTGGGACCTGCTAGAATCTAGAGGGGGGAAGTTTTTGCAGACAGTAAAGACTTTATTCCCCATCTCAGCCTCAAAAACACCATGTAAATCCGAGGGTGTGATGAACAGGAGAAAACGCTTAAGTGGATAAAGGAGCCCAAGTCCTGCCCCAAAAAGGGATTTCTGCCTCTGTTGTGCTTCCCAGAACACTCCCCATCTCATTTGCTCAACCACAATGTTTATAACTTTAAAAACCCCAGAACTCAATTCCCTGTGGAGTCCCTAACTCTGAGCTGCAGCGAGGCTGATCCGAGTCTGTCCCACCGGTCCAACAGGAGAATCACAGAAAGGGAGTGAAGAGTTTAGATGGAAACCAATTAAACCTGGGCAGCTGCCAAACTGGAGGCTTAATGATCCACAAGCTGCTAAAAAAGCAGGGAGTAGGTGAAAAGCTGTTAATTACTTGGCACTGCTGGGCATGCCTGCTTGGAGAGGTGCCACCTGAAAGCACTGATAAGGGTTTTGACAGGGTGAGCACACGTATGGTGCAATCAACACACCCCAGAAGGGCTGTCCTGGGCCTCCCAGCATCAACCTCTGCTTTTGGAATAGCTATCTCCATCCCTGGAAGTGTTCAAGGACAGGGCTTGGAGCAACCTGGGCTAGTGGAAGGTGGAACAAGATGAGCTTTAAGGTCTCCTCCAATCCAAACCATTCCATGCTGATTCTTGATGGGAGCAGAGGGGGAGCACATCCCAGCCAGGCTGCATAGCTCAGCTGGCCACAGCTGGGCTGTGTCAAACTGCACCACGCATTCCTGCATTGTGCTGTAATTACAGGACTGCAAACACCTCCCGTCACCTCTGTCACCTCCTGACACCTCCCCAGCTCCGGGCACCAGGGCCTGTCCTCAGCCCCAGACAGTGAATCACTGGCAGGGCCAGGCCTGGGTGGGCTTTGATGTCTCTGATGTTTTATTGCTTGCTCGGTGTCACAGCTGAGCACGCGGCCAGCGGGACGGGCAACGCGGAGCAGGACTTGGGCACTGGGGCCTCGCTGCAGTGCGAGGGAGTGACCCCCCCGTGCCACCTGCCCCAGCAGGACCCCAGGGGGACAGGGCTGGGACCCCCCCCGGCTCCGGGGAGCACTGGGGCAGGGCGGGAGGGGCTGGTGCTGCGAAGCAGCGGTGGCTGGGGGTGGCAGTGGGCACTCACTGCGGCGTGGGGCGGGTGGGCAGCACAGGACAAGCCCTGGGCGAGCGCAGGGCCCAGCCCCGGAGCTCACTGCGAGTGAATCAGTGCCCCGGCGCCCTGCCCGAAGCCAAAGCCCTTGGGACCGAAGTTCTTGGCGTAACAACCTGCAGAGGATGGAAGGGAGACACAGGTGAGGCTGGCACAGGAGCGGGTCCTCCCCAAGGGGCACACCCTGCCTGGACAGGACAGGACAAGGTTTGCCAGATTCGTTGGGCAAACTGGGAGGCCCTGGCTCAGCAGGAAATTCCCCAGCTCTGTGGCTGGCACAGCCAGTCCCCGAATGCAGCTGCTGGGCCACCCCTTCCCCAGCCTCCATCCCACCCTGGGTCCCTCCACAGGGGCCTTCACCCCCACCCCTCAGAGCCCAGGACAAGCCAGCAGGGAAGGTGGGGCTCACCTTTGCAGTAGATCTCTCCATCTTTGTCTGCCAGGGTGGTGGACTCCAGGCTTTTGCCACACTTGGCACAGCGGAAGCAGGACTTGTGCCAGGACTGCGGGACAGGAGCAGAGCCTGGTCACACCCCAGGGACAGGGCAGCCACGCTCTGGTACCAGCCAGGCTCCCTGCCCTGTTTCTGATCTAAAGGGGCTGGCAAAGAGCTCTGAACGGGGTAAAAGCTTTTCCCTGGAAAGCACTGACCTCCCAGCCCCACAAGGAAGATACAGAGAGGAAACATCAGGTGTGGTCACTGCTCCTGTGCTGGTTTTGGAGACCTTTTGCTGCACTCACAGAAGTCATTTTTGCAGTAATTTCTACAATAATTTGTAAGGAGCAATCCCCCCCTCTTTGGGGACTGTCCTCTCTTAACCAGCAAGGTAAATCCCCCCCATTGTCCAGCTGAGCCCCACAGCTGCTGGATGTTAGGCTGGGGTGGCAGCAGGGATGGAACAACTGCCCCACACAACCACAGCTCCAAGGAAGGCAGCAAACAGAGAGGAACAATGCCAAAACCAGCCAGTGTTTAAAAATAACCCCCCACGGTTCCAGCAGTCCCCTGGAGATAAATGAGCTCACAGCCTTCAGGCAGACCTTGAGTAGCCAGAGCTGCTCACAGAGGAATTTAAATAAACACTTGGGAAAACATGAAACCTTTTTTGGAAGAAAATGCGAAATTCGGGGGCTGGAGGAGGAGGTATTGGATGGAGTCATCCAGCAAACATTAGCACATGAAATACACGCTCTGGAATCCTCTCTGGGTCTACTTTAATGTAATTGCTTCCCCAGCTTTGGTTCCCTGTAAACACTGGGGCCAGAAGCCAACCAGGAAGCCCAGATCATGGTTTTAAGGGTAAATTCAGCTTCTGACCCTGGGCTGACCCTCATCGTGTCCATCACAAGCCAGCTGGGGGGTGATGATGCTGAGGGGCCCCTCTGACTCCTCTCCTCGCTCTGGGGATGCAGGACAAGCACAAAGGCCCAGGAGGACAGAGCCCAGCCAGGTCAGGGAGTGACCCCTCATCACCAGTCAGGTGAGGCTGTCCCACCATGGCCACCGTGTCCCCATGGCACAAAGCGAAGAAGCCTGGCCTGGTGTCCCTGACAAGCTCTGCATGTGCCTGACCTCACGGGGAGGGCAGCTCCAGCAGGGGCCTCACCCGGGGTCCCAGGGCTGGCAGGGCAGAAGGGGTCCCCAGGCCCTGCAGAGGAGCTGGGCTGGGAGCAGGTCACAGCTCGGGGTGCAAAGAATCCTGGTGAAGGGATGTGCCAGGGCTGTTAGAGTGACCTTCACACCAAACCCTGAGCTGACCCAGCCACCACCAGAACAGCCCCAGGAGCATTCACCAAACTCATGCCCACAGCTCCAACACCCTGCCCGGCCTGTGGGCAGTGCTGACCACTGGAATTCATTGCCTGCCTCAAATCCCGGCTGCAGCATCCCGGCCCGTGGCACTGAGGGGAGGAGGATGCACTTTTCAGTTAACAGTGACACTGGCCATGGCACATGTCACTGCTCACCCTCCCAGCACATCCACAGCAGGATGTCCACTGTGGCCTCTGCTGTGAATATTTAATATAAAATGTATTTCTCCCCCCTCTACACGTCTGTGACAGCACTGCGGCCTGAACAACTTGGCTTCCAGACATGCCAAGATCTCCTTTTGGTGCCAGGCTTCCAGGTGAACGTGGCCACTGGACCCAAGCCTAGCCCTGGCAGCCCAGCCTGAGGGGCGGGTCCAGACCCTCTCCGAAGGTGTCCCTGCCATGCAGCACCCTGTGCCCCGTCCCCACCATCCCCCCTTACCTTCCCAGCTCCGATGACCTTCTCGGCCGCGTACACGGCCTGGCCACAGCGGGGGCACCCATCAGCTCCTCCCACCTTCTGGGCCATCCTGGCTGCGTTGGGGTTGGGGGGTCGGTGGGGCTGGCCCCTGTGGGTGGGAGGGAGCTCACGATCAGGGGTGCACAGGCAAGATGGAGCAGGAAAGAACTACGCGATCCCAAATCCCAGCCCAGTTTAGGAGGGAACTTTAGGAACAACGTGTTGAGCCCCATGGAAAGTTCAGGGCTGTGTGCTGGGAGGGGGTGGGCACCGTGCTGAGGCAATGGGGACATGTCCCATCCCATCCCACCCACCAAACAGGGTTCAGTGGGGTTCCCTGGAGGGACAGAGGGGCTGGGCAGCCCATGGACAGTGCTGGGAGCTCAGCACAGGCTGCACAGCTGAGCACCACAGGACAGGTGTGGGGAGAAGGTGCCCACAGCCCCGGTGTCAAAAACAAGACCCAGACTCACTCTTCGTATTTGATTCCCAGGGACTCGCCCTTGTCAGTGCTCAGGGTCCCTGCTCCCTGCCCGTAGCCGTAGCCCTTGGGGCCGTACTTCTTCCCGTAGCAGGACTTGCAGTAGATCTCCTCGCCATGCACGGCCACAGTAGTGCTGTCCAAATTCTTCTTACAGACCACTAGAACAGAGGGCAGGGTGTGGCATCAGCCTGCTCTGCCAGAGCTCACTAATTAGCTGGGGAAAACAAGCCCTCACAGGGATAGCTCAGCTCGGCTTTCAAGGAGCAGGGAAGCCCTTGCCAGGATCCAGCCTCGGGGAGCACATGCAAACCAGGGCAGATAAGGATCACAACAAGAGCAGTGTCTGGCTTTAAAAGGAAGCAACCACCAAAGCCAAGAGGGTGATACCAAGGGAAGGAAAGCTCTGTTAACCCTCTGGGTGCTGCTCTCCTGCAGCTGCACTTAAACCGTGGGACTGAATTTTTCCTACTGCAGGATTCCCAAGCCCGGGGATGGATGTCCTGACCCCATGCCTTGTCCACTGCAAATCCACGGCAGGAAGCGCTCAGGGCAAAGAAATGTAAGCAAATGTGGTTTTCCTGGTGTTTGGATGGACCAAGAGCAGCCCTGTGGCCATCACCACATCCGAGGCACTGCAAGGGCTTCACACATGGGGCACAGTCACCTCTCCAGAGCTCAGAAGGCTCAAGTGACACCTTAGCCCTGGTTTGGGGGTGTGCATAGGAGGGGGTCTCAGGTGAGGAACACTAACTCAGCTGGGTGTCTGAGTCCTGGGGGTCCAATGCGGGATGTAAGACGGGGCAGGAGGAGATGGCAGCCAGGCTCAGGGGCCCTGCTGAGGCCACCCACAGCTTGAGCTTGGTGCTGGCCTCAGGCCGTCTCCTGATTTTTAGGTTTCCATAGAATCACAGACTGGTTTGGGTTGGAAGGGACCTTCAATTCAGATTATCCAATTCCAACCCTCTGCCATGGACACCTTCCACTGTCCCAGGCTGCTCCAAGCCCTGTCCAACCTGGTCTTGAACACTTCCAAGGATGAAGCAGCCACAGCTTCTCTAGGAAGCAATGCCCCACCACCCTCTGAGTAAATAATTACTTCCTTGTATCTAGTCTAACTTTCTCCCTTATATCTAATCTAGATTGCTCCTCTTTCCATTTAAAACCACCTCCCCTTGCCCTGTCATTATCTGCCTGTGTAAAAAGTCACTCTACTTCTCTTTTATAAACCCCCTTAAGGTCCTGGAAGTACCAGCTCCTGTCCCAGCTCTGCTCACGGCTGCCACATCCCTTCCTAGCCCTTCCTGGGACACTCTGCCCAGCCAGCAGGAGCAGGAGGCCACCAGCACCCAAACTCCAGGTGATCTGCAGTGTTCACGTGCCCTGTGCAGGATCCCAGGTCCCAGGGCAGAGCCTGCAGCGCTGGCAGCCAGCCCCAAACAGATCCGGCTGCAGCTGCCACACAGCTTCCCCCATCTTGCTTTGCACACCTTAAATGTCAAGGCTTCCAGCAGCTTCTTGGCCAGCAGAGCAGTTTCTTGGCCATTCCCAATATCACAGGAATGCAAACAGAGCAGAGCTCTCCCCTCGGAGCAGCACAAACTGAGCAGGGGCAGAGGCAGCCCTTCCATGACTAAATACGGCCGGGAGAACCCTGTGTGCCTCTGCTGGGACAAGGAGAGGAAAGGGAAGCATCTCCTGCCATCTAAGGAGGATCTGGCAGGGTCCTCTCCTGGCTACACACTCCCACCACAGCAGGAGCTGGGGATGGAGAACGGATCCCAGCTGGGAGAGACCAGAGCTGGTAACTGGTTCCAAAGCTGCCAAGCTCCTGGGCTGCTGTGGGGGTCTCTGCATTGCCCTGGGGTGACCCTGCTCAGGCAGGCCCTCAGGAGGGGAATTTGGGCACTTTCACTGGCCTTTCAAAGGGCTTTGTTGAGAGCTTTGTCCCAAGGTGGCAGTGAATGAGCTCAGTGGCATCTGGATGGATTTGGAGCTCCAGCCCAAGCTTTCACAGTCCCTCATATGTACTCACAGAGCTTTGAGAGGCAACAGAAAAACTTTTTACTCAGCCCCCGGGTTTGTGCATTGCAGAAATTCCAGTGCACTGCACTCACGGAGTTAAGGACCCTTTGTTTTTCTAAGAGCAGCTGAGCTGCTCCACAAAACAATTAGGCAAGAGCTGCCTCTGCTTTCCAAGGCCAAGGGGCTCATTCCAGCTCATTCTCCTGCACTACCCAGGCAGCTGGATCAGGGCCAGGAGTCAATCACCAAGTTGCTCCCTGAGCTCTAATGCACTGTGGTAGGCTTGGCTCCTTTTAGATGATGTTTTTGGCAGATCTGGTTGAAGTATTTGTTATTCTCCCCTAAAGATAATGGTTTCAAGTTCCTTGATGGGGCCCAAATGCAGCACTGGGGAACAGGCTGGGAATGCAGGAGCTCAGGAGCACTACCCACAGCCTGTGGCACGGACTGGGAACAGTGGGCAGCAGGGTGGGCTGGCACATGAGCCACAGCCTGAGCTGGGGAGCCACAGCCAGGACAGGCAGAGCTGCTGGGTACATGTGGAGTGGCATAACAAAAGCCAGGGACAGCAGCCCTGAGCCCAGGAGCGCTGCCTGGGCACTTGCTTCCATGAACACACACAGGGTGACCTTCTTCCTCACTCTGGCCACGTGTTCCCACCTGGAAGCAATGCCTTTAGCCTCATTTCATGGCTCCTGGAGACCTGCCCTGCTCTCTGGGTGCCAGCATCCCATGGCAGCAGCTTTTCCTGGCAAACCAGCTGTGTGCATAGGGGGTGAGTGCAATATTCCCCACCCTCCTTATCTGAGGCCACAGAACAAACAGGATTTCCTTCTGCAGAGCAGCTGCCATAAGAACCCAGCCTGCCACCCCCTTCCTGCCCAGGAAAAGCCTCTCTACAACTCCCCTGCGGAGCCCTACCAGCCAAAGCAAGTTTCCAGCCTGGAAACTCCCACATATGGGAGCTCCTGGCCACGCTGGCCACCCTCCACACTGCAGGGAGCACAGGCACAGCAGAAGTCTCTCTCTCCCTCTCCCACATCTGGATCCAGCTGTATGTGCTGCATCCCAGGCAGGCTGGACAAGAAGTATCCAGCAGCCAGGCCAGGGGGACACAGGAGCATGGCAGGGACCATCCAATGAGGACACTGGTGTTTCGCTGCTGGAAGAGGTCAGTTCCAGCGTGTGCCTGTTTCCAGATGCCAGCTCTGCTTGCTGCTCCTATGGAAAAGATCCCAGCTGCGCTCCCTGCTGCAGTGGGATGGTGACACTGGGACCAGGGCACTGGGACCAGCTGAGGAAACATTAAACCTCAGTGGGGCCACTCTGGAGGTGCACTTCTGCTGTTCTGTGGCAGAGGCAACATCTCAAGGAGCCATCAGCAGACGCAGGCAGCAAGTGTGCTCCTGTCCACAGGATTCCAGAGAGGTTTGGGTGGGAAGGGACCTTAAAACTCATCTTGTCCCACCCCCTGCCATGGGCAGGGACACCTCACACTAGACCAGGCTGCTCCAAGCCCTATCTCCTGTGGGCACAGGAGAATCACTGGTTCTGATACGTGGCAGTCTCCAGGGACAGGGGACAGTAATCTGGTACCACACAGGCTGAGGACACTGCTCATCTTTTGCCTGAAAGGTCCTGCAGCCCCTCTGGATGCCCCAGGTTTAAGGAGCTGCTCTCAGCACTGTAACACCACCAGCCCTGGGATCTCCAAAGGCAGGGAAGGGTGTCTGGGGACTTGCAGCAGGATCCCAGCAGAATTTGTAGGATCCTGTAGAGGGGCAGAGGAAGGGAGCTCAGCACTGGATCACTCCCAGCCAGATCCTGTTCTGCTGCCCCTCCCTGGAGGAGCACTTTACACTTGTGTATGTTTGGTCCAAACATATGCCAGAGACACCCTCAGCAAGAGTGCATCTGCAGATAGGCTGGAGGTGATGCTTCAGCACTTCTCAGGAGGCTTTCCATCAGCACAAGGGCCAGGACAGGACCACATCTCCTTCCCATCATCCCTCAGACATGAGGAGATTCCACACCAGTTCCCCAGGCTCAATCACCTTTTGTGACAAAGCCACTTAGAAGGCTAAAGCACCATCTCTGAGCATTGCATGGGATGTGCCAGCTCCTGCCACCACTGCTGGGAGAGGCCCTGCCTCATGCTCCCATCCTAAACATCTGGACACAGACCAGAGGACCCAGCCTGGCCTTTCCCTGGAGTAGGGACAGACTAAGTCTTTGTATGGGTGCTGGCTGAGGTCAGCCCCGACAGCTTGGACAGCCCCTGTGTCCTGGGATGATCCGTGTTCCTGCCACGCCAGGGGGTCTGGAGAGATCCCGAGGAGCCCACACCCAGGAAGCAGAGAGGGGGTCAGGGAAGGGGTGATACTCACTGCACAAGAAGCAGGACTTGTGGAAGCTGTTCCCTTCACACTGCACCTCCTCAGCGAAGTACACGGCCTTCTGGCACACCCCACACTTCTTCCCTCCTCCCCAGTTTGGCATCCTGCAGGGGAAAGCACAGTCAGGAACAAGGGCAGAGCTCTGCGGGGCCGGGATGGGGCAGCTGGAGCAGGCAGCAGAGCTCCAGCAGCTTTCTCACATCCCATGTGCAGAGAGCACCCGCTGTGTTTGCAGGGTGCCCAGACTGCAGGGCTGGCAACGAGCAGAATCAGCAGAACTCAGGGAGCCAGCACCCAGCAGTGCCAGCTGCCTCCCAGGGACCACGGGTCCTGTCTGCCAGGAGCAGCAGAAATCCCTGTCCTGGAGCCATGAGACCTCACAGCCCCCGTCAGTGCCAGGAAAAGGGAGGAAGCAGGACAATGCTGGGAGACGGCGCTCACGGAGTTACCCAGGCACCTCCTCAGGTCACAGCCCTGCTGTCACCCCATGCCACGGCCAGGGGACTGTGACAGAGCCTTGGTGCTGGAGTGACAGCTGTCACCCCCCTGGACACAGCCCCAGCTTCTCCGGCCTGACCAACTCCTCCATCTCAGCCACTGCAGGGCAGGGGACAGTCAGGGCTGACCCCTGACCCCACCAAACCCCAGGCTCTGGCACCGTGTCCCACAGCACCATCAGCTCCTGCCTTGTGGGGCCAACCCCTCCCAGGCACCCCCTGCACTCCGGTGTCTCAGTCTCCTGCAGGACTGCAGGCAGAGTCACGGAGCCTGGAGAATCTGACATCAAGAACACAGTGCAGGGCAAAGACCTGGGCACCAGCCTAAGCCACCATCCAGCTCCTCAGCAGGCTATAAAGGCTTCTGTTTCTCTTTCCTGAACTGCGGCAGATGGTGTCTGATGAGACACCATCAAGAGGTCCCTGGATTTGCAGATAACCCCAAAATACTGGGTTGCTTACACGAGCAAAGCTCCAGTCCCAAGGGGCCTTGACACTTGTGAAGACTAGGTTAACATAAACCTCAAGACTCACACAATAAAGCCCCGCAAGGAGATTCTGAGGGAGCCAGGCTCGTTGAGTGTGGCCAAGAGGAAGCTAAGGAGGCTCAAACAGCAACCCGGGGTTGCTACAAAGACAATAAAACACTTTTTGGAGAGGCCCAATGATACAAGAAAGGTCAATAGGCACAAGCTGCAGCTTGAGAGGTCTCCAGGGCCCTCTTTCCATCAACACCTCTGTAATTCTCCATCCTGCTCTCACCTGGGGACAGGCAGCAGAAGTTGCCATGTGCTTCCTGACCCCTGAACAGCTAAAGCAGCAGGACAAGGTCCCCAAAAACCAAACCCCATCTTCAGAGTACAAGATTTGCCAGCCCACCACATGTGTAGGATCTCATCACCTCCCTCAGCTCAGCTGTGTGGAGATGAGGAAGGGACCTGGGTCTGCCGGGGCACACCAGGAGCCTTGGAGCCCCCCCCCTGCAGCAGATTCAATCCCCTGGGGCACCTCAGGCAGCTGAGGCCCCATCCCTGGGCCTCCAGTCCCAGTGGCTCTCCCAGATGGGGAGGTGGGTGCTAAACCCAGCAGGACTGGGGGTTATACAAACATCAGACAGAGATGGGGAGCATGAAGGGCTCACAGGCACAGCAAGATCCCTACACCTCCCAGGTCATGGGGAACTCGAGATCTTCCCTGTGTGAGAGGATTTTGTCAGGAAAAGGGAAACTGATCCTAGCCTGGTTACCAGGACAGGGGTCAGAGCTGACTTGCTGACCCCACTTTATCCCAGCCACAGCTCCCAGATGCCAAGAGGGTCTCAGTGCAGGACAGACAGACAGACAGACAGAGAAGTGGAGGGTGCCAGGAGCAGGGGCTGGAGAGGCTGTGCTGGCTCCTGGGAGCAGTGTTTGGGGTGTGATCAGAGCAGCTGGGAAGTCTCTTTTCCAAAGGCCCCGCAGGCTGGGCCTCCCGCTGTGCCAAATCCCTCCCAGCCTGGTTCTTCCAGTCCCAGCCCTTGGATTGCCTTAAAAGGACACAGGCCGTTTCTCTCCAGAGCCTGGGTTTTTGCCCTGGATCAGGAGGAGGGCGTGACCTGGTTCAGGAGTTTCCTTGGAGGGCAGAAACATCCAGCAGCACCCCCTGCCAGCCCCTGAGCCCCTTCAGCCCCTGCGTCAGGAATTACACATCTCTGGCTACAATTTTTCTGGGTCCCCCAGCCCTTTCCAACCACCACAGCTGGCAGACCCCACCTCTTGGATTCCCCAGGCCTTGTTTTGGGGGCAGCCTCTTGCCAGCCCATCCACAAGTGCCCCCCACGGTTTGGGACCAGCTGCTCCCCTTTGCTTCCACAGCACATTTTGTGCCCCTCAGAGCAGCAGCAGCAGCAAAGGAAAAGGCTTTGTTTGTCCTGAACATCAGGGCACCCCTGACCAAACCAAGACATTAGCAGAGGGGACACCTTCCCCTGAGCTGCCTGGAAGCCTAAAAGAGGAGAAAAACTGCTTCTGGGTGAAGTTCATCTGACATTTGCCACAAGAGGGGTCCAAACCCTCTTGCTGCTGATTTTCCTCAATCCACCATGGGAAGGCTGCAGGTGCCTCCACTCAGTTTAAATGATGCCAGGTGATTTGAGCAGGTGACTCTCACCATGAAGTACAAACACAGTCCCAGCAAAGCCACATCCCAGCAAAACCTCCTAGCACCCACCAGGATGGGTTTTCTGAGGGGAGAGACCATGGAAATCAGTTTGTCCTGGGGATCCACATGAAGGCTCACAGCTGGACACAGAGAAAGCCTGAGATAAGATTTACATTGCTAAAAATTCCCTGTTAGTCCACAACACACCCCCCACATGCTGAGAGCCCAGCAGGCCACACAGAGACCAACAAGCAGTTTGTGCTATAGGCTGGCATCAGCAGCAAAAAAAGGAATAGAAAACCCTGCTCTGGGTGCCTGGACCTGACCAACAAAGTCCTCACAGCTGCCATCCAGACAGATCCATCCTCCCAATTCCCTAAGGAATGGCCACTTTAAGATATGTCACAGTGTTTGCAATCCTTTTAGCATTATTTTCAGAATACTTTGCGTATTTTGCCCAGTTGCAACACTCGGTGACCACAGTCACACTTCTCCAGGTCACTCTGGTCCCCATGCAAAATAAGGAACAGGAGGTGACAGTCCTGCAGCCAATGACCTCACTGAGCACAGGCACGGGGCCACCCAGGGCTGCCAAAAAACCAAGATTATTCTCCTTCCCCCCTGCAGCTCCACAGTCCATGGAGCACAACTCCCAGCAAACATGTCCAGAGCCCTACAAACACCACCCTCGGTGCCAAGCAGGGCTTGGCCCTGGAGCCACTCCATCATCCACTACAGATAAGGGAAGAGGCCCCCGAAACCAAGATCCCATCCTTTAGCAGCAGCTGCACTGTGAGGAGCACAGACACAGGGGAGGCTTGTGCAGAACCACCCAAAGCTGACCTTTGCTGGAGATTAACCCCAGTTCCAGAGTCTGATGTTGCAGCAGTCCAGCTCTCCAGACAAGACCAGCTTGGACGGGGCTTGGAGCAACCTGAGATAGTGGAAGGTGCCCCTGCCTGTGGCAGGGGGTGGCACTGGATAATCTTTGAGGTCGCTTCCAACCCCAAACTGTCTGTGGTTCTGTGAAATCTGGGCTCAGACTCACCTGAGGTGCTGTGTTGCACCAGTCTGGGAGGCAGTGTAAGCTACACTGAACAACCAGGCATGAACCAGTATGGAACCAGTATGTACTGGTGCTTCGGGATGTCATCACTGGCTGTAACGGGAAGCAGTGAGCAGATGCAGCCATCAAGCAGCAGAAACACAGTCATCATGGTTTTTGAATGGGTTGAAAGGTCAGTGTGTTCCTGTGACTGCCCCCGAAGCTGCCACCCTCCACCCTGCCCTTCTGAGAGCAGCTGGGTGGGAACTGCTGGAGCTGGAGCAGCACCCGTGGCTGTGTGGATGCAGCTCCATGGCCATGGGAGCACTCAGGGCAGGGCAGGTCCTACCCCGTCACACTCGGAGGAACATCCCTGCAGGCCACCGGGATGTCAACCCAACCATCCAAACTTCTGCAAGAGCTGGAAAACCTTCCCGTGTCTGTGCCCTACTAAAATCCTACAGTAATTAATTGCAGAGCAATCACTTTGTGCTTGGAGATCACTGAGGAACAGCAGGCTCGTGCTGGCCCATAAAAAGGGGTGGTTTTTTTCCCAATGAGAGCATTAAAACAAGTGAATGACAGATGAGCACCATCAGTGCTGCACAAAATTCACTCCTAGGGATGTTCACAGCAGTGCAGGCAGAATTAATTCATGCTCTGGCAGAGTCAAAGGGCAGGAGGACACAGCAGGAGCCCCAGGCCCGGGGGACTGAGTAGTGCCTTCCAGTTTACAGAGCAGCTGGCACGACCATAAAATGGGCAGAAATTTGAAGCAGGAGGGACTCAAACAGATGAGACATGGGCAGAGCAGAGAGGAACCAGCTCCCAGGGACACACCAGGGAACATCCCCTGGGAAAGCCCTGGGACATGGCACCAGGGGTTCAGCACCGGGACCTGCAGTCGGACCCACGGGGGACTCTGCCCCAGGCAAACAGGAAGTGTCACAGAGCAGCTTTCCTATCACCTGGGCACAGGTGGGAATAGCCCTACAAGGGGAAAGCGAGAACTGTCCCCTTGTCCCCTGCTGTGTCATGAGCTGGGAGGAGCAGTAACGTGAGGAGTCCATGGGCCACCAACAGTGTAAACAAGGATAAGCGAAGGTCACATGTGACCCAGTGATGCTGAACTGGTGAGCAAGAGAACGGGGACCTGAGGCTGGTGAGCTCAGAGTCATGGAAAAACGCTGGGAAGTACCAGGGAGAAATCACAGAGCTGCCCCAGGAGATGCAGCTGGATCACATCAGATGCCTCTGAGGGCTTTGCTGGGATAGGAGGAGAGGAAGTCAGGAGGCTCTGAGCTCCAGAGTGATGCTCACATGGGGCTCATCTACTCTTATGACTCCAAGAGCAGTCAGGCTTGACTCCATCAGCAATCACAAATGATTCTGCTGCCAAGGCAGCCTCAGGTCGGCTGTGGAGAAAAGAGGCCTAAGAGAGGCCAGCACGGCACTGAGCCACCAGCCTGATGGCTCTCACAGCCACGGGCCTCTGCCTGCGCACACACTGCTCCCAAGCTTGGCTTACAAAGGCTCCTTGGAAGCAGGGTCCTCCATGAAGATCCCAACTGCATCCAGAACAAAAGCAGCAGCATTTTCAGGGACGCTTAGGAAAGCTCCTGACTCCCACAGGGATCAAGATCCATCACCTGACCCAGCTCACCTGAGCTCCCCCAAAGCCCTGAAATGCCCCAGTTGGTCGCGTCCTCCCCACTTGGTGCAGCCTCCCAGGAGCAGGAGCCGAGCTCAGCTGCTCTGAGGCAGCGCTCAGGCACTGCCATCCTGGCTGGACAGGCCCTGATGCAGGGCACAGCAGAGGCTGACACAGAGCCCGTGACCCACGGGAGCAGCACAGCCCTGAGCTGTCTGTGCAGCAGCGGCCCCGAGCTCCTTGGGAAGGGCTGAACCCTCCCCAGGGCCCAGTGCTCAGCCACACCACTGCACCTTGCCAGCCTCACCCCCAGCAGAATAATGGAACATCCTGAGCTGGAACTGACCCACAAGGATCACATCCAGCCCCTGGCCCTGCACTGACACCCCAACAATCCCACCCTGTGCATCCCGGAGAGCCTTGGCCAAATGCTCCCTGGAGCTCTGGCAGCCTTGGGGCTGTGCCCATTCATTCCCTGGGGAGCCTGGGCAGTGCCCAGCACCCTCTGGGGGAAGAACCTTTTCCTGATCTCCAGCCTGACCCTCCCCTGACACAGCTCCAGCCCTTCCCTGGCTCCTGTCCCTGCTCACAGAGAGCAGAGATTGAAGCTGTCCCTCCGCTGCCCCTCGGGAGGAAGCTGCAGAGGCCGGGGAGCTCTGAGCTCAGGCTCCTCTGCTCCAACAGGAACAGACCAAATGACCACACTTGCTCCTTGGGGGCCTTCTCCTCTCACCCTTCCCCGAGCTCTAGAGCCAGGAGGAGCAGCACCCAAAGCCAGCCTCACCCCTCACACTGTTTTAGCATCGGCCCCTTCTCACGCAGGGAGAGACAGAAGATCTGATCCAGGGACTTGGCAGCAGCTGCGGCTTTTGCCCAGTGCTCCTGAACCCCCTGCCACGGGCTGGGGCTCTGAGGGCTGCAAAGCAGCACCTGGAGCTGTGCTCGAGCGTGTGCCCAGCCTGGTGCACCGCGGTGCAAATCTCCTCTGGGAAGTGAGCTGAGCCCACAGCTGAGCTGCCTCAGGCTCCCTGGAAATGAGCTTTACTGAGTGCAGTCGATCGGATGAAAGAGATTCGGCTTCCGCATCCCGCCATGTGCGCGGTGCTCTGGCACTGGGAGCAGCCTCAGGGGGTCCCACCGCTCCCGTGCCCACCCCACGGGCACACGGGGGGGGCTGTGCCCCTCTCCAGCCCCGCATCTGCCCCGCTGCCGGGTTGTGGGCGGCGGGGATGGGGCAGCCGGGGGGGATGGAGGGAGGGAGGGAGAGAGGGATGGAGGTAGCGCCGGGCTGGGAGAGCGGCAGCGCCGGGAACGAGCGGGGAGGCGGCTCCGCTGCGCCTGGCGGGACCCGGCGGCGCCCCCGCTCCGCACCCACCTGCGGCCGGGCCGGGGACGGTGCCGGGGTCGGTGCCGGTGTCAGTCCGGGGTCGGTGCCGGTGCTGGGTTCCGTGCCGGTTCCGGTGCCGGAGTCGGTGCCGGTGCCGATGCTGGTCCCTGTCGCGGTGCCGGTGTCGGGAGCCGCGCCGGGGCCGGCGGCCGCTCGGCGCTTTTGTCGCTGGCGGGGCAGGGCGGGTCGGGGGCGGCGGCGCTCGGCGGCGGGACTGATGTCACGGGGCTGGGGAGGACGGCACGGCCGGGCCGGCCCCGACAGCGCCCGGCACCTCCTGACGCTGCCCGGGACCCCCATCCCACCCCCGGGAGAAGGAGCCTCCGGGGCAGATCGGAGAAGGGGCTGAGAGCAGCCCTGGCGAGAAGGACGTGGGGGTGCGGGTGGATGAGAAGCTCAGCGTGCCCCGGCCACGTGCTCTGGCAGCCCAGAACCCCCCCGTGTGCTGGGCTGAGCCCCCAGCGTGGGCAGCAGGGCAGGGGGGGATTCTGCCCCTGTGCCCCGCTCAGCTGAGCCCCCACCTGCAGAGCTGCCTCCAGCCCTGGGTTCCAGCACGGGAAGGACCTGGAGCTGCTGCAGCGAGTCCAGGGGAGGCCACGGAGCTGCTCTGAGGGCTCTGGAGCCCCTCTGCTCTGGAGCCAGGCTGGGAGAGCTGGGGGTGTTCACCTGGAGAAGAGGAGGCTCCAGGGAGACCTTACTGCAGCTTTTCCACAGACAAAATGGAGCTTATGAGACATAAGCAAGAATTGTTGTACAATAGGGGTGCTGAGGCCCTGGCACAGGTTGCCCAGAGAAGCTGTGGCTGTCCCAGCCCTGGAAGTGTCCAAGGCCAGGTTGGATGGGGCTCGGAGTAACCTGGGATAGTGGAAGGTGTCCTTGCCCATGGCAGGGGTGGGACAAGATGGGCTTTCAGGTGCCTTCCAACCCAACCCAGGCTGGGATTGTGACTCTCTCATGACAAATTGCAGAGCAGGGGAGTGAAGAGAGACTCTCTGGCAATGGTTCCCATGGGAACCCCCCCCCCCCAGCAACGCTGCTCTGGGTGCAGTCAGAGGGGGGAGAAATATGCCCAGCCCCAAACTGCACGGGAACGGCTGCAGAGGTGTTGGGGAAGCACTCCCAGCACAGCTGGAGGACAGGGGGGGTCTGGCTCCCTGTGAAGGGAGAGCTCTGAGAAGTGAAGAGGCCAAAGCACTGCAGGAGCAGAGACACTGCTGCCTCTCCCTGATGTCCCACAGACCCTCTGTACCCTCACATGTGTCCCTCTGAGCCCAAACATTTCCAGAGCAGCCTACAGAAAGTGTGGCTGCAGGGCTGCAAAGCTGCTTTTCCCTTTTTCCTGTGTGTTTCTATGCCAGGGCAGTACAGGAGCCCAGGAAGGCCCAGGACCTTGTGACAAACAATTCCAGGGCTCCAGGGGACACTGTTCACACCCTGGAAGCCAAGGGTGGTCCACGTGTGGGCCCTGCAGCCTGACCCCACGCTGAATGTTCTGTCTGACCCTGCTCACTGCTCCCGTGCTCAGCACCCTGGCAGGACCCCACATCCCACCTGGATTTTGGGTGTCTGCTGATCCCTGCCTGATTTGCTGCTTGCTGGGGTACAAACTTCTGCTCTCCTCCCCTTGGGAAACACCGCCCGGCATCTGTCCCCCTCTGGCACTCTGGCACTGCCTGTGGAGGAGGGCAGGGAGGGGAGTGGGACACCCTCCCTGATCCCAGCAAACCCCACACGGGGACAGGAACCAGGTGGCACCGGACAGGGAAAGGATCTTCCCTTTCTTAGGCATTTTTAGTGTCTTGGAAGACTCCAAGAAGATTCCATCCATCCGTGTTCTGTTGCCTGAACCTGGAGGCCAGCAAAAGGCTGTCCTTTCCAGGAGCAGCTCCACAGGAAGCTCCTGGAGGGGAAGTAGGAGAACAGAACAGTTTTGCTGGTGGCTAAACAGCTTCCCACCCTGAGCTGCTGCCCTGGGAGCCCCTGTGCTCCGCAAGGATCTGCCAGCCCTTGCAGCAGGTGAGGCTGGAGAGAAGCTGGATGCTCCAGTGCTCCTGATGGCAGTGGCCATGGACAGGATTGTCAACAGAGGCCAGGGTGCCCTTGGCAAAGGCTCCCATTGAATTTCTCTGGCCTGAGCTGGCCTTTTTCTCCTCGACAAATGGAAGTGGGCACTGAGGAACAGGCAGCTGGCACAAGGAGCTCTCTGGGGCCCAGGGACCCTTCCCACTCCCACTCCTCTCCCGAGGCAGCGCGGCTCGCCGGGAGCCAGCACTCTGCTGGCAGGGGCTGGGGAGCCCAGGCTGCTGCAGCTGCTGGGATTGTGCAGCTGAAACTGGCAGGAAGGGAGGAGGACGGAGTGCAGCAGGGAGCTGCTTCCTTTGGACCTGGAAAGCTTTGGCACCAGATTCCACAGGAATTTTGCTGTGAACCCTGGGCTAAGAAATTCCTGGCAGAACTTGAGGCCATTTCCTCTTGTCCTGTTGCCTCCTACCTGGGAGAAGAGCCAGGCCTCCCCCTTGTTCCAACCTCCTGTCAGGTAGTTGTAGAAAAGGAGAGGCTCCCCCCAGAGCCTTATTTTCTCCAGGCTGAGCCCCCCCAGCTCCCTCAGCCGCTCCTGGGACTCCAGACCCTTCCCCAGCCCCGTTCCCTTCTCTGGACATGCTCCAGCCCCTCAATGTCTCTCTTGCCATAAGGGCCCCCGGACTTCCTCCAGGACTGGAGGTGCCTCAGCAGTGCCAGCACAGAGGGACAGGCACTGGTCCTGCTGGCCACACCGTGGCTGGTGCAAGCCAGGATGCCACTGGCCTCTTTGCCCACTTGGGCACACTGGCCACTCATGTTAAACAGCTGTCAACCAAAACATCACCCACTGCAGCTGCTCCTGGTGGCCAGGGATCTCCCACAGGTTTCCCTGAGGCCTTGTAGAGCATTGGAGACATATCCCAGATCTGATGTCACCGCAGCATTTGGAGATGAGCATCCTTTCCCTGGGGGCTGGGAAACCTCTGCCAGATGGCTCAGAGGCTGTGCCTAATCCAGGGTGCAGGAGATGGTGCTGCAGATGCCAACCTGCAGCAGACTTGGGCAGACCTGCCCCCTCCAGCCTCCATCCCACAGGAGCAAGGCAGGGGCTGCCAGGTTTCAGAGGCTCTCCTACTCCTGTTTCTTTTCTCCAGAAGAGGCAGAGCAGGTGGATTAAAAGCTGCCTGTCAGCTTCAGAAAGGATCCCTGTATCCCCCAATTCCACTGCTGCAAACTCCATCTCTGGTCTTTGCTCTGAAGGGGACCAGGCTTGTGAAGGACCCCATTGCAGAGGGAGCGGGGCCCAGGCCTGGCTCCTGCCAGCACTGGCACTCTGGCCTTGTGTGACACTCTCTGCCCCTTTTGGCAGTGCAGAGAGCCCAAAGCCCATCCCAGATCACCTCCCAGTGTCTCCCCAGCGGCAGAGTGGTGTCTCTTGGGCTCTGTAACCTGGGGCTGCCTGGGGCTGTCCCTCTGCCTCTCACCTGCTGCAGCTTTCCCATCTCCCCAGCAGCACCCAGCAGAGCCCAGGGATGCAGGAGAGCAGTTTTCCGTTTAGGGACTTACAGCCAGGGGACGGTCAGCCTCTTCTCCCAGGGAACAAGGGACAGGACAAGAGGAAGCGACCTCAAGTTGCCCCAGGGGAGGTTCAGGTTGGGTATTGGAGAAAACTCGATGGTGATTGCAGATTCGAAACTGCTGAGCACCTGCCAGTCAGGGCAGGGAGGAGGAGATGTCCTGCTGCCGAGCCAGCAACTGGGGTGAAAATGCTCTCCTCTGATGAACATGGTTCATTAAAGTCTAATTGTATCGTTAACACACCCCTCCATCCCAAAGGTCCCCCCCCCCCCCGTATAACCACCTCTCACTGGGGTGATCTTTGTGACTTTACCTTTAAAAGCAAAGCAAAAGAATTTTACACCTTTTACATAAAGGTCTGCATGACTTGAGTCACTCAAGTTCCACCTAAACAGGACGAATTTAAAAAGTAAGTTGAGAATGAAGGCAAAGCGAGGGAAGACTCCATGGTAACTGCAGGGCTCAGTTGATGGGCTGAACCTGCCTTCTTCCCTGTCAGGACCTATTGGGTAAGAACTGTACTCTGTGCACACTGAATGTTTAATTGAGGATTAAGGCTTGTCTTAATCTTTGAACACGTTTATGCAGTCAGATCCTATCACTGACACATCCTATCCCAGACAATCCTCGAACTGTAACCTGTCACAGTTTTATATCAATAAAGAGAGTTATTCTGTAAACTCTGAGAGTGAGTCCTTCCCTGGAGTCGCCAGCAGCAGGGAATATACTCGGATAAAGAGGAAGAGCCCCTGAGGAGTCAAAAAGTGGGAAGAGTTGCCGAGTGCTCTTCCTTATGCTGGAGTAAGTCAGTGGAACCAGCCTCCGATCCAGCAGGATGGCTCGGGGAAGGCTCCCCCTAACGGGACGCTGACAGACTGCTCGGGCACAAGGGTCTCGGCTTTGCTGGGGCACTGAGAGACAAATTAAACACTGAGGGTCAAGTAAATCTCCCTACACTAACAGTAAAGAAAATCCCTTTTCATGTGGCAGATGCGGATGTGGCACTCAGGGACATGGGTTAGTGCTGAACGTGGCAGCGCTGGAGGAATGGTTGGACTTGACACTCTCAGAGAGCTTTTCCAGCCACAAGGGCTCTGGGATTGTGCAATTCCCTGGGTCCCGGCCGGGCAGTGCCGTGGCTCCCAGCACCAGCTCGTGTTGTGCCATGGCGGGATGTGGCAGTGGGAAGGGCTGGCACCCTCTGCTCTGCACGGCTCCAGCTTCCCCAGGCAGGCCCAATTCCACCTGGCAGTTCCACCCCCTCCAGGCTCATTTCCCAAAGCACTCAGGGAGATCTGCACGCACGGTGCGGCTGAAACGGGCCGGGCTCTGCCACCGGGGGCACGCGGGAATGCTCACACC
The DNA here is from genome assembly GCF_009650955.1 of Corvus moneduloides. NCBI lineage: Eukaryota > Metazoa > Chordata > Aves > Passeriformes > Corvidae > Corvus > Corvus moneduloides. The sequence goes on from NC_045499.1 coordinate 1,302,785, forward strand.
AGAAGGTCCAGCCAAAGAGTGTCCTGGGACAGTGAGCTGGGGCCAGAGGTGCCCAAAGCAGTGACCAAAACCAATCAAGGCATCAAAAATACTGGTCAGACCTCATCCAAAGCCGGTGGCGTTCCCTGAGGGGAAGGACTCGGGGGTGCTGGTGCACGGGCAGTACCAGCCTGTGGGCAGGGGGCTTAGTTAGGGCTAAGGTCACCCCAAGCCCCGCCTTGTGAATCCCTGACTGCTGGGATTTAGCACCGAGTTTCCCAGAGAAAGGGGCTGTGCAGAAGTTTGGGACAAGCTGTGCCAGGTGCAGCTTGCCCCGCTGCCCGTGGTGCAGCCCATGCAGAGGCAGCTGTGCCCCTGCAGCCCATGGAGGGCACGGGGGGCAGAGATCCCCCTGCAGCCCCTGGAGCTGGAGCAGGGGGATGCCCGAGAGAGGCTGTGAGCCCCTGGGAAGCCCCTGCTGGAGCAGGGTCCTGGCAGGGACCCATGGAGCCGTGCAGGAGGAGCCCTGCACGCTGGAGCAGGTTTGCTGCAAGGCCTTGGGAGCCCGTGGGGGACCCAGGCTGGAGCAGGAGGGGCCTGAAGGCCTGACCCTGAGCAGGAGTAACCCACGTGGCAGCAGGAGTAACCCACGTGGCAGCAGGTTGTGGGGAGCTGTTTCCCACCAGATGGACTCCCGCCAAATTTCCTCAAGAACTGAATTTCCCAGGGATCCTTGGTGCTATTTCCTCTGCCCCGTCCACATGCAGACGGCAGAGACAGAGCGGCTCTGGTGGGTACAGTCAGCCCACTGCACACCTCCAGGCCTGGTGAGTCCACCACCTCTCTGGGCAACCTGGCCCAGTGCCCAGCCTTCTTCAAGGCAAGAATTTCTTCCCAAGACCTCACTGAAACCTGCCTTCCCTCAGCTTCAAGCAATTCCCCCTGTTCTGTCCCATCCCTGAAGGCCCTGGGAAAAGTCCCTGTGCAGCCTTCAGGTGGTCCTCTCCTGGTGGCTACTGGGGGGCTGCTGGCATGTGTCCCCTCAGTTCTACATGTTGTGTGAGTATCCGCAGTCCCTTACACTTTGTTTCTTTTTTTATTTTGCGGGTGGCGGGTGGAAGAAGTGCTGAGAGAGAGATGGGATCAAAACTCTCTCAGCCCCAAAGAGAGGTTTTTCTCCAAGTTGTGAAATCCCTTCAAGTTAGTGGTTTTGAATTTTCTAAGGGTCTGTTAAAACAGTTTGTTCGCTGGCTTTTCTTTCACCTTCCTCAAGTATCTCTTACAAATTTAAAATCTCCTGCCTTCTTGCAGGCTGTGGGGGATAAGATTACTGATTTAAAGCGAAAGGGAGACTCCTCTGGAGAAAAATTCTTTCCTCTAGTTCTAGTCCTTTGGGACTTGCATAAAATGCACCGGAAAGTAAAAGAAAAGCACAACCCCCCCCCCCCCCCCCCCCCGCAGTTCTTCCTGTAACCCTCCTTCCTCCCCTCCTGCTCCTTATCCCGCTTCCCCTTTCGTTGGAAAGACAGAATGGGGTGATACGCCCACAGACACAGAGTTGCTACCTTCTCCCTGACCCTTCTCGGTCTTTTCAGCCGCCCTGTCGGGATAGCCCTGGCCAGGCTGCCTCAACCCCTTCCCAAACCCCGTATCCCGCGCCCTCTTCCCCAGTTGTAATCCCAGAAAACTGTTCTAAATGCTGTTTGCCATTGCCCCCCCCACTCCACGTGTCTGAACAATGGCGCCGACCGCATGGCACAGTTCACCCCTCCCCCCCTTCTTCTTCCCACAATCCCTTTTTCCCGCCCACCCCCAACCCTTTCCTATCCCCCAGATGTGACGTCATCGGGCTCCTCCCACCCCTTGGGTACCGCCCCCTGTGTCAGAATCCCCGCCCATCCCGTGGCCGCTCCTCCTGGTCCTCCGACCCCGCCCCCTGTGGAGAACTTCTGGTTCCCACGGGGAAAGTACCAGAACCGACGCCATCTTGAAATCGGGCCTGGGAGTCCCCTCAGCCCCGTCCTATCCCTTCGCCGCTCCTGTTACCTATGACAGAGCAGGCAATAATCCCACATGGAAACCTTTTGATGCTGCAGGGCTCAAAGAGCTTTGCAAAGCCCAGAAAGAATTTGGGAGGGAGAGTCAGTATTTTAAAAACCTTCTTAAGATGACTCTCATCAGTACAGTGATTGTGCCACATGACCTCAAAAGCATTTTCTCCTGCTTCCTTTCCCCATCCGAGTTTCAAATATGGGAAGAAGGTTGGAGAAAGCAACTGGGAGAGGTCCTCCCAATTTTACTTCGGGATACAAAAAACAACGGGGTTTCTATGGATCACCTTACCGGTGAGGGGTTATTGTCCAAGCCACAGAACCAGGCTCAAAATACACCAGAGCCAGTCCTGAATGCTGTAAAGCAAGCAGCCCTTTTCCTGACTTCGAAGCCGCTTCAGCGATGTGTGGAAGTAACGCAGCTGGACTCCCTCTGACCTGGGGCACGCCAGAGTTGGTGCCTCGAGCACCAAACCCTGCGTTAGATGGTGATGATGATGTTCAGGCTGGTTTTCTTGTCCCACTGGAGGCTTGAGCAATGGGGGAACTGAAATGCTTGGCCAGAAGGGAGCTCTTGTCCTGGAGGTCCTGAAGTCTCTCTTGGGAGCAGAGGCTGTGACTGTGCCAAGCCAAGGCTGGGGCAGAAGCGCAAAGCAGAGCGTCTGCAAGGAGGGAGCTGCTTTGAGTGCGAGGAAGGGCAACCAGGCCGTGGCTGCAGCCAGCTGGGAACCTGTTCATCTGCTCCCCCGTGCCCCGGGGGGCCTGGAAAGATGCTTTGCAGGGCTTCAGCTGCTCAGGAGGGAAAGGGATCCCTGTGGGATGTTGTCAGGGCAGGGGGAGCGGGGCAGGTGCCGCACGGGACAAGCTGTGTCTCGGCTGGCTCTTGGGAGTTGCACTTTTCGGGAGCCTCCCCTGAGCTCAGCTTCCCCTGGGGCTCTGGGCTTCTGGCCCTGCTTCTGCTGCACACAGGCACTGCTGACACAGTGCCCTGGGAAGGACGGATCCTGCGGGATCTGTGCTCTCTGGCGTTGGCCTTTCTTGGGCTGCAATGAACGGAGGGGTGGAGACTTGGGCTTGTGGCAGGAGGGGATCCTCTCAAGATGGAAGTTCTGCCTTTCCAGAGGCCCCTGTCAGTTGTGTTCCTTTTGTGTGTTCCACAGAAAGACCAGAAATTCTGGTTGGAAGTTCTGGCCCAATTAACAGCTGGAGCTACAGGTGCCCACCAGCGATGGGAACTGGTGAGTCAGTGCTCGTGGGACTTCCTCCAAGGCTTGAAAGGAGAGGGGTGAAGGAGGAAAAGGGAAACTGTTCTCGAGGCCTTCTGTAGTCCTTGAGGTCTTTCTGGAACCCAGCAATCCTTGCCAGTGCAGCTCAGTCTTCATTTAAGTCCTCACTCCGAGAAATATTTCTGGCAATGTAAGATCTGATGTCTTTGATGTGAATCAGGATTTCCTTGTGGAGAAAGGACCAGCACAGAGCTGACACCCTTGACTTCAAGCTCTGCTTTCTTCCCAGAACGCTCCAGCATCCCAGAGAACTTTATTTCTGTATCACCGTCTTTCTTTCTGAGGTCAAGGCCAGCTGAGGAATTTCTTCTTTCTCTGTGTTTCCGTTCCGTGGCTTTGCTTGGTTGATGTTGGCAAAGCTTGGAGGAGACACCACGAGAAGAAGACCATTCTCTAGGAAGGTCACAACAACCCTGGGCTCCCCCTCTGCGAGAAATTGCAACCCTTTCCTCCTTTCAGAGAGTTGTCTGACTCCAAGACACCTGAAATTCTTTTTCCTATGCAACAGGTGACCTTTGTGAAGGACTTCTGTGCCTTTTCTGTCTTGTTCCACCAGAACAGAAAGGCATTTTTACAAAGCTTGGCCAAGCTGGGAATTCTTCCTGCTCTTGAAATTCTACTGGTAAGTGAAAACTTCCAGCTGCTTTTCCTTAAAGCAGGAAAGGCCAGAGCCACTGGAGCCCTTGCTGGACCTGCTGAACTCTTGTGTGTCCCTTGGCTCGCACACATTGGCTCTGCTGAGAGTGGAAGTGGATTGGACTGGCCACAATCCCAAAGCTCCCCCAGCTCTGGGAAGCGCCTCCCTGGCTTGTCCTGGTTCTTGTGGTACTGCACCAGGGCCAAGTCTGTGCTCAGTGCAGTCCTTGGGACAAGGCAGGGTCCAGATGGAAGGAGACTCGCTGCCACGGGGCAGCTGCATTGGCGTTGTTTTCCTGGGGCTGTTGTGGCTCTGCTTGGAGCGGGGCCAGAGAAGTCTTTTTGGCTCCTCTGGAGCTGTTGGCTGGTTCCTCCCCAAAAGATCCTGTCCTCCTGCTGGCAGCAGATTCCTCTGTCCTGAGCAGCAGTGGGAAAACAGAATTTTGTCCCTCCTTTGGCTGGGGCAGCAGTTGCCACCTGACCATTGCAATCCAGCATCAGTGCTGCTGTTCCTCACAAACACCAGATTCCAGGGGCTTTCTCTGCTGCAGGAACAACCTGGGAACTGAGCCAGGCACAGCACTGCCAGCAAAACTTTTGTGCTGCCCCACTCGGCTCGGCAGCTTTAGGGGAAGGTTGGTTGAGCCACTTGTGTCCCCGTGTGGGACAAACACCAGCATTCCCAGGAAGCTTGAGATCATCCTTTGAGTCGCAAGCCTGAGAACATGAAGGCAGAATGAGGCACTTGCCAAGTTTTAAAACAACATGAAGTCCAAGGAAGGCCCTTCACAGACTTGACCTTGGCAAACTTAAGCTTAGCCACCTTTAACTGACCCACACGACAAGGCAGGGACTGGCACTGTTTAGTCTGCCTTCCAATCTATTTCAACGAGAAGAAGAAGTGAGCAGAGGAAAGAGACAGAGACTGATGTGTGCAATTGGCCCTTTGGTACAAAATGAATCAGCTGTGGATAACAGGTACAGAAGATCAGTGTCTCAGCTGTTCCAGCCAGGAAGTGGCACGATGGGAACGGTTCCTGCCTACGTGAGGACTCACAGATTCACAGAGAGCCTTGTGTCCCTTCTAAAGGAGGCAAAGGGTGGGCAAAAGAGGTTGCTGGCTTATTGTAGTTTCTCTGGAACCATATGACTGTGTTTCTCAGAGAAACTTGGGAATGAAACCTTCCCAAAACCTTTCCCTCCCTTTTCTTTGCAGCTTTACCTGATAGGAAACAGCAAACCTGATTTACCCTACCAAATTAAACTCTTTTGTCTTAGGGAATGGATGATCTGCAAGTGGCATCTGCTGCCACAGAGATCTTGTCTTGTTTTGTCGACTTCTGTCCGTTCCTGGTCCATGAGTTTCTCATGCAAGAGGCCCAGCAGAGGGACCATGTAAGTAAAAGTGGTTTGTGGGTGCCTGGATAGACCAGGCTTAGGGCAAACGGGAAACAGACCAGCCAAACACAATCTCCATGTTTCCAGTTCCTTTTCATTTTTATTGGAAGAAACCAACCAGACTGATAGAAACCAGGAAACCCATTGCACTCTGATTATTGGGGGCTTACTTTGTCTGGGTTTTGCAGGGTACCGACCTCATCCGTGTGCTCATGAAGCAGCTGTTCCACCATCCTGCTGCTGCAGTAGGAGGAGCTGATCAGGTCGTGGAGCTGTTGCAGACTCTGCTCGATCCCAGGAATCTGCTGGCTACAGCTGATGTAAGGGAATGCAAAGGGCTGAAGACACGGGGCTGTCTCAGCCAAGGGAAACCCTGATCTTCTCGAGGGCTCTTCTTGTGGGCACAGCATGCAAACAGCTTGGGCTTGGGCTCAGCGCTTGGCTGTGGTGTGTGCTCTGAGCCTGAACGGCAAGAAGCTCCAAAGCAGCTGAAGTTGCCAGAGCCTTTGGCTGAGGCCAGGCCTGTGTGTGGGGCACTGTGCCCGCAGTCATTCCCCCAAGCAGCGCTTCAGGGACACAGCAGTGCCTGGCCAGAGCTCCCGCTGCCTGGGGGAGACATCCGGCAGCAGCAGAGTCCAGGAGAGGCCCTGGCACCCCCAGTGCCCGGCTTCATAGCCTGCGATGGACAGGAGTAGCTGGGAAAAGGATGGCAGCTTGTCCTGATGCAATGGCTGCATTGGAGAGGACTCGAAGGACACTTTGTCAAGCCTGGCGAGTCACGGATGGATTGCCAGGATAGACTGGCATCCCTGGTGGGGATTCTCTTGGGGAGAGCAAGGTGGGCTGGATGTCTCTCAGATTCCCCCCAAAGAAAGAAATGGCTCTTTGTGCAGGGAACACCTGAATGCTTCGGGCCCCACCAGAAAGATACAGGCAGAGCTGTCGGGGCCACGGGAATTCTCTGCAGGCTCTTTCTGCTGGTACTGCGCTCTCTGATTGGGAAGGTCTCTGCCGAGGCCAGGATTTAATGAAGCCGTTTCCTCCCTTAGGTATCCAAAATAATTGGATTTTTCAACTCTTTCTACACCCGCTGCCTTCCTGTTCTGACTGCGCCGCTTCTGGCCAATGCAGCCAAAGGTACCTGGGAAATAGGGAATGAGGATTTTTCCTTGTTCCCCCCCTTGGAGGCCTGCAGTGCCTGGAAGGGACTGACAGGGGTGCTGCCAGCGATCAGCCTGCCAGGCCAGCTGGGAATGTGCTTGAGGAAAAGTGCTGCTCCCCAGGGACAGGGGTGCTGCAGGCAGCACTTTTCAGCCCCTTCTTGCCCCTCCGAGTGCTGACATGGCTTCAGGCTGTGCTTTGTTCTGTGTTTTGTTCTCCCCCAAACTTCCCCCTCCTAAAGCAACCCAGGAAAGCCAAAGTCCACTGAAACCATGTCAGGAACTGCACTGGCACCTGAGCTGGGTGGGCAGCACAGGACATCTCTTGCTTTTTATTTTTCTTTTTTGCTCATTGAAGGCATTACTTTTTCCTGTAGATGATTATCAAACAGCACAACTCCTGGCCTTGATTTTGGAGCTGCTGACCTTTTGTGTGACACGGCACAAGGAGCACATGAGGGCTTACATCTTCCACTGGGATTTGCTAAGACGAGTCCTCCTCTTGATCAATTCCAAACACACCTTTCTGGCCTTGGGTGAGTAGCCTTTGGCATTTCCTCCTGCCAGGCTGTGTGTGTCCCAGGTGGGAGGTGTTCCAGGGGACCCTTGAACTCGGGATTCGTGGGAAGGGATGGGAATGAATTGCTGCACTGCAGCACTTCCAACCCTTGCATTTCTCTCTTCACCAGGGGCTCTGCACTTCCTGAGGAAGATCATTGGCCTGAAGGATGAGCTGTATTCCTGTTACATCATCCAGGGAAAGCTCTTGGCACCCCTTGTGCAGGCTCTGCTGCAGAGTGGAGCTACGTCCAACCTGCTCCACTGGGCTGTGCTGGAGCTGTTTGAATTCCTCCGACTGGTGAGTTCAGCAGCAGCTTCAGCTCAGACACGGCTGTGGCCTCTCAGCTCAACAGGTCCAGTGCAGCCTCCCGCTTCCATGCAAGTGTCACCAACAGCCTGGGGACACTGCTGACCCTGGTGCCCCGTGCCACGGGAAGATGAATCGTTCTTTCCCCATTTCAGCTCTTGGCTTCAGGATCAATCTCAATTGCTTCCCAACTGCTCTGGACAAAAGGGCTTTGGCTCTGGCCAAGGAAGGCATTCCTTGGAAGCTTTCTGAACTTGGGCCTGTGACCACTGGAGACTGAGAGCATGTTTTGTTCCTCCTTTTGCAGGAAGATTGTAAGTCCCTGGTTGCCCATGTCATCGAGAGCTTCTATCCTGCACTGCAGTCCATCAGCTATGTGCAGACATTCCAGGGACTGAAGAGGAAATACGAGAGAGACAAGCACCGACAAAAGCAGAGCGTGCACAGGTAGGCCCCGGTCTCTGTGCTGGGAGCCTGGCTGGGACTGCCCTAGGGCAGGGCTGCTCCTTGGTTTTCTCTTTGCCAGAGGGCAGCAGGAGCAGGTGGCTGGCGCTGGCCTTGGCTTTCCTTCTGGAGGAAAACTTGTGGCATGAGAGGAAAGCCCCCTCTGCCTTTCCTTGTGGCCCTCTGCAGTGGAGCTGCTCTTGCTCCGGGCATTCCTTGCTCCTCTGAGAAAGCCCTGAGCTTCCCCAGAGCAGAATCTTGCTGTGTCCCTGCCAGGGAGGATTCAGCCTGCCTGGGCCTCAGCCGGGGGCTGCTGAGTCTTACGGGCAGGGCACAAGTGCCTGTGGAGCTGGACTGCCTTCCCAAATGGGCCACGCTCCCTCCAAAGCTCTGCGAGCCATTGCCGGTCCTGGCTGAGTCGGGAGCAGCAGCAAAGCCAGGATCACTTGTCCTGTCTCTCCGCAGGGTCCCATCCCTCTCAGGCAGAGGTGCAAGAGCCTCAGGGCAGGAAGGCCAATTGAACATCGGGGCAGACCAAGGGGGCGCAGCTCAGACAGCACCAACGAGCTCCAAGGGCTCCTCTTCCAACAAGGCGACCCCGCGCCCGCAGCTGACGGCCCCCAAGGTGGGAGAACTGGGCTGAGCTGCTGCCCAGGCCTGGCCCAGGGCAACGGGGGCTTGCAGCGGGGCTTAGTTAGGGCTCAATTCACCCCCCTGACAGCTGGGGGGTAGCCTGAAGGAAGGATGGGCTGGCCCTGGAGTCTGCTGCTGACCTGGGGGCACAGTCTGATCTCACTGCTTCTGCATCCCTCAACTGGGGCCACTCCTGGGCTCTTGCCCTGCCCACTGGCTGCTCGGGCTGGGGCATGGACAGAGGAGATGGCATTTGGGTGAATACTCAGAAATTGCACCTGAGTGTTCTTTCAAGGTGAGAATTTCCTTTTCTCCTTTTTCTTTTTGGCAGAGACGTCAGCCAGCAGAATCTACCAGTGATCAAGAGGAGGAGATAATCCCAAAGAAAAGGCTGCATCTGGCCTAAGGAAGGGAAGTGCATTTTGCGTTTCAGAGGATAGGAACAGTTAGATGTTTTGTAGTAGTAGTTTGTATTAGGTTTAGCTTCCGTTTGTTAAGAGATTTACTGATAGACAAGTTGGTAGAGTTAGGTCAAGAAGAAGTTTCCTTTCTGTTCAAGTTCCCAATAAAATTTATTGTTCTCATTTGAAAATAGGTGTTAAGATTAATAGATTAAGGCTGAGCTGTAACATTCGGGAACTGACATTGGACTCTGTAATTGTAGAAGACGTATTATCGATAAATGTTATTTGGATAAAATGTTCTGTGGAACTGGAATGGGTGTGTTTGCCTCTTTTCCTGGGAGTTCCTGGCCAGGGCAGTCAGCCATGGAATGCCATGGGCAAAGCGGGACCTCTCCTGGTCTCATTTCCAGACTCTCCAGGCCAAACCAGGAGAGGATTCCAAAAGATGTCTGTGAATCTGCATGTGAATTGCTGGGGACAGCCCCAGCTTGGCTTCTAAGGCAATTCCTTTGGCTTAAAAGTGAGATTATACGTGTACTATTTTGAAAACAAACCAGTGGGAGGCACCAAGTCAGAATGACATTTTAACGGGGAACTTAAAGAAAAGGAAATACTAAAAGAAAACACTGTCAAACTGACAGAGTCAAGATACAACCTGACACCCCGTTAGGCAGGGTGGGGGTAGCAGTCTGGTAGAATGGTGGCTGCAGTCCTCTGAAGTGGTGATCCTGTAGGAAAAGGGTCTGCTCTTCCTTAGGTCCAGTGGTGGCTGTGTACCTCCTGTCCTCTGGAAATCCAGTAGAAGGGTTGTTTCTGGTGTTCAGAATCTCAGATTATATCCAGGATGGGATGCTTGGTTCCTCCCTCTGTGTTGGAGCATCTCACAATGGGGGGGGGTGATGAGTCCTGAGGCCAAGTGTTGATTAGGCTCATTAACAGAAGATAGTCCGGAGGGAGTTATCTCTGAGTCATGTGGCAGGACAATGATGGGCCATGAACAGAAAGATAGTCTGGGGGGAGGAGGCAAGGAAACACTGCCCCACCTGATTTCAACAGCTCATGAGGATGGTAACAGAATACACTGCAATCCAGGACATCATCCACCCCTTATTCTATTACCATCTACATCATCCTAAATCAATACCTTCCCTAAATTCTACACACACACATATATATACAGTGAAACCCTACACACAGTTCTCACCTAAGATTAGATCTCCTTGTGGTACACAACGGGTTTCTCCATCTTTCTGCATTACCCACCAAGTGTAACCAGGTCCTTGAGCAAAGACAATCCCACGGATGGGTTGGCCTTTGCCTGAGGTGGGATTAATCCAAACAGTCTTTCCTAAAATACCTCTCTGATGTGCCACAGGGACTCTATCTCCATCCACTGTGTGCAAGGGCTCAGACTCGGCAGGACCAGCTCCATTGATGGACCCTCGGGTATTGACCATCCAGGTGGCCTTTGCTAAGTTCACTTCCCAATTTTTGAAGGTCCCCCCACCAAGAGCCTTTAGGGTGGTTTTAAGTAGTCCATTGTAGCATTCAACTTTTCCAGCAGCTGGTGCATGATAAGGAATATGATATATCCATCCGATACCGTGTTCTCTGGCCCAGGTGTTTATGAGGCTGTTCTTAAAATGAGTCCCGTTGTCTGACTCGATCCTGTCAGGGGTGCCATGTCTCCACAAGACTTGCTTTTCCAGGCCCAAGATGGTGTTCCGGGCTGTAGCATGAGGCACAGTGTAGGTCTCCAGCCATCCAGTGGTTGCTTCCACCATGGTCAACACGTAGCACTTGCCTTGGCAGGTTTGGGGAAGGGTGATGTAGTCAACTTGCCAGGCTTCCCCATACCTGTACTTTGACCATTGTCCACCGTACCACAGAAGCTTCACCTGCTTGGCCTGTTTGATTGCAGCACAGGTCTCACAACTGTGAGATGCTGTCCACAGTAAGGTCCACCCCTTGGTCACGGGCCCATTGGTATGTTGCATCTTTCCCCTGATGACCAGAGGCATCATGGGCCCAACGAGCTAGGAGTAATTCGCCCTTGTGCTGCCAGTCCACATCCACCTGAGATACTTTCACCTTGGCAGCTCGGTCCACCTGCTCGTTGTTGCGATGTTCTTCATTAGCCCGACTCTTGGGTACGTGCGCATCCACATGCCGAACCTTCACGGTCAGCTTCTCTACTCGGGCGGCGATGTCCTGCCAAATCTCAGCGGCCCAGATGGGCTTCCCTCTGCGCTGCCAGTTGGCTTTTCTCCAGCGAGCCAGCCATCCCCACAGAGCGTTAGCTACCATCCATGAGTCGGTGCAGAGATAGAGCCTCGGCCACTTCTCTCGTTCAGCAATATCCAAAGCCAGCTGGACAGCTTTAAGCTCTGCAACCTGAGTCGATCCACCTTGTCCCTCGGTAGCTTGTGCAACTCGTCGTGTGGGGCTCCATACGGCAGCTTTCCACTTCCGGTTAGCGCCTACAATTCGGCAGGAAGAGGGCATAATGTCTTTCAGTCTCCGGTAGCTCGTTATATGGTGGGGCTTCCTCAGCACAAGGCGCCTAGGAAAGCTTGTGTTTCCTTCTTGTTGGTCGGTGGAGACATCGCAGTGATCTTATTGATGACCTCGGTGGGAATCTGACGTCGTCCATCTTGCCACTTTACTCCCAGGAACTGGATCTCTCGGGCAGGTCCCTTGACTTTGCTCCTTTTGATGGCAGAGACGGCTTCCAGGAGAATCTGGATGATTTTCTCTCCTTTCTCAAATACTTCCTTTGCTGTGTTTCCCCACACGATGATGTTGTCGATGTATTGCAGATGTTCTGAGCCTCACCCTTTTCCAGTGCAGTCTGGATCAGTCCATAGCAAATGGTGGGACTGTGCTTCCACCCCTGGGGCAGTCGGTTCCAGGTGTATTGCATGCCCTTCCAGGTGAAAGCAAACTGGGGCCTGCATTCTGCTGCCAAAGGAATGGAGAAGAAGGCATTGGCAATGTCAATAGTGGAGTACCACTTCGCTGCTTTGGACTCCAGCTCGTACTGAAGTTCCAACATGTCTGGCACGGCAGCGCTCAATGGTGGCGTGACCTCATTCAGGCCACGGTAGTCCACCGTCAGTCTCCATTCTCCACTGGACTTACACACTGGCCATATAGGGCTGTTGAAGAGTGAATGGGCCTTGCTGACCACCCCTTGGCTCTCCAGTTTGCGAATCATCTCATGGATGGGAACCACAGAGTCTCTGTCGGTGCGGTATTGCCGGCGGTGCACTGTTTCTGTGGCGATTGGCACCTGTTGTTCTGCAACTCTTAGCAGTCCCACGGCAGAGGGGTCATCTGAGAGGCCAGCCAATGTACTCAGTTGTCTGATATCTTCCGTCTCCACAGCAGCTATCCCAAAAGCCCAACAATGTCCTTTTGGGTCTTTGAAATATCCATTTCTGAGATAGTCTGTGCCGAGGATGCATGGGGCCTCTGGGCCAGTCACAATGGGGTGTTTCTGCCACTCGTTCCCAGTTAAACTCACTTCAGCTTCCAGTACAGTCAGCTGCTGGGATCTTCCTGTCACCCCAGAAATAGAAATGGGTTCTGCTCCCACATACCTTGATGGCATCAGAGTACATTAAGCGCTGGTGTCAACCAAAGCCGTGTATTTTTGTGGGTCAGATGTGCCAGGCCATCGGATCCACACAGTCCAAAAGACCCGATTCTCCCTTTCCTCTACCTGGCTAGAGGCAGGGCCCCTCTATTCCTGGTCATGGTACATGTTGCTCCCTTCCAGTGAATATGCTCCTGAGGTCTCTTCAAGAGGATCGGTCATATTATCATTCCTATGCTGTCTGGAGTTCTGTGTGCGAGAGACCGGAGCAGCGTTGACTCTGGATGAGCTTCTTGTGGTAGTTGTCCCTCTTTTTAGTTCACGTGCCCTGGCCGCTAAGGAGGAGGTGGGTTTTCCATGCCACTTACTCATGTCTTCTCCATGTTCCTGAAGGAAAAACCAGAGGTTACCTCGTGGGGTGTATCCTCTCTTCCTGGTTGGGGGATGCCGGCTCCTAATGGCAGAGACTCTTGTTGGTTCTGGGGAGATCTGGTAAATCTCTTCCTTCAGTTCCTTTTTCAGTTTCTGATGGCCTTCTTCAATCAAGCTCTGGACTTGCTCAGCCATCCTTGTTTCCATGGAGGAGACATGGGTGCGAAACAGGGCTGTGACGGTGTCCTCATAAATCCTCAGTTTGTGGACAGAGTCGCCCACCCTGTCCTCGCCTTCCCTCCATTGCAGCGTTGCCAGGTAACGGGAGTACATCTCTGGTCCAAGGCATGCGAACCTCAACCATATCTGTGATGTGCACTGGACACCATCTGGGCTCTTAGGAAATCTCTTGTCTTCTGAGAAAATGATCTCCAGTACAGCCAATTCCCTCAGGCACCGGATACCTTGTTCCATTGTGCTCCATTTTCCTTGGTGCACCTGGAGGTCTTCTTTACAAAGGTACCTGTCCCTTACACTTGTCAGCAGTCGCCACCAGAGGCTGAGAGTTTCTTGGGTTCTCCCGATCCCCTGGTCAATGACCACATCCCTGGACAGAGATCCCAGTTGCCTGGCCTCACTTCCGTCCAGAATGGTGTCATTGGCTGCAGCGTCCCAGATGCGGAGCAGCCAGGTCAGGATAGACTCGTTCGTCTGGCGGGTGAATTCCCTCCGCAGGTCTCGCAGCTCACCCAGGGATAGCGACCGAGTGTTGATCTCTGGCTCTGCCTCTTCTGCAGGGTGCGAAGGTCCTGCTGCATCCTCATCAGTCACTATGCGGACTGATTTGCTTTTTGATTTCTTCTTCTGAACGGGGGCAACTGCAATCGGTTTAGGCTGTTCTGATTAAGTGACGGTTTGTGTGGAGATGCTGACAGCGCCTTTGGTTTCTTTCTCCTCTGTGTCAGTCTGCGTAGGGATGGACGCTGTTGCTTTGCGTTTGGTTTCTCTCTTCTCTGTGACGGTCTGTAGACATGGTGTTTGTTGCTCTGCTCTTTTTCCCTCCCTCATCCTGAGGATGCTGTGCCATAGCTCTGATTCTAAGCATGGTGTACATGGTACAGGCTGTATAGAGAAGACAAAGCAGAACTAACAGCAAGTTTATGCCGTCTTTGACATCCAGAGGGAATTCAATATTTTCAAAAACTGCTGTGCCTGGCCTGAAAGGCTGGAAGAAACCACTCTCTACTCCACCCACCAGGGGCTGGGTGCGATTGTTGAGGAGATCCCAGACATAGGAGCCCAGACTAGGACAGCCAAACAAAATTGAGTATATACTCCGAATGGTATTCATCGCCTCGCAGGTTATTATGCTATAGACATAATAAACCATTATTACCGCAGGCCTAGTTCCTACAGTATATCACCATGTCCCGCAGCCATAGGGAGGAGGAGGAGAGAAGATCCAGTAGGCAGGAATTGTGCAGCAAGATTGATTTATTTAATTATTTTACAAACTCTTTTATAGACTTTTTTCATCATAGTCTAATTGGACAAAGGATCAGCCACCCCTTGGGGTGATTGGCTAAAATCCTAAAACATCCATTGTCAAAATACTTTTCTACTATACCATAAACAAGACTTTTCAAGGTTGCAGGTGGCTTGGTTGTTTACATAACTCTGCTACCTCTTCTGTGAGAGAGAAAAGTTTCTCACGGACTTAGAAAAATAACAAGAAAATCCTCGCTAGCAGCATTTTTGTATCTACAAGTTCCCCTTTTTGTTTTATAAGATAACAACTCTACTATTAATCCTAAATAGAAATCTACATCAATTATTAATTCTAAATATGTCCTTAAGGCTTTAACTATCTGACTCCATAACAAGAAATTTAAAGTTCAGTCTCTGCTTGTGGAAGGACCATCTGCCTGATGGTCAACATCTTGGTCATCATCAGAAGAGTCATTAGGCTGATGATCTACATTCTGGTGGCCATTTGGATGGTTTGCATTCTGGTCATCATTTGGAGGTTGCCTGTTCTGCCTCTGGTGCCGTAGGTCAGGGCGAACGCATTTTGAAGGTAGCCACTGTAGCCCAGTATCTGTGGAAACGCAAGCATACCCACGACCCCAAACGATAAGCTCATGTGGGCCTTTCCACTGGTTAGTGAGTAAATTCCATACCCAGACTTTTGCCCGGGGCAGTTGTATGTCGCCTGCAGACTGCAATGAGAGAAAATGATTCAGAATAACAGGATTATTTGAATTTTGTGGTACTGTAAGGTGATTAATTGTATACAAAGCTTTTGCTAGTCAGCTTCAGTAACCAAATTCAAAGGTTCCTGTGAGAATCATTGAAAAGCCATGATAACAGCCCTTAATTCAACTAACTGAGCAGAGTCTGACTCGGATTGGTGTGTTAATGAACCACTGCAAAGGCAGTGTAGGATACTGTGCGCCCTTACGCACAGTGACCCCTGCTAAAAATTTGTCCCAATCCGTACCCCCAAGCTGCCAACACATCCCATCCCCAAAGGTTAAGGGAAGTGGTAGTAACATAAGCCCCAATCGTAGCTGGGTGCCCCTCGGAGTCCTTCATCACCACAGGCCGTTCGCTTAAATAGCTCTGTGTGGTTCCTCCTAACCCTGCGATGGCCGATCCCACCGGGGCTAAAGGCCATGAGGGAGGCCACGCAGTGAAGGAGATGATAGTTACATCAGCACCAGTATCAATCAAACCTCGAAGCTGAGTCCAGGGCGGATGGGCGTTCGGCAGGGCCAGGGTACAGGTCATCTGTGGCCTTTGGTCAGAGATGTCTGCAGTCCAGAAGGCCTGCGGAAGTCCCGTAGATCCACTGCCGTTATCTTCGTGAGTTTGTTGCTCTATCCTGGGGACGCAAGACTTAAAAGGCACTAATTTAGCGAGGCAGGTCTTTTCAGGAATAGTTACAGGGGATTTTTCCGTGGAGACCATAGCGCAAATCTGACCTCTAAAGTCAGCGTCTGTAACTCCTGAGCGTACTAAGATTCCTTGATGGGCAACGTCAGGTTTTCCCACCAGCATCGCACTGGATCCCTGGGCTAAGGGTCCATATGCGTCCAAGGGAACCTTATAAATACCGCTAGAGTCTAAGACGACTGCGGCTGCGGTGTGGACGTCAAACCCGTCTGATCCGTGGGTGCCGTCTGATCCCTGGGTGCCATCTCTAGGGTGGCTGGGTAGGCCTGTGCCTGTGCCACTCTCTGGGGGAGTGACTGCATCAGAGAGCAATTCCCCCTCCTTGCACCCCGGCGGAAGTTTCCCGGCAAAGGCTGACCATCGGCATGAGTCTGGGATCTACAGTAGCCCGTGCAATGCCCTGGTCTGCCACACCTCTTGCACTGGGGGATCGGTGTGTTCTCTTTTTGGCTCGGCTTAGGCCGCTTCCGTTTTTTCGACTGTTTGGGTTGCTTTGGTTCACGACCAGAAGATGCGCGAACAGGCTGCAGCCAAAGCAGACCTTCTCTGGTTCCCAGATCCCACCTTAGTGCAGGCTTTGACCATGTCTGTTACCTCAGGATCCTCTGGTAAGGCATCTATGATTTTTCTGCACTCCTCGTTTGCGTTATCTCTCACTAACTGCCTTAACAACATCTGTCTTAACCCGTCATCCTCAACCTGCTTCTCAAGAGAAGCAGCGACTTTCTCTACAAAAGAGAGGAATGACTCTGATGTCCCTTGAACTATTTCAGTATATCGCTTTCTGGATGCAGACAACTCTATGGTTTTCAACAGGGCAGCCATGCCAACCTGTTGAGCTTGCTGCAGGACGCCAGAGGACAAGGTACCCTGTAGACTGGGATCAGAGAAGGGACCAGTCCCCATCAAAGCATCCATTCCTGCTGTCTGTCTAGGATTGGCAGCAGGGAGCTGCATATTCCCTAATGCAGCCTTGTCAGACAGCTTTCTCCAGGTTTTCTCAAAAACTGTAAATTGTACAAGTTGAAATAGAATTTGACCTCAGTGTCTGATATCAAATGGAGAAAGCAAATCTGTATTTATCACCCTTATTATCTGCATAACCTCAGCAGAACCTAGCCCATATTGTGCCACCTTGGATTGCAGGTCCTGGGCAACCTTCCAAGCAATTACCTCATGCTTACCATGCTCGTCTGAATTTGGGAGAGCCTTGTACACTGGGAGAGCTTGGATCTCCCCTTTTGGGGAATCCCTACCATCCTGAACTTCTGGCACAGCCTGTGGATGGAGTGTAACAGCTTCCCAGTTACGCCCAGAATCCTCAAACCTATTTGGCATTACAAGTGTTTCTAATAACCTCCAGTCACCCTCCTCCAATGCTCGCATCTTAACTGACTCTAAGGAGCGACTGTAGTGGGTTGGACGCACTGTTACCATGCAGTCCTGAAAGGTCCAGGGGCGAGACCAGCGCAGCCTTTCCTTCACCGCGCGGCTACAGCCACCTGACGACCTGGGGCCAGAACCTCATCTGCCTCACTGCCCGACAATGAGTCATCAGGCAAAGGCAACTCAGAGACGCTGGGAGCGAACAGAGGTGGACGGAGAGGGGCACTTTGGCTAAGTTCACTAGAGCCAGAACAGACAGCACAGACTGCAGCTGGCTGCGCTGCAGTTTGAACAGCAGCTTCTTTACGAGATGCTGTCTCGGCCAGACCCGACCGAGCCGGTACTGGAGCTGCTGCCGCCATCACTGGGGCTACAGCCGTGCTCGGCGCCGCGCTTGTCTCTTGCACTGCGGCATCGTTCGGCGCCGTGCTTGTCATTTGGTCCACGCTGGCGCTCGGCGCCGCCGCCGAAACCACTCCTGTTTCCCGCTCCCCAACCGCGTTCGGCGCCGCGCTCCCCGGCTGCCGCTCCGCGGCCACCGCCGCTCCGCACCCACTGCCGCTTCCGGGTTTTCCCCCGACAGCGCTACTTCCAGGTTCACCGCTGGCCGCGCCGCTTCCTGGTTGGAGCCGCGTCTCCCGCGGGCGGCACTGGTGGAGCGGGCCCGGCGCACCCTGCACGGCAGGGTGCCTTGGGCATCCGCTGCAGTAGCAAGCTGAACAGGTCCTCCAGCATTCAGGATATGTTCGGTAACTCTGTCAGCAAAGGCAGATGCTGTATTAAAAGGTTGATGGTTTGGTTCTGTGACTGCGCAGAATAGTCCAGCGCCAAGGAGGGCAGCGGACCACACCCAGGCAGTCTCGTTGCAGTCTCGCCTGGCGCTACACCGGCTAAGAAGTTAGATCCAGGTGCATATGCAACCGGGCTAGGAGCCGCTCTGGGGGTCCAATTTGCTAAGCCGCTGATTTGCGGCCCTGGATAAGCCATGGCTGCCACCAAGCCAAGTGGTAAAACAGGCTGTGCGCCCTCCCGCTGCCCTGACCCCCCCGCCTCTGCCGGCGCAGGGTCCCTGGGGGCCACAGAGTCCTGTGACTCTGCAGGGTGAGGCGGCGCAGGCTCTGCCTGTGGAGCCGGGGGGGGTTTTTCCGAATCCACCATCATTTGCCCTGGAAGCCCAGTCAGAGGGGTCCCCCTCAGACATTCCTCCGTCACTCATCACCAAAATAGGCGAGCCAGCTCTGCTGTCACAGTCAAGGTCTGTCAGCAGAATAAATAACGAACACCAGGTTTGATATAATTCTAACACTGCTGGGTCCCCAGTCGGGAGCTCGTGTCGGACAGCACAGCCAAGTTCCTGCCATAAGGCAAAGTCCAGGGCAGTATCTCTGTCCATGGAAATCCCTTTTAAGGTAGCCCAATCTAATAATTCCCGAACTGAGTTCTCAGGAATGGAGGTGTGCATTATACTGAACACACCTTTCCAGACCAGTATGACAGCGTCGGTTTGAGAGCCGCTGTTTGCCATTTCTCAGTCCTGTCGGACTTCCCGGTCCTGGGGGGGAAGGGGAACAGCGTACCTCTAGAGCAATTCAGCTTGGCTCGCAGCAGCAGGACACATCAGAGAGTGCAGATCACATCGGGCAGCACCAAATATTACCGCAGGCCTGGGCCCTAGGCTATATCACCGTGTCCCGCAGCCATAGGGAGGAGGAGGAGAGAAGATCCAGTAGGCAGGAATTGTGCAGCAAGATTGATTTATTTAATTATTTTACAAACTCTTTTATAGACTTTTTTCTTCATAGTCTAATTGGACAAAGGATCAGCCACCCCTTGGGGTGATTGGCTAAAATCCTAAAACATCCATTGTCAAAATACTTTTCTACTATACCATAAACAAGACTTTTCAAGGTTGCAGGTGGCTTGGTTGTTTACATAACTCTGCTACGTCTTCTGTGAGAGAGAAAAGTCTCTCACAGACTTAGAAAATAGCAAGAAAATCCTCGCTAGCAGCATTTTTGTATCTACAAACCAATAAAGCAATTCTCATACCATTCCCTGGTTTTAACAGGAGTAATACAACAGGCAGGTAGTTCCCCATGTGAGGAAAAATATAGAGAGCAAGATACAGTACCCATGTAAACAAGCTGAGCACCATGGTGAATAGGTTTCTGTTAATACAAAATTTTAATTCTGACTTTCTCTCAGAGCAAGCCCCAAATTGGGTGCCAAATTATGTACTAGTTTGAAAACAAACCAGTGGGAGGCACCAAGTCAGAATAACATTTTAATGGGGAAATTAAAGAAAAGGAAAAACTAAAAGAAAACACTGGTTCAAACTGACAGAGTCAAGATACAACCTGACACCCCGTTAGGCAGGGTGGGGGTAGCAGTCTGGTAGAATGGTGGCTGCAGTCCTCTGAAGTGATGATCCTGTAGGAAAAGGGTCTGCTCTTCCTCAGGTCCAGTGGTGGCTGTGTACCTCCTGTCCTCTGGAAATCCAGTAGAAGGGTTGTTTCTGGGGTTCAGAATCTCAGATTATATCCAGGATGGAATGCTTGGTTCCTCCCTCTGCGTTGAGCATCTCACAATGGGGGTGATGAGTCCTGAGGCCAAGTGTTGATTAGGCTCATTAACAGAAGATAGTCTGGAGGGAGTTATCTCTGAGTCATGCAGCAGGACAATGATGGGCCATGAACAGAAAGATAGTCTGGGGGGAGGAGGCAAGGAAACACTGCCCCACCTGATTTCAACAGCTCATGAGGATGGTAATAGAATACACTGCAACCCAGGACAATAGGAAACTCAGACCTACAGACAGGGAAACAACCCCAAAAGTCTCAAATTCTGTAAGCCACCACTCAGATACGGCTCTCACGGCCATGGGCCTCTGCCTGCGCACACACTGCTCCCAAGCTTGGCTTACAAAGGCTCCTTGGAAGCAGGGTCCTCCATGAAGATCCCAACTGCATCCAGAACAAAAGCAGCAGCATTTTCAGGGACGCTTAGGAAAGCTCCTGACTCCCACAGGGATCAAGATCCATCACCTGACCCAGCTCACCTGAGCTCCCCCAAAGCCCTGAAATGCCCCAGTTGGTCGCGTCCTCCCCACTTGGTGCAGCCTCCCAGGAGCAGGAGCCGAGCTCAGCTGCTCTGAGGCAGCGCTCAGGCACTGCCATCCCGGCTGGACAGGCCCTGATGCAGGGCACAGCAGAGGCTGACACAGAGCCCGTGACCCACGGGAGCAGCACAGCCCTGAGCTGTCTGTGCAGCAGCGGCCCCGAGCTCCTTGGGAAGGGCTGAACCCTCCCCAGGGCCCAGTGCTCAGCCACACCACTGCACCTTGCCAGCCTCACCCCCAGCAGAATAATGGAACGTCCTGAGCTGGAATTGACCCACAAGGATCACATCCAGCCCCTGGCCCTGCACTGACACCCCAACAATCCCACCCTGTGCATCTCGGAGAGCCTTGGCCAAATGCTCCCTGGAGCTCTGGCAGCCTCGGGGCAGTGCCCATTCCCTGGGGAGCCTGGGCAGTGCCCAGCACCCTCGGGGGGAAGAACCTTTTCCTGAGCTCCAGCCTGACCCTCCCCTGACACAGCTCCAGCCCTTCCCTGGGTCCTGTCCCTGCTCACAGAGAGCAGAGATTGAAGCTGTCCCTCCGCTGCCCCTCGGGAGGAAGCTGCAGAGCCCGGGGAGCTCTGAGCTCAGGCTCCTCTGCTCCAGCAGGAACAGACCAAATGACCACACTTGCTCCTTGGAGGCCTTCTCCTCTCACCCTTCCCCGAGCTCTAGAGCCAGGAGGAGCAGCACCCAAAGCCAGCCTCACCCCTCACACTGTTTTAGCATTGGCCCCTTCTCACGCAGGGAGAGACAGAAGATCTGATCCAGGGACTTGGTAGCAGCTGCGGCTTTTGCCCAGTGCTCCTGAACCCCCTGCCACGGGCTGGGGCTCTGAGGGCTGCAAAGCAGCACCTGGAGCTGTGCTCGAGCGTGTGCCCAGCCTGGTGCACCGCGGTGCAAATCTCCTCTGGGAAGTGAGCTGAGCCCACAGCTGAGCTGCCTCAGGCTCCCTGGAAATGAGCTTTACTGAGCCTGCCAAGGGAAGGGACAGCAGAGCCCAAGGTCTGGGGAGGGCACAGCCCACAAGGGGTCCACTCACAGCCCAGCCCAAGACCAAACCCTGACATTTTCCAAAGGGGACAGGAATGCTGAGCGCAGGTTCCAGTGACTGGAAGTCCGGCATGCGGGTGGGAAGTGCCCACGTGTGGATCAAGGCACGCTCGCGGCTGGGTCAGCAAAGCTGCCCCCGATCTGGTGCAGGAGCTTTGGCTGCCACACCCCGCCCTGTGCGCCACTGCTCCGGCACTGTTACCAGTATTTTCATCAAAGAGTCCATTCTGTTGTATGAAAGGCTCAGCTATGATTGTAAGTAGCAAGTTGTGATGTCTGAGGTGTAGAAATATCAGGAGTGCTGTGCTTGGAATGTGCAGCTGTAGAAATATCACCCAGAAGTTACTGGACCCTTCTGTTTGGGTCAAGAAACTGCAGCCCGTCCTGCTCACCAGTTGTGCTGCTTGCAAACCCACTACGCTTCCCGTCTTGATTTGAATGTTAAGGATTCCAGGAATCAGTAGACCTCAGCAGAGACGACCGGTGATTGTTTTAGGATAAGAATATTGATGAACTTATGAACTGTTGGAACCAATCAATGTAAAGGTTCAATATAAGAGCGGGCATGGTATGCACAGTATATTGGCAGTGCCGGGCTGGGAGAGCGGCAGCGTCGGGCACGGGCGGGGAGGCGGCTCCGCTGCACCTGGCGGGACCCAGCAGCCACCAACACTGCACACCGACCTGCGGCCGGGCCGGGGATTTGTCCGGGGACGGTGCCGGTGTCGGGAGCTCGGCGCTTTTGTCGCTGGCGGGGCAGGGCGGGTCGGGGGCGGCGGCGCTCGGCGGCGGGACTGATGTCACGGGGCTGGGGAGGACGGCACGGCCGGGCCGGCCCCGACAGCGCCCGGCACCTCCTGACGCTGCCCGGGACCCCCATCTCACCCCCGGGAGAAGGAGCCTCCGGGGCAGATCGGAGAATGAACTGAGAGCAGCCCTGGAGAGAAGGACGTGGGGGTGCTGGTGGATGAGAAGCTCAGCGTGCCCCGGCCACGTGCTCTGGCAGCCCAGAACCCCCCCGTGTGCTGGGCTGAGCCCCCAGCGTGGGCAGCAGGGCAGGGGGGGATTCTGCCCCTGTGCCCCGCTCAGCTGAGACCCCACCTGCAGAGCTGCCTCCAGCCCTGGGTTCCAGCACGGGAAGGACCTGGAGCTGCTGCAGCGAGTCCAGGGGAGGCCACGGAGCTGCTCCGAGGGCTCTGGAGCCCCTCTGCTCTGGAGCCAGGCTGGGAGAGCTGGGGGTGTTCACCTGGAGAAGAGGAGGCTCCAGGGAGACCTTACTGCAGCTTTTCCACAGACAAAATGGAGCTTATGAGACATAAGCAAGAATTGTTGTACAATGGGGGTGGTGAGGCCCTGGCACTCAGGGACATGGGTTAGTGCTGAACGTGGCAGCGCTGGAGGAATGGTTGGACTTGACACTCTCAGAGAGCTTTTCCAGCCACAAGGGCTCTGGGATTGTGCAATTCCCTGCGTCCCGGCCGGGCAGTGCCATGGCTATCAGCACCAGCTCGTGTTGTGCCATGGCGGGATGTGGCAGTGGGAAGGGCTGGCACCCTCTGCTCTGCACGGCTCCAGCTTCCCCAGGCAGGCCCAATTCCACCTGGCAGTTCCACCCCCTCCAGGCCCATTTCCCAAAGCACTCAGGGAGATCTGCACGCACGGTGCGGCTGAAACGGGCCGGGCTCTGCCACGGGGGCACGCGGGAATGCTCACACCAGAAGGTCCAGCCAAAGAGTGTCCTGGGACAGTGAGCTGGGGCCAGAGGTGCCCAAAGCAGTGACCAAAACCAATCAAGGCATCAAAAATACTGGTCAGACCTCATCCAAAGCCGGTGGCGTTCCCTGAGGGGAAGGACTCGGGGGTGCTGGTGCACGGGCAGTACCAGCCTGTGGGCAGGGGGCTTAGTTAGGGCTAAGGTCACCCCAAGCCCCGCCTTGTGAATCCCTGACTGCTGGGATTTAGCACCGAGTTTCCCAGAGAAAGGGGCTGTGCAGAAGTTTGGGACAAGCTGTGCCAGGTGCAGCTTGCCCCGCTGCCCGTGGTGCAGCCCATGCAGAGGCAGCTGTGCCCCTGCAGCCCATGGAGGGCATGGGGGGCAGAGATCCCCCTGCAGCCCCTGCAGGAGCCCCGCACGCTGGAGCAGGGGGATGCCCGAGAGAGGCTGTGAGCCCCTGGGAAGCCCCTGCTGGAGCAGGGTCCTGGCAGGGACCCGCGGAGCCGTGCAGGAGGAGCCCTGCACGCTGGAGCAGGTTTGCTGCAAGGCCTTGGGAGCCCGTGGGGGACCCAGGCTGGAGCAGGAGGGGCCTGAAGGCAGCAGGTTGTGGAGAGCTGTTTCCCGTGGGATGGACTCCCGTTGGAGAAGTTCCTGGAGAACTGTCTCCCGTGGCAGGGACCCCACGCTGGAGCAGGGCAAGGACTCCGACTCCTCTCCCCGAGCAGCAGCAGCAGCGACAACGTGGGATGAACTGACCAGAACCCTCATTCCCGTCTCCCAGCGCTTCTGCGGGGGAGGAGAGTATGGGAAGGGGCAAAAATGACTGTGAGATTTGTCTGACTCCTCATGATGCTGCCCTGATGGTGGGAGTAATCAATTCAGTCGATATTCCCAATTTGAGGCAGTTTTGCCCATGACGGTGATGGGGGAGGGATCTCTCTCTGGCCTTATCTCAACCCAGGGACCCTTGGTTCTATTTCCTCTGCCCTGTCCAGGTGCAGAGGGCAGGGACAGAGTGGCTCTGGTGGGTACCTGGTGTGTGACCAGGGTCAGCCCACTGCACACCTCCAGGCCTGGTGAGTCCACCACCTCTCTGGGCAACCTGGCCCAGTGCCCAGCTGTTGGGGAAGATGAAACAGGAAAGCCTTATAAATATGATTGCCTGACAAAAGATTTTGGGAATATGAAAACTACAGGCAACATCGAAATGAAAGCCACTTTTGAAATACCAAGTCTTAGTTACTGAACAACTGGAAAACAATGGTATGGCCAACTGAAGGTAATCCCCTCTTGATGGAACAATACCCTCTGCTTGCAGGCAGGTCCAAGGGTCAGAGCAGACCCTACTAGCTCAGCAGAAGGGGTCCAAAGAGTAGTTTTTAGAAGTTAAGATGTAACACTCTATGGTAATATAAGAACTCTTATAGGCTGTATGTAAATGCTATAGGATTTGTATCTTGTATTAGATTGGTTAGTGACAATTAGAATATTCAGTACAGAAGATGATTTATTGTATTGTAACCAGGACTTCACCATTGCATTCTATTCTATTCCATTCCACTCTTACACTCGCTCTCTCTCTCTCTCTCTCTCTCTTACCCGCTTACTCTCTTGCTCTCTTGGGCCTGCTCCGAGCTGAGTCTGGCAGCTCTAAGCAGTGCCCCTATACCCACGCCCTTTGCAATAAACTGCATGTGTTCCAAGATCAGACTATAGAGATCTCTCTGTCTGTCTACGCCCGGTCCAGACCGAACCCACTGAGTCCCTACAGTCTGGCGCCCATCGTGATTGCTGAACCCACACCCAGCACCTGCAGTCTGGCACACAACGTGATTGAACGCCCGGTTCAGCTTTCTCCATCTGTGAGAGACTTCTCCATGGACGGTAACTAAAAGACCAGTTATAGCCACCTAGAACGTGTCGTGAGCACGGCATACCGTTGCTGTGCATCGTAGAAGCTGGAGCTCTATAATTCTGCTGAGGCAGCCCTCGAGCACGGGGATTTCCTGGAGCTCTTGGAGGGAATTGCCTGGCAGTCCTCAAGCACAGGCGGCCACTGCTGCGCAGCAGCTACCTGGAGCTCTTTGAGGAAGTCTGCCGTAGCACCCCTCGGGCACGGACACGCTGCTAAGCAGTGCCGACCGGAGCTCTACGGAGGGACCCTGCCGCACGCCCCGAGCACAGGCGAGTAGTGCTCAGCACCGCCCGCGCTGGAGCTCAGTGCGGACCCACCCGTGAGGTCCTGAGCACGGAAAGCCGTTGCCACGCGACGCCTAAAACCGGAGCTCTGGGAAAGGACCGAAAAGCAGCGTCCTGAGTGCCGAGTGGAGTGCCTGGCCATCTCCCCACGACAGACCTCTGACTAAGGACACTGCTCCTGCGACATCATCTAAGTGAGTATCATACTGGTCTAATAATGGGACAAATCCACTCTGCCCATGACAGAGATCTCTATAAGCAACTTAAGCATTTACTTATAAGCTCTGGTCCAAGTCAGTTACCTAAACAGGAGCTAAAAAATCTTTTAGAATGGACTCGAGTTAATTTCCCAAATGCTGACCGTTCAGCCGTCTTTACAAGAGACTTTTGGGACACATTTGGGGTTAAGCTCTTTAATAATGTCTCCTACCGAGATATGGCTGCCGCGCAGCTGATCCCAGCTTGCAGAGCGCTGGTAGAGCTGTTTGCTGCGAAGGCGCTGCCCGCAGCAGTCACCCCGCCGAGCCTGGCTCCTGCTGCTAGCCCGCCCCTTGCCGCCGCGAGCCCGCAGCGGGACACGGCCCCCGCCTCTCTGCCGGACCTCGCGGCTCCAGTACCCGCGGTCCGGCTGACTCGCGCCGCCCCGCCCCCCGCGCTCGTGGTCCCGGCACCCGTTACCCCGGCCCCAGCCACCCCACCAGACCCTACGGCCCCTCCCACCGCTCCCGCCATCCCCGCCCCCGCCATCCCACTCGTCCCCGCTGTCCCAGCTCCCGGAGTCCCCGCCCTCGGTTCCAGCGTCTTCGCGGCCCCGCCCCTTGCCCCTGCCCCCACGAGCCCCCCCCTGTTTCCGTCATCGCGGCTCCACCCCCCGCTGCTGCCGTCATTGTTACCCCACCCCCC
Organism: Corvus moneduloides; assembly: GCF_009650955.1. Lineage (NCBI taxonomy): Eukaryota > Metazoa > Chordata > Aves > Passeriformes > Corvidae > Corvus > Corvus moneduloides. The sequence continues at coordinate 1,328,941 of NC_045499.1, forward strand.
GCTGCTGGCATCATGGTGGCCCCGCCCCCCAGCGGTACCCCTGCGGGGCCAGCGGCTACCCCTCTGCTACCTACGGGTGTTACCCCTCCCCCAGCCGCGCCTGTTATGGCCATGGCTGCCATTATATCCGGCCCCCCCGCAAAGCCAAGTGTCGACCCTTCTTCCAGCCCCCCAGGTCCCCCCCCCCGACACGGCGCCTATGGTAGCCATTGTTCCATCCGCGTCCGTCGCTGCTGCGTCTTCACAGTCTCCTGCCGCTCCCGAACCACCAGTGCCGACAGCGCCTGTCACGGCCGCGCTGGTGTCCCCGGCACCCCCTGTGCACATTACCGCAGGAACCCTACACCCCCACCCTGCCGTTCAAGCGCACACAGCACGCCCCGAGCTGTCCCCCGGCCCCGCGGCAGCACAGACGCCTATGTCTACTCCCGTCCCTGCTACCATTCCTGTGCAATTCCCCGATCCCGGCACACCGTCGCTTGCGCTGGGACGCAGAGCGCCCCAGCTCCGCGAGCCACTTGGTGCCGGTGCTGCAGTGTCTGCACGGATGTCTGCAGCCTCCTCCGTGCCTGCCGCTGCTCCAGCCCCGTCTCCCGGCACCGCCGCTCCGGCAGCGCCGTTCCTGCCCGCTGCACCAGCACCCACCCCAGCCCAGCCTACAAGCTCCCAGTGGCAGCACGCCGCGATCCAGCCACCGGCCCTCCTGCCTCCCGCCGCTCCGAGGTCATCTCCTGCCCATACGGCAGCCCTGCCGCCGCCGCTCGCCTCCGTGGCCCCAGACCGCACCCTTCCGTCTCCACCGCAGCCTCCCGCTTCTCAGCTGCTGAATACTGCAGTCCCACCGCCACCGGCATCCATGATCGTCCTATCGCCCCCTCCCTCGACCGCGGCCGCAGCCCCAGCCCCTGGTTCTGCAGTCCTGCCATCTCCCGCTCTGCCCGAACCGCCCGCCACACGGACTGCCGCCATCACAGCGTGTCGCGTTGACCTGATGACGCAACCCACGCATGCGCAATTGCTGCAACACACGCATGCGCAATTGCTGCAACTCCCGGATCAGCGATATCACTCCGCTCACACTCCTCCAACCACAGCACCGCTCCCGGGACCAGCCGCACATCTTCCCGCGACTCCGCCGCCTGCCTCCCTGACTCCGCCGCTGCATCCCGGAGCCAACCCAAGCAGCACCGAATCACGCCTGCACTCCCTCGAACACCCAGCCGCGCTCTTGCCCTCTACGCTCCTGACACCGAATGGGACTACTTTCTATCACCAATCGATCGCACAGCCACAGCCAAGCACACAAGCCGTGCAACAAGGAGGGGGAGGGTGGAATATGACACCTGCTTTTATAAATACAGGACAGACTGAGAAATATTTTGCCCCTGCAAATGCCAACCCCTTAATCCCAATACAAAACAATTCCGAAAAACAACTAAGTCTGTTCCCAAACAGCTCTGGTGTCCCCCCAGTGTTTGGGACAGACTTCTCAACTCAAAAAGAGACACTAAACCCTGAAGATTCGCCTGCATTAATCCCAAAAGTAGAAAACTCCCAAAAATGTTTCAATAATTTTCAATTTACAGACTGGCATGAAGTCAGACGCCAAATTTGCAAAGAGGAAAATCTAAATCCTTTAGCTATGCCTGTACTATTCAGCCAGCAAGCTGGTGGTCCTAGAACATGGCAAGCTATCCCACACCATGAGATTAAAGAGTTGCGGAAAGCAATAAAGGACAGTGGTATCTGCTCTCCATACTTTAAGCAACTGCTGAAAAGTACCCTAGAAGGACATGCACTTACACCAAATGACTGTAAAAATCTTGCGAGTATAATTCTCACAGACTCACAATATATGCTATGGGAACTCAAATGGAAGAGACTGCTTGCAGGGGTACTAGCCACTTATAAACAAAGTACTGACGCAGACCTTCGTACCCTTGTCATATCTAAGCTGACTGGTGACCATCCTGATGATCAAAATGACAATCAAATAAATTTACCCAAAACAGCATTAGATGACATCAAAAAGATGGCTCGCAATGCCTTCTTGCAAATTCAGCCTGCAGGAAGTTTTGAGAAAGCCTATAATCTCATTAGCCAAGAGTTGTCTGAACCATTCACCACATTTGTGGACCGGGTCATCCAAGCAGCAGAACGGCAATGCAGCGACGACATAGCTCACCCAATAATGATACGGGACATTATTGAAAATAATGCCAATGCGGAATGTAAAAAAGTTATCAAAACTCTGGGAAAAGAAAGACCCACAGTGCCTGAGATGATTGATGCCTGTAACAAAATAGGAGGTCCACAGCAGGTGGCAACTATCCAAGCAAATGAACTTGGAAAAGCTCTAGGAGAAAAAATTGAGAGGGCTCTGACAGCTCAAACAGTACAAACAGCTGCACAGGCAGCACAAGCAGAAGCACGAGACCAAAAACTTACTGAAATCCTGGCTGCCTTGCATCTAAACTTACAGCAACAAAGCAACACCATGACTGTTATGCAAGCTGCTGTAACTTCAGGACCTTGCTATTCCTGTAAAAAACCCGGCCATATCATGAAGAACTGCCCAGAACTCAAAAAGGGTGCACAAGCACCAGATCGCTGCCCTATCTGCAAGAAGGGAAAGCATTTTGCCTCGCAGTGTCGATCCAGACAAGATACAAGTGGAAAACACAGTCCAAAAAACTCCAATACGAGCGCGCAATGCCATCGCGTGACGAAACAAATAGTGGCACCCCAAACACCCAAGGTAAAATTTATGAATACCCCGACTCAGAACCACTTCGCTTCACCATCAGCGCAATCCCAAGTAATGACCCAGGCCTGCTACCCCCAGGGTCCCAGTGCACTTTGGCAACCTCCAAGCCAACAACCTTTTTAAAGGATAATGGTTATGACTATATTTCAACAAGAATTACAGGGACTTCACAAACTAGACAAGACTTTTTGGTTGTTGGTAAAGAGAGGAATGACATCCTGGGACTGCTGGTTTTGCCTTGCGTAATATCTGCTAGCTGCAATGAAGAACTGCTAGTGCTAGCAAATGCCTGCCATCCCCCATTGTATATCCCACCTAGAACCCCTATAGCCATTGCCATAGCACTGCCCATGGGAACTGCGGAACAAATACCACCGCGCCGTTTCTCAGTTGCTCCTGAAAGTCCTGAGGTTCTATGGGTTCAACACATAAGTCAACAACGACCAATGCTAACTTGTGAATTGTCAAATGGTGGGATTCAAGTCAACATCAAGGGGATGATTGATACGGGGGCAGATGTTTCTGTTATCTCTTATTATCATTGGCCAACAGATTGGAAATTAATAACCCCCCCAGGCGCTCTCACAGGCATTGGAGGTGTCACTCCATGCCTGCGGAGCGAATCTGTCATCAGTATTACAGGACCACAAGGGAAAAAGGCATTGATCCGTCCCTATGTAGTGCAAAAACCCATCACAGTGTGGGGAAGAGATTTGCTCTCTGAATGGGGAGCCAAAATTGAACTGGATTTTTCATAGGGGCCACTAAAGCACTCAGTACTTTAAAACTGACCTGGAAAACTGACACCCCTGTCTGGGTCGACCAGTGGTCCCTGCCAGATCATAAGCTGAGTGCCCTCAAAAAACTAGTGGCTGAACAACTGCAAAAAGGCCACATTAAACCTACTAACAGTCCCTGGAACTCACCTGTGTTTTGTAATCCATAAGAAAACTTCTGACACGTGGCGATTGTTACATGATCTCAGAAAAATCAATGCAGTAATTGAAGACATGGGCCCTCTCCAACCTGGCCTGCCCAACCTTTCCATGATCCCAAGAAATTGGCCGCTTGTAATTATCGATCTAAAAGACTGTTTCTTCAACATCCCACTGCATCCAGACGATGCTCCTCGTTTTGCCTTTTCCGTTCCAAGTACAAACCTGCAAGAGCCACTTCAAAGGTATCATTGGCTAGTCTTGCCTCAAGGCATGAAGAACTCACCGACTATTTGCCAACATTTTGTAGCCCGTACTTTGTCCCCAGTCCATGAGCAATTCCCGCAATCAGTTATTCTCCACTACATGGATGATTTGCTCATTGCAGCGTCAACACAAAAACAAATGGAAGAAACTCGTAACAGTGTTGTTGCTGAAATCAGAAAGGCTGGGCTGGTGATCTCTGAATCAAAAATACAAGAGACTGCTCCCTGGAAATATCTAGGATGGAAACTAACAGAACAGTCTATTACACCTCAAAAAATACAAATTCGAACTGATGTTCGTACCTTGCAGGACTTGCATCGGCTCTTAGGAGAAATCAATTGGGTCAGGCCTGTGCTAGGAATCACTAATGATGAACTTGCTCCACTCTTTGATTTATTGAGAGGAGACAGTGACATTAAATCCCCTAAATCTCTCACTCCTGAAGCTTGCAAGGCCCTGGAAAAAATTACTGATGCTCTGCAGAACAGGCAGGCACATCGCTGTATTCCTAACAAACCCTTTTTCCTTGCGGTTTTAGGAGAAAAGTTGAGACTGTACGGCCTCATTTTTCAATGGGATTCCTCTCAAATAGAACCGCTGTTGATAATTGAATGGGTTTTTCTTCCTTACAGGTCGCCAAAGACAATCCTCACACCTTTAGAAATGATGTCTCAAATCATCATCAAAGGCAGAGCAAGGCTTCTTTCAATAACAGGTTGTGAATTTGCAATTATTTATTTGCCCATGATTAAATCCTATTTCGATTGGGCAATGCAAAAATCAGAGGACTTGATGTATGCCTTGCTCGATTTTCCAGGCGTTTGCTCTATTCATTACCCAGCACACGGAATAATCAAAGCTAAATTGTGCTACAAAGAAAAACCCCTAATCAGTGAAGAGCCTCTAGATGCGGTCACTATCTTCACTGATGGGTCAGGGCGAACACACAATTCTGTGGTCACATGGCAAAATAAAGATACTAAAGTCTGGAAGCAAGATGTTCAAAAAGTTGAAGGTTCTCCTCAAATTGTTGAATTGGCAGCTGTTCTAAGAGCTTTTCAGCTCTTTCCAGAACCTTTCAACCTAATCACTGACTCAGCATATGTTGCTGGTATTATTAAGAGGATTGAAGGATCTGTTTTAAAGGATGTGAACAACGACAAATTGTGTCTTTGGCTCACCTGTCTCTACCAAATTTTATCACACAGAACTAACCCTTATTTCGTTTGCCACATTAGAGCTCATTCTGGTCTTCCAGGATTTATGGCAGAAGGAAACGCACGAGCTGATGCATTGGCATCAGCAGCATCGGATGGAGAAATTGCAGCAGACATCGAAAATCCTACCTCGGTGTTTGCTGCAACTACCTTGCCTAACACTATTGAACAAGCCAAATTAAGTCATGCGTTCTTTCACCAAAATGCACAGGCACACACGAGATTTTCACATTACCCTAGAGCAAGCTCAAAATATTGTACGAGCTTGCCCAAACTGTCAGCTTGTTCAACCTATCCCCTCCTCAGGAGCCACCAACCCACGGCGGTTGGAGAGCTTACAGAAATGGCAAACAGATGTCACTAAGTACCCCTCTTTTGGAAAACTTAAAAATATCCATGTCTCTGTCGATACATTCTCAAATGCAGTCTTCGCTTCTGTGCATACAGGAGAAACAGCTAAGCATGTTTGCCATCATTTTTCACAAGCTTTTTCCTATTTGGGCATCCCACAAGAAATTAAAACTGATAACAGTCCTTCGTATGTTTCACAAGAATTAGCTGCATTCTTAAATGACTGGGGTGTCCGCCATACATTTGGCATTCCCTACTCCCCCACGAGTCAAGGAATAATAGAAAGAACACATCAAACTCTAAAACGCATTTTAGATCAACAGAAAGGGGGAGAAGCCCAGGATACACCTCAAAGGAGGTTGAATAAGGCTTTGTATGTTTATAATTTTTTGAATAGCTCTGCAGAAGAGCCTGATCTCCCCATTTTCAGACATTTCTTAAACAACAAAAAAGCAAAACTGAAGGAGCACCCCCTAGTTTTAATTAAGAATCTAGAATCAGGAAAAATAGAAGGACCATACAATCTTATAACATGGGGGAAGGGGTTTGCGTGTGTTTCCACAGGTGGAGAGCTCAAGTGGGTTCCAGCAAAAAACGTGAGGCCATACCACACATCAAAACCTGCCGACGCCTCCACACCAGCCAGTGACCCTGCAAGTGGAAGCCAGGAAGCAAGCACCCAAACCTGAAGTGCGCAGAATCACCAGAAGAAAGTGATCTGCCAAAAACAGCTCAAGAAAATAATGGAGTTTTCTCATCTGCGCGCGTGCATGTTGCTTTTATTCTTATGTTTTAGTTTTTGTAGTGAAGCTTTACCTGTAAATCAACCAAAGACAAATGTCTGGGTTGCCTTAGCCAAATCTGCAGGCTCCGATACCATCTGTCTATCTGACACAAGCCCGGACAAACCTTTTTCAACCTGTTTAGTTGGAATACCTTTACCAGAAGGTTTTGATAATGTTACTCTTGATAAGTACTGGCCATACGACGATCATCAAGTATCTCCAACTACCAGCCATAAACACCAAACTTATATTGATAATTCTAAAATTGATAAATCTGACCTTCAGGAGCTAGAAATCCTAGGCTCGTTAACTATGGATACCTGCTATTTCTTTCACTTTCTAGGAGAGAACGTCCTCATTTAAACGTTACCCCATATCACCCAGCTTATAGCAATGTAACTTCTTGGTGCAACCAAGCTAAGCTTCTTATATATGACGAACCTCATGCAGATTGTTTTAACAAACTTCCTATTCGATTCCCTAGAGGAATTTGGCTCATCTTTGGAGACAGAGCCTGGCAAGGTATACCTTCAAAAATAGATGGTGGCCCTTGTGCTCTGGGACAACTTACAATTATTGCTCCCAGTGTCAAAGAAGTAATCAAAAAGAAAAACAGAAAGATTAGATCTTCCTGGGGACATCAGTATGAGACCGACTGTGATAGTGACTTTCACCCTTGGAACTCTGAAAAATCAATTGTTGCGAGCATTTTTCTTCCTCAGTTAAGTTCCTCAATTGCATTAAAACAGTTAAACAAGTTGGGATGTTGGCTCAGCAAGGAGGTAAATGCCACCTCTACTATGATCAGTGACTTGTTAACCGATGAAGAGGCAGTCAGACATGCCACTTTACAAAATGGAGCTGCCATTGATTATCTTTTATTAGCACATGGGCATGGCTGTGAAGATTTTGAAGGATTATGCTGTATGAACCTATCCGATCATTCTGTTTCCATTCACAAACAGTTACAAAACCTAAGGGACCTAGCTAACCAAATTACAACAGATAACCCGTCTTGGCTAGACAGTTTGTTTGATGGTTGGAGCTTTGCACCTTGGCTAAGGGAACTCTGTAAAATAGGCTTGATTATTCTAGTAGTAATAATTATAGTTTTAGTAGCAGTACCTTGTATACTTCAGTGTGTGCAAAAAATAACGAGTAGGACTATGTCTAATATCTTAATTCTTCATCAGAAAGGGGGAGATGTTGGGGAAGATGAAACAGGAAAGCCTTATAAATATGATTGCCTGACAAAAGATTTTGGGAATATGAAAACTACAGGCAACATTGAAATGAAAGCCACTTTTGAAATACCAGGTCTTAGTTACTGAACAACTGGAAAACAATGGTATGGCCAACTGAAGGTAATCCCCTCTTGATGGAACAATACCCTCTGCTTGCAGGCAGGTCCAAGGGTCAGAGCAGACCCTACTAGCTCAGCAGAAGGGGTCCAAAGAGTAGTTTTTAGAAGTTAAGATGTAACACTCTATGGTAATATAAGAACTCTTATAGGCTGTATGTAAATGCTATAGGATTTGTATCTTGTATTAGATTGGTTAGTGACAATTAGAATATTCAGTACAGAAGATGATTTATTGTATTGTAACCAGGACTTCACCATTGCATTCTATTCTATTCCATTCCACTCTTACACTCGCTCTCTCTCTCTCTCTCTCTCTTACCCGCTTACTCTCTTGCTCTCTTGGGCCTGCTCCGAGCTGAGTCTGGCAGCTCTAAGCAGTGCCCCTATACCCACGCCCTTTGCAATAAACTGCATGTGTTCCAAGATCAGACTATAGAGATCTCTCCGTCCGTCTACGCCCGGTCCAGACCGAACCCACTGAGTCCCTACACCCAGCCACACTTCAAGGCAAGAATTTCTTCCCAAGACCTCATTGAAACCTGCCCTCCCTCAGCTTCAGGCAATTCCCCCTGTTCTGTCCCATCCCTGAAGGCCCTGGGAAAAGTCCCTGTGCAGCCTTCAGGTGGTCCTCTCCTGGTGGCTACTGGGGAGCTGCTGGCATGTGTCCCCTCAGTTGTACAAGTTGTCTCCTCAAGTCCCACCAGTTGGTAATGGGGGACACGGCAGAGTGTAGGACCGTTGGCAGCCTGAGGCCAGGTCATCAAGGAGCAGAGCAATGGAAGCCTCGTGCTGCAGGTGACATCAGAAAGGCCAGAGCCAGGGGAAGCTGAGGCAGCTCCAGGCGCAGAGACGACAGGAGGCAAGCGCAGCGTGGCCTTCCCTCGTGCTTCCCTGTCGCTTCCCTCTCGCTCCCTTTTGGCAGGCTGCATTGGAAGCCACCCTGCATCTTCTGCAGCCACCAGAGGAACAGCAGGAAGACATGGCTGCAACTGGCCCTGGGAACAACCTTCCTCCCTGCAAGGCCCACAGACTGGCAGAGGTTGCTGAGCTGCTCACCTCTGCTGTCTCCTCAGCCAGCCGCAGGGAGGAGATCTTCCGGGTGTTGGAGGTAAGGGGCTTCTGGCCTGCTCTCGATGGCTTGGGGCCTGCAGCTGCAGTTGCCAAGGGGTCGCTGTTCGCCAGAGGCGCTTTCATGCGCACAGCGTGGGAATGATCCCCCTTCTTTCTCCTCCCTTGGATTCTGTCCTTTAGAAAGGGAACAGCGCGGGGAAGGATCTAACCATTTCCTGCATGGGCTGTCAAGAGTTTCAAGCTCTGCTCTTTGATGCCCAAGCAACAGACTGCTTTGGAGATGGTTTGTGGGGGGATCTGGGGAACAAGCAGCTTTTGGGATTCCCTCTCAGGGCCTGGTGCGATGCCTGTGGAACTCATTCTGGCCCTGAGATGCCAAAGAGCAGGCTCGGGGAGAACGCTGCCAACGCTGCTTCCCATGGGAAGGAGTGCCGGGAAATGCAGGGACAGAGAGGGCAGAAAGCATCCAGAGCCTTGAGAGATGATGATGATGATGGTGATGATGATGTTCAGGCTGGTTTTCTTGTCCCACTGGAGGCTTGAGCAATGGGGGAACTGAAATGCTTGGCCAGAAGGGAGCTCTTGTCCTGGAGGTCCTGAAGTCTCTCTTGGGAGCAGAGGCTGTGACTGTGCCAAGCCAAGGCTGGGGCAGAAGCGCAAAGCAGAGCGTCTGCAAGGGGGGAGCTGCTTTGAGTGTGAGGAAGGGCAACCAGGCCGTGGCTGCAGCCAGCTGGGAACCTGTTCATCTGCTCCCCCGTGCCCCGGGGGGCCTGGAAAGATGCTTTGCAGGACTGCAGCTGCTCAGGAGGGAAAGGGATCCCTGTGGGATGTTGTCAGGGCAGGGGGAGCGGGGCAGGTGCCGCACGGGACAAGCTGTGTCTCGGCTGGCTCTTGGGAGTTGCACTTTTCGGGAGCCTCCCCTGAGCTCAGCTTCCCCTGGGGCTCTGGGCTTCTGGCCCTGCTTCTGCTGCACACAGGCACTGCTGACACAGTGCCCTGGGAAGGACGGATCCTGCGGGATCTGTGCTCTCTGGCGTTGGCCTTTCTTGGGCTGCAATGAACGGAGGGGTGGAGACTTGGGCTTGTGGCAGGGGGGGATCCTCTCAAGATGGAAGTTCTGCCTTTCCAGAGGCCCCTGTCAGTTGTGTTCCTTTTGTGTGTTCCACAGAAAGACCAGAAATTCTGGTTGGAAGTTCTGGCCCAATTAACAGCTGGAGCTACAGGTGCCCACCAGCGATGGGAACTGGTGAGTCAGTGCTTGCGGGGCTTCCTCCAAGGCTTGAAAGGAGAGGGGTGAAGGAGGAAAAGGGAAACTGTTCTCGAGGCCTTCTGTAGTCCTTGAGGTCTTTCTGGAACCCAGCAATCCTTGCCAGTGCAGCTCAGTCTTCATTTAAGTCCTCACTCCGAGAAATATTTCTGGCAATGTAAGCTCTGGTGTCTTTGATGTGAATCAGGATTTCCTTGTGGAGAAAGGACCAGCACAGAGCCAACGCCCTCGACTTCAAGCTCTGCTTTCTTCCCAGAAAGCTCCAGCATCCCAGAGAACTTTATTTCTGTATCACCGTCTTTCTTTCTGAGGTCAAGGCCAGCTGAGGAATTTCTTCTTTCTCTGTGTTTCTGTTCCGTGGCTTTGCTTGGTTGATGTTGGCAAAGCTCGGAGGAGACTCCACGAGAAGAAGACCATTCTCTAGGAAGGTCACAACAACCCTGGGCTCCTCCTCTGCTAGAAATTGCAACCCTTTCCTCCTTTCAGAGAGTTGTCTGACTCCAAGACTGTAGGTACAAAAATGCTGTTAGTGAGGACTTCTTGTTATTTTTCTAAGTCCGTGAGAGATTTTTCTCTCTCACAGAAGAGGTAGCAGGGAATGTAAACAACCAAGCCACCTGCAACCTTGGAAAGTCTTGTTTATGGTATAGTAGAAAATATTTTGATCATGGATGTTTTAGGATTTTGGCCAATCACCCCAAGGGGTGGCTGGTCCTTTGTCCAATTAGACTATGAAGAAAAAAGTCTATAAAAGAGTTTGTAAAATAATTAAATAGATCAATCTTGCTGCACAATTCCTACCTGCTGGATCTTCTCCTCCTCCTCCTCCCTATGGCTGCGGGACATGGTGATATACCGTAGGAACCAGGCCTGCGGTAATATTTGGTGACCCCGACGTGATTCTGCACTCTCTGACGTGTCCTGGTGCTGCGAGCCAAGCCGAATTCCTCTAGAGGTACGCTGTTCCCCTTCCCCCCCGGGACCGGGAGGTCCGACAGAACTGAGAAATGGCGAACAGTGGCTCACAAACCGACGCTGTGGTACTGGTCTGGAAAGGTGTGTTTAGCATATTGTGCACCTCCATTCCTGAGAACTCAGTTAGGGAATTATTAGATTGGGCTACTTTAAAAGGGATTTCCATGGACAGAGATACTGCCCTGGACTTTTCCTTATGGCAGGAACTCCGCTGTCTTGTCCGACACGAGCTCCCGACAGGGGAGCCGGCAGCGTTAGAATTATACAAAACCTGGCGGTTGTTATTTATTCTGCTGACAGCCCTTGACTGTGATAGCAGGGCTGGATCGCCTATCTTGGTGATGAGTGACGGAGGAATGTCCGAGGGGGGCCCCGCTGACTGGGCTTCCGGGGCAAATGATGGTGGATTCGGAAAAACCCCCGCGGCTCCACAGGCAGAGCCTGCGCCGCCTCACCCTGCACAGTCGCAGGACTCCGCAGCCCGCAGGAAGCCCCTCGCCAGCAGAGGCAGGGGGGTCAGGGCAGAGGCAGGGTGCACAGCCTGCCTTGCCGTTCGGCTGGACGGCAGCCACGGCTTATCCGCAGATCAGCAGCTTAGCAACTTGGACGCCCAGAGAGGCCCCTAGTTCGGTTCCGTTTGTACCTGGATCTAACTTAGCGGGCGTAGCGCCGGGCGTGCCTGCCCTGGGACTGCCTGCTTATGGTCCGCTGCTCTCCCTGGCGCTGTACTGTTCTGCGCAGTCGCAGAACCGAGCCATGGACCTTTTAATGCAGCATCTGCCTTTTCTGACAGAGTTGCCGAATCTATCCCGAAGGATGGAGGACCTGCTCAGCCTGTTAGAGCGGAGGATGCCCAAGCCCTCACCACCCGCGCCGCCTGCGCCCCCCCTGCCAGCTGCGGGAGCCGTGGCTCCGAGCCAAGAAATGGCGCGCCCGGCGGCGAAACCAGAAACAGCGCTGCTGCAGGGAAACCCGGAAGCGGCAGCAGCTGCGGAGCGGCGGGCAGAGGTGGCGGCGCTGGGCGCGTCCGCAGAGAACGGGCCAGCGGCAGCGCCGGGCGCGTCCGCGGAGCGCCGGCCAGAGATGGTGGCGCCGAGCGCGCCCGGGGAGCGCGAAACAGCAGTGGAAGAGGTGACTGCGCCGAACGTGGCTGCTGTGCGAGAGACGAGCGCGGCGCCGGCCGCGGTGCCGGCTGCGGCGCCGAGCGCAGCCATAGCCCTAGAGACGGTGGCTGCAGCTTCAGTACCGACTCGGTCGGATCTGGCCGAGATGGTCTCCTGTAAAGAAACTGCTGTAAAAACTGCCGCACAGCCAGCTGCAGTCTGTGCTGTCTGTTCTGGCTCTGGCGAACTTAGCCAAAGTGCCCCTCCTCCCCATACGTTTCTGTTCACTCCCAGCACCCCAAAGTTGCCTTTGCCTGATGATTCCTCGTCAGGCAGTGAGGCAGATGAGGTTCTGGCCCCAGGTCGTCAGGCGGCTGTGGCCACGCGGCGAAGGAAAAGGCTGCGCCGGTCTCGCCCCTGGACTTTTCAGGACTGCACGGTAACTGTACGTCCGATGCATTATAATAGCTTCTTAGAGTCTATTAAGATGCGAGCATTGGGGGAGGGTGACTGGAGGTTATTAGAAATCCTTGGAATGCCAAATAGATCTGAGGATTCTGGGCATAACTGGGAAGCTGTTACACTCCATCCGCAGGCTGTGCCAGAAGTTCAGGATGGTAGTGGTTCCCTGAAAGAGATCCAAGCTTTCCCAGTGTATAAGGCTCTCCCGGATTCAGGGAGCATGACAAGCATGAAGTAATTGCTTGGAAAGTTGCCCAGGACCTGCAATCCAAGGTGGCACAATATGGGCTAGGTTCTGCTGAGGTTATGCAGATAATAAGGGTGATAAATACAGATTTACTTTCTCCGTTTGGTATCAGACACTGAGGTCAAATTCTATTTCAACCTGTACAATTTACAGTTTTTGAGAAAACCTGGAGAAAGCTGGCTGACAAGGCTGCATTAGGAAATATACAGCTCCCTGCTGCTGATCCTAGACAGACAGCAGGAGTGGATGCTTTGATGGGGACTGCTCCCTTCTCTGATCCCAGTCTACAGGGTACCTTGTCCTCTGGCGTCCTGCAGCAAGCTCAACAGGTTGGCATGGCTGCCCTGTTGAGAACCATAGAGTTGTCTGCATCCAGAAAGCGATATACTGAAATAGTTCAAGGGACATCAGAGTCATTCCTCTCTTTTGTAGAGAAAGTCGCTGCTTCTCTTGAGAAGCAGGTTGAGGATGACGGGTTAAGACAGATGTTGTTAAGGCAGTTAGTGAGAGATAATGCAAACGAGGAGTGCAGAAAAATCATAGATGCCTTACCAGAGGATCCTGAGGTAACAGACATGGTCGAAGCCTGCACTAAGGTGGGATCTGGGAACCAGAGAAGGTCTGCTTTGGCTGCAGCCTGTTCGCGCATCTTCTGGTCGTGAACCAAAGCAACCCAAACAGTCGAAAAAACGGAAGCGGCCTAAGCCGAGCCAAAAAGAGAACACACCGATCCCCCAGTGCAAGAGGTGTGGCAGGCCAGGGCATTGCACGGGCTACTGTAGATCCCAGACTCATGCCGATGGTTGGCTGTTGCTGGGAAACTTCCGCCGGGGTGCAAGGAGGGGGAATTGCTCTCCGATGCAGTCGCTCCCCCAGAGAGTGGCACAGGTACAGGCACAGGCCTACCCAGCCACCCTAGAGATGGCACCCAGGGATCAGACAGCACCCACGGATCGGACGGTTTTGACATCCACACCGCAGCCACAGTCGTCTTAGACTCTAGCGGTATTTATAAGGTTCCCTTGGACGCATATGGACCCTTAGCCCAGGGATCCAGTGCGATGCTGGTGGGAAAACCTGACGTTGCCCATCAAGGAATCTTAGTGCACTCAGGAGTTACAGACGCTGACTTTAAAGGTCGGATTTGCGCTATGGTCTCCACGCAAAAACCCCCTGTAACTATTCCTGAAAAGACCTGCCTTGCTAAATTAGTGCCTTTTAAGTCTTGTGTCCCCAGGATAGAACAAACTCACGAAGATAATGGCAGTGGATCTACGGGACTTCCGCAGGCCTTCTGGACTGCAGACATCTCTGACCAAAGGCCACAGATGACCTGTACCCTGGCCCTGCCGAACGCCCGTCCACCCCAGACTCAGCTTCGAGGTTTGATTGATACTGGTGCTGATGTAACGATCATCTCCTTCACTGCGTGGCCTCCCTCATGGCCTTTAGCCCTGGTGGACTCGGCCATCGCAGGGTTAGGAGGAACCACACAGAGCTATTTAAGCGAACGGCCTGTGGTGGTGAAGGACTCAGAGGGGCACACAGCTACAATTAGGCCTTATGTTGCTACCACTTCCCATAACCTTTGGGGACGGGATGTGTTGGCAGCTTGGGGCATATGGATTGGGACAAATTTTTAGCAGGGGTCACTGTGCGTAAGGGCGCACAGTATCCTACACTGCCTTTGCAGTGGTTCATTAACACACCAATCCGAGTCAGACTCTGCTCAGTTAGTTGAATTAAGGGCTGTTATCATGGCTTTTCAGCGATTCTCACAGGAACCTTTGAATTTGGTTACTGAAGCCGACTAGCAAAAGCTTTGTATACAATTAATCACCTTGCAGTACCACAAAATTCAAATAATCCTGTTATTCTGAATCATTTTCTCTCATTGCAGTCTGCAGGCGACATACAACTGCCCCGGGCAAAAGTCTGGGTACGGAATTTACTCACTAACCAGTGGGAAGGCCCGCATGAGCTTATCGTTTGGGGTCGTGGGTATGCTTGCGTTTCCACAGATACTGGAGTACGGTGGCTACCTTCAAAATGCGTTCGCCCTGACCTACAGCACCAGAGGCAGAACAGGCAACCTCCAAATGATGACTAGAACGCCAACCATCCAAATGGCGACCAGAATGTAGATCATCAGCCTAATGACTCTTCTGATGATGACCAGGATGTCAACCATCAGGCAGATGGTCCTTCTACAAGCAGAGACTGGGATGGTCCTTCCACAAGCAGAGACTGAACTTTAAATTTCTTGTTATGGAGTCAGATAGTTAAAGCCTTAAGAACATATTTAGAATTATTAACTGATGTGGATTTCTATTTAGGATTAATAGTAGAGTTGTTATCTTATAAAACAAAAAGGGGGAATTGTAGGTACAAAAATGCTGTTAGTGAGGACTTCTTGTTATTTTTCTAAGTCCGTGAGAGATTCTTCTCTCTCACAGAAGAGGTAGCAGGGAATGTAAACAACCAAGCCACCTGCAACCTTGGAAAGTCTTGTTTATGGTATAGTAGAAAATATTTTGATCATGGATGTTTTAGGATTTTGGCCAATCACCCCCAAGGGGTGGCTGGTCCTTTGTCCAATTAGACTATGAAGAAAAAAGTCTATAAATGAGTTTGTAAAATAATTAAATAGATCAATCTTGCTGCACAATTCCTGCCTGCTGGATCTTCTCCTCCTCCTCCTCCCTATGGCTGCGAGACATGGTGATATACCGTAGGAACCAGGCCTGCGGTAATACAAGACACCTGAAATTCTTTTTCCTATGCAACAGGTGACCTTTGTGAAGGACTTCTGTGCCTTTTCTGTCATGTTCCACCAGAACAGAGAGGCATTTTTACAAAGCTTGGCCAAGCTGGGAATTCTTCCTGCTCTTGAAATTCTACTGGTAAGTGAAAACTTCCAGCTGCTTTTCCTCAAAGCAGGAAAGGCCAGAGCCACTGGAGCCCTTGCTGGACCTGCTGAGCCCTTGTGCGTCCCTTGGCTCGCACACCCTGGCTCTGCTGATGATTTCCCAAAATATGGATAAGGATCTAGCATCAATATCCAAATAAGACAGACAAAGTCTCTCTAACAGCTTAGAGTTAGAAAGTGTATGTTTATTTCCAGCGCCGGGCAGCTGCACGGGACAGTTCCCTAATACGCAGTGCAAGGATACAAGCAAACACATGCTCATTTATCTACAAAAATTGTGAATATCTAAAATATAAATGCATATTTATAACATTTACACTTCCCATTCTCCGCTTCATGTGGAAATGAACTTAAATGTCATTAAGCATGTGTAGTGTGTTCTCTGAATTGAGTCGGTGGTCTTTTATTTGGGGAATGGTCCCAGATAGATAAAGTAAAACTCGTCTTCCTCATTTTGACCTTTTTGCCTTTCTGAACTTGAACAATCCTAATCACTTTGGTGACCTCCAAATTTCCTCTTGGGTGACTTTTGGATCGGTTCTCACAGAGGGAGGAAATTGGTACTTGTCCTTATTCCTTTAACCAACATTATCAATGTTTCTGTTTCCCATTCTAAGCACAGCTAAGCAAACACAGAAGTGACAGACAATCAATTATTCAGTAATCAGGTACTCGCATCTTAAAAACTCATTTCAGGCGCAGCTCTTCTTAACAATTAACCTTTAATTAATTCTAGCCAAGCCTAAACTAACTTCTATTTTAACTAAATTCAGCAAAGCTAACTTTCTAACTAAATCTTTAAAGTTTCTCTTAAAATTCTGTGTTTCACTGAGAGTGGAAGTGGATTGGACTGGCCACAATCCCAAAGCTCCCCCAGCTCTGGGAAGAGCCTCCCTGGCTTGTCCTGGTTCTTGTGGCGCTGCACCAGGGCCAAGTCTGTGCTCAGTGCAGTCCTTGGGACAAGGCAGGGTCCAGATGGAAGGAGACTCGCTGCCACGGGGCAGCTGCATTGGCGTTGTTTTCCTGGGGCTGTTGTGGCTCTGCTTGGAGCGGGGCCAGAGAAGTCTTTTTGGCTCCTCTGGAGCTGTTGGCTGGTTCCTCCCCAAAAGATCCTGTCCTCCTGCTGGCAGCAGATTCCTCTGTCCTGAGCAGCAGTGGGAAAACAGAATTTTGTCCCTCCTTTGGCTGGGGCAGCAGTTGCCACCTGACCATTGCAATCCAGCATCAGTGCTGCTGTTCCTCACAAACACCAGATTCCAGGGGCTTTCTCTGCTGCAGGAACAACCTGGGAACTGAGCCAGGCACAGCACTGCCAGCAAAACTTTTGTGCTGCCCCACTCGGCTCGGCAGCTTTAGGGGAAGGTTGGTTGAGCCACTCGTGTCCCCGTGTGGGACAAACACCAGCATTCCCAGGAAGTTCGAGATCAGCCTTTGAGTCACAAGCCTGAGAACATGAAGGCAGAATGAGGCACTTGCCAAGTTTTAAAACAACATGCAGGCCAAGGAAGGCCCTTCACAGACTTGACCTTAGCAAACTTAAGCTTAGCCACTCTGGGAGTGTGTCTTGTTTTGTTCAGTCCGGGTCTCCCCTTTGGGTTTCGTGTTACTGTACCATCCCAGTTTATACCCTCCTGGTTTCGTGTTCATAACCCTGCTTTCTCTATTTGTCTCCTCCCAGACCCCTGCCAATCCCTCCGGCACCCCTCCCAAGCTTCTAGAAAGTTCTGGCAGGGGCGTCGAGTGATTGGTCTTGGGGGGAGGATCCCTCCCTTCCTTTCCCGAGATAGGTTCCCTTGTGTGTCCCTCATCCCGCAGACCCGTCCTACTCCTTCCCTGATTCGATGCCTTTGTCATCCCTCCCCTGTCGCCACCCCCCCATAAAACCCCTGGCAGGCGCGCTCAGGGTTGCTCATTGCTGGACACCCCCGGGGGGCGAGGTCCCCTGTTCGGAGACACAATAAACCTTCCGGATTTCATCCACAATTGAGCCTGCCTCCTTCTTCCACTACCTGCCTCTATTGCCGTGGTCCTGTGGAAGGACCCACGAGCCAGACCTCTGGTCTCCCGGATTCCGGAGGCTGGCCCCCGCAGCCTGCTGCGTCCAGAGCTGACCGGGCAAAGTGGGAACTGCTCCAAAAAGGATGCAGAGGCAGCTTGGCGCCCATCGCGGGGCCCCCGCTTCCACCGGACCCCACGGAAGGGACTGATTGGACTTCCAAGTGCGTCCTTGGGACGTCAAGCTACCCCAGTTGTAGCACGCTCCGTTTTAGTGAGCTGCGCTCCTGGGGAGGAGGACGGTAGCTCCGCCCGCGCCAGCAGAGTCGTCCTCGGTGGAAATCGGGACGCCTGGAGCTTGCCTGGACACCAGCAGGTAAGTATTTCCCCGGGGGGGGGAACTTACCGTAAAGCCTTTCGAGGCAGTTCCCGCGTGTGGGCGGAGCCACACGAGCCGCAGTGTCAGCGGCAGAGCGAGGCGCGGCGGGACCCAGCGGTGCCCACCCGGCCGCGCGCAGCGCGTGGTGAATGGCTTCGCACAGTCCGCGGCTCGTAAGAGCCCAGAGTAGGCTGCGCAGCCCTGGAGCGCGTGTGTTGCTTGCCTCCGGCTAGTTTCGGGGAATCGGTGTCCGAGGGTTGGTTTATTTTTAAAGCTCCAGACGTCATGCTGTGGATTATGGGCACAAAATTGTCCACAGCACAAAAGGGGGTATTTTTCCAAGCTGCGGGACTCCTGGGGGGGGGAGCATTTTTCTAAAGGGTGTTTAAAACGGTTTGTGCGGTGGCTGTTCCAGCACTTCCCTCAGTGCTCCCACAGTTCGGTTTTAAGCGATCCCTTTTGGAACGCTGTGGGAGCAAGAATAGCTCAGTCCAAATTGACAAAAGAAAAAGATCTAGATAGATTTTCTTTATTATACCTACAAATTCAGTCTGCTTTAAATCAAAAAAGGGAGAGGGAAGCACAGCCTGTCCCCGGTTCCCCAGTTACCCCTAAGCCTTCTCCTAAACCCGTGTCCCCTAAACCGGGCATCCTGAAGGAAGCAAACTGCGATGCTGCGCAGGGTTGCTACCGACTCCCTGGCTTTCCTCGGGATTCTCGGCCCCCCCGCCCAGACAGTCCTGGCCAGACTGCCCGGGGCTTATCCTGTTCCCCGACTTCCCCAGTTGCTAGACCCCGGGTTCGCTTTAGTTATATTGAGAACTTAGAAAATGGATTCCCTGCCCGACGAGGACAAGATGGCGGGTGCCACATGGCAGAAACCCCCTCTTGCCCTCCCTCCGTTTCTTCATCCCAAAACCCCTTTCTCTCAAGTCCCAACCCCTTTCGTCATGACCCCTCCCAGTACCCTAACTCCTCCCACACCAAGCTGGGTCCACCCCTGTTGCCCCTCCCACTTGTCATCAGTGCACGCCCCCGTGCTCCGCCCCTAGAAGTTGTTGTAGGTCCGTGTCTGGCTGCCACCCGCTTCCTGCTTCCGGTTCCCACGCTTGGCCTTCCGGTTCCCACGGTGAGTGGCCGGAAGGGGGAGGGCCTGAGGACCGGAACCCGGAACTGGACCCCATTCCTTCAGCTGCTCCGGTTTTTTATCAAAGGTCCAGGAGAGGGGGAATGACCCACACCAACTGGGAACCCCTCTCCCATCAAACAATAAAGGAGCTTTGCAAGGTGCAGAAAGAGTTTGGGAGAGAAAGCGAATATTTTCGCGGTCTTTTAAGGGCAAATCTCTCCGGAGCAGTAATGATGCCTTTTGATTTGCGTCAGCTTTTCTCGTGCTTGCTTTCCTCAGTAGAGTTTCTGCTCTGGAAATCAGCATGGGAAAAGGAGCTCCGTTGACTCCTTCCGGTGCTTCTGCAAAGTTCGGATACGGCCGTTGATGCCGACAATCAGGAAATAACGATGGATCATCTGAGTGGCAAGGGAGAATGGGCGTTGGCGCCGAAGCAGGCCCAAGGTCTGCCTTTAGAGGTGCTGCAACAGGTCAAGGAAGCGGCCGGAAAGGCATTCCTTGGCCTGAGGCCAGACGCACCCGTGCTAACGTACTCCCAGGTCCGTCAGCAACCCACTGAATTGTTCCTAAGGTTTGTGGAGCGATTAACCCGAGCCATAGAGTTGCAGGTTAAGCAGCCGGCGGCCAGAGAGGAGGTCATCACAGAGATGGCAGTGGTCAACGCCAACCCGCAGTGCAAGGCGGCCATCCTGAGCCTCCCCCTGGACCCTCCGCCGACGATACAGGCGATGTTAGAGGTTTGCGCTGCGAAGGCGCCACACCTACAACCTGCCGGCTCGGATAAGCAGCGATCCCAGGGAACGATTTCAGTGGGAACAGCAACACACCATACTGCTGCGGACCAGAAGAGGACCGCAGGCCGAAGCAACAGACCACCTCCGGCAAAGAACAGCCAGAAGTGGCCTCAACAGCAGACCAAGAACACCTGCTTCCTCTGCGACCAGCCCGGGCATTGGACCAAAGATTGTCCACTCAAGAGACAGTTTTATCAATTTAAAAGAGAACAAGGGTCGGGGGGGCTTGAGGGCCGGGAACAAAAAAACTGAATGAGGAGCGCGCACCCGCCCCATGTGAAGACAAAAAAGGGATGGGACGCGAGGGGGAGGAGGGACAGGGGAGGGCAGATAGCGATGACACAAAATTACCAGACGTGAGTTTTCAGCCTGACTTCACTTCTCCTGCTGATGGTTCTTTCAGGTTGCAGCTGTCGACACCGCTCTTCCTGAAAACCAACGAGTGGCACGCTGCACCAGTAAGTGTCGGTGGTGAGCTGGGGACGTGGGACCCAAGCCCTAGCAGGTATGTCATTGTTGGAGATGTTAAATGCACACCACCAGAGATCGAAGTCGCTCCGGGACTCATGACATCCAGTCCCGAAGGACCCGTTCTCTGGCTGCGCTGTGTCCGTCCACCTCTGTTTCTGCCTAGAGGGCAGATGGTCGCCCAGGCTATCCCTGCAGAAGGGCCACACCCGACGGTGTGTGCCACACATGTAATAGGAACAGGGAAACCGCGGGTAGACTGTAAGATCAACAGAGGGGAAGAAGTCCTACACGTTAAGGGGCTTCTGGACACAGGGGCAGATGTGACGATCATTCCCACATGGGAATGGCCGGCACATTGGGAATTGCAAAACGTGACCGGACACGTGCAGGGTGTTGGGGGCATCCAGTTAGTGAAACAGTCCAAAAGCGTCATGCAAATTAAGGGGCCGAGCGGACAATTGGCGAACATACGTCCGTTCGTATTGGATTACAAGGAACCCCTCTTGGGGAGAGACCTCATGCAACACTGGGGAGTCACCATTGACATACCTGACCCCCCGATAAATTTTTGCGTGGCGGCCACTGAAGAGTGCCCTACCAAAAAACTGAATTGGAAAACGGACCGGCCGGTGTGGGTAGAGCAGGGGCCGCTCTGTAATGAGAAATTAGAGGCACTCGAGAAGCTCGTGGAAGAGCAGCTTAAGAAGGGGAATATCGTGGAGACCAACAGCCCCTGGAATTCCCCTGTCTTTGTCATCAAAAAACCTAACAAAGACAAATGGCGGCTCCTCCAGGACCTTCGTCAAATTAATGACATGATAGAGGACATGGGCTCTCTCCAACCGGGAATGCCATCCCCAACGATGCTTCCCCAAAATTGGAACCTGGCAGTAATCGATATTAAAGATTGTTTTTTCCAAATTCCTCTGCACCCTGATGATGCCCCGCGTTTCACCTTCTCGGTTCCGGTTAACAACCGAGAAGCCCCGAGGAAGAGATACCATTGGAAAGTGCTGCCGCAGGGCATGAAGAACAGCCCGACCATTTGCCAATGGTATGTCTCCTCCTTGCTTGCCCCAGTTCGCGCAGCCACAAAAGAGGCCATCATATTCCACTACATGGATGATGTCCTCGTGTGTGCCCCCGACAATGACATGCTTGCGAATGTGCTTGACCTGACAATCAGTGCATTGGTTGCTGCAGGGTTCGAGCTCCAAGAAGAGAAAATTCAAAGGATGCCACCTTGGAAGTACCTGGGCCTGGAAATTACAAAGCGGACCATTGTGCCGCAAAAATTGGCTATCAATACAAATATTAAGACCTTAGCAGATGTCCACCAACTGTGTGGGTCACTAAATTGGGTAAGGCCGTGGCTGGGTCTATCCAACAAAGACCTAGCCCCCCTTTTTGATTTACTAAAAGGGGGAGAGGAGCTTAGTTCTCCCCGGACACTTGCCCCAGAGGCGCGGACAGCCCTGGAGAGGGTGCAACACCTGATGTCCACCAGGCAAGCAAGCAGGTATAGACCTGACTTGCCATTTAAGTTCATCATCCTGGGTAATCTGCCACACCTGCACGGGGTTGTCTTCCAATGGGAAGACAAAAAGAACAGTAAGGAAGACCGGGACCAGAGGGACCCTCTCTTGATAATAGAGTGGGTCTTTCTCAGTCATAATAGGTCCAAAAGGATGACACGGCCACAAGAGCTGATGGCTGAACTGATCCGGAAGGCCAGAGTCCGGATCAGGGAGTTATCAGGATGTGACTTCGACTGCATTCACGTACCAATCAGGACACAAACGGGCCAAATTACCAAGGCAATGTTGGAGAGCTTGCTTCATGATTGTGAAGCTTTGCAGTTCGCTCTGGAGGGCTACACAGGCCAAATTTCCTTACACAGGCCAGCCCACAAAATTTTTAATTCGGAAATCAAATTGAATTAAATACAAAGAGCATTCGGAGCAAGGAACCTTTAAAGGCCTTGACCGTTTTCACTGACGCGTCTGGGGCGTCCTATAAGTCAGTCATGACTTGGAAAGACCCCCAAACTCAGTGGTGGGAGGCTGATACTAAGGAGGTGGAAGGATCACCTCAAGTTGCTGAGTTAGACGCAGTCGTCAGGGCTTTTGAAAGATTCCCCGAACCCTTTAATTTGATAACTGACTCTGCATATGTAGCAGGGGTAGTCTCCAAAGCTGAACATGCCATATTGCGAGAGGTGTCCAACACAGCCTTGTATGAATTGCTCTCAAAATTGGTTAGCCTAGTCTCCCACTGAGAGCAACCATTTTACGTGATGCACGTCAGGTCACACATGGACCTGCCTGGATTCATCGCGGAAGGCAACAGGAGGGCAGATGCCTTCACTGCACCAGCTGTGATGGCCCCGATTCCAAATGTATTTGAGCAGGCCAAAATCAGCCATCAGTTGTTCCATCAGAATGCGCCTCCCCTAGTTCGGCAGTTCAATTTGAAGCACGACCAGGCCAGAGCGATCGTGGCAGCGTGTCCTGAATGTCACCAATTAGCTCTTCCCGCCATTGGCACCAGCGCAAACCCCAGTGGCCTTAATAGTTGTGAGGTGTGGCAGATAGACGTGACACATGTCACTTCTTTCGGCAGAATGAAGTATGTACATGTGTCAATAGATACCTTCTCTGGAGCCGTCTTTGCCTCTGCCCACACAGGGGAAAGGGCTAGCGACGTCCAAAAACATCTAGTGCAGGCGTTCGCTACCCTGGGCATCCCCAAGATTATTAAAACCGATAACGGCCCAGCCTACACCTCCAAGGAGTTCAGGAGCTTCCTACAGCAATGGGGAATAGAGCACAAGACAGGCATCCCCTATTCCCCGACAGGTCAAGCGATAGTCGAGAGGGCTCACCAAAATATCAAGAGGATGCTACAAAGGCAAAGGTCCTCAAAGAAATTAGAATCCCCAGCTGTCAGGCTCTCAAGGGCACTGTTCACGCTAAACTTCCTCAACTGTGCCTTTGAGAACCTGAATCCACCGATCGTGCGGCACTTCGGGCGGTCTCAGCAGCTGCAAATGAAAGAAAGGCCTCTGGTGTTGGTTAAAGACCCGGAGACTCGGGAAATACAGGGCCCTCATGAACTAGTTACATGGGGGAAGGGATATGCATGCATATCCACCCCTGAGGGCCCCAGGTGGATCCCATCAAAATGGGTGAAACCGTGTATTTCCCAGCCCACTGGAGGAAGGAGTCAAGCACCCCCTAAAACCGGGGTGGGTTAACCCTATGCCCCTCTGGACCCCAACTCTGCCCCAGTTGTTATTCCCAATTTTGATACTCTTCCTTTTGAGTTTCTTTCTAGTTTAGAGACTACAGAAATGGATCCTGCACCGTCCATCCAAGCCATCGCCAGAAGCCTGCAGCTTGTCATCATCCTGCAGCTGCTCCCATGGCCTGCGTTGCCGTGGATAGTTCCCCAACGGGCAGCAAACGTGTGGTCAGTCCTGGCGCAAACCATGGGCCAAGACCACATATGTTTACATCAAGGGCGGAGAACATCCACAGACAAGATGCAGGCCATGGTGATGCAAATTCGGAAAGAAACTGGTGACTGGCCCGGCGACATCTTCAGCAAATGGGGACTATCCAGATGGGCAGGATCTATTTTCTGATCTGGACTGATTTTTCTTTTTGTTTTGTTGGTTGCCCTAATTTTGTTTGGACTCCTCAAGAGAATGTTAGTAAAGTTAATTACAAGCTCCCCCTCCCCTATGGATATTGACCGAGCCGAGGTACTCCCAGATGCAGAGACCCTGCAAGAACTGGAGCTCGAACCTACGGCTCCTGAGTTGCAAGAGTTTGAGGTCTTTTATCCGGACTCTGGATATTACCCCCAGCCGAACTTTAAACCATCTTAAAAAACAAAAAAGGGGGAGATGTGGGAGTGTGTCTTGTTTGGTTCAGTCCGGGTCTCCCCTTTGGGTTTCGTGTTACTGTACCATCCCAGTTTATACCCTCCTGGTTTCGTGTTCATAACCCTGCTTTCTCTATTTGTCTCCTCCCAGACCCCTGCCAATCCCTCCGGCACCCCTCCCAAGCTTCTAGAAAGTTCTGGCAGGGGCGTCGAGTGATTGGTCTTGGGGGGAGGATCCCTCCCTTCCTTTCCCGAGATAGGTTCCCTTGTGTGTCCCTCATCCCGCAGACCCATCCTTCTCCTTCCCTGATTTGATGCCGTTGTCATCCCTCCCCTGTCGCCACCCTCCCATAAAACCCCTGGCAGGCGCGCTCAGGGTTGCTCATTGCTGGACACCCCCGGGGGGCGAGGTCCCCTGTTCGGAGACACAATAAACCTTCCGGATTTCATCCACAATTGAGCCTGCCTCCTTCTTCCACTACCTGCCTCTATTGCCGCGGTCCAGTGGAAGGACCCACGAGCCAGACCTCTGGTCTCCCGGATTCCAGAGGCTGGTCCCCGCAGCCTGCTGCGTCCAGAGCTGACCGGGCAAAGTGGGAACTGCTCCAAAAAAGACGCAGAGGCAAGCCACCTTTAACTGACCCACACAACAAGGCAGGGACTGGCGCTGTTTAGTCTGCCTTCCAATCTATTTCAACGAGAAGAAGAAGTGAGCAGAGGAAAGAGACAGAGACTGATGTGTGCAATTGGTCCTTTAGTACAAAATGAATCAGCTGTGGATAACAGGTACAGAAGATCAGTGTCTCAGCTGTTCCAGCCAGGAAGTGGCACGATGGGAACGGTTCCTGCCTACGTGAGGACTCGCAGATTCACAGAGAGCCTTGTGTCCCTTCTAAAGGAGGCAAAGGGTGGGCAAAAGAGGTTGCTGGCTTATTGTAGTTTCTCTGGAACCATATGACTGTGTTTCTCAGAGAAACTTGGGAATGAAACCTTCCCAGAACCTTTCCCTCCCTTTGCTTTGCAGCTTTACCTGATAGGAAACAGCAAACCTGATTTACCCTACCAAATTAAACTCTTTTGTCTTAGGGAATGGATGATCTGCAAGTGGCATCTGCTGCCACAGAGATCTTGTCATGTTTTGTCGACTTCTGTCCATTCCTGGTCCAAGAATTTCTCATGCAAGAGGCCCAGCAGAGGGACCACGTAAGTAAAAGTGGTTTGTGGGTGCCTGGATAGACCAGGCTTAGGGCAAACGGGAAACAGACCAGCCAAACACAATCTCCATGTTTCCAGTTCCTTTTCATTTTTATTGGAAGAAACCAACCAGACTGATAGAAACCAGGAAACCCATTGCACTCTGATTATTGGGGGCTTACTTTGTCTGGGTTTTGCAGGGTACCGACCTCATCCGTGTGCTCATGAAGCAGCTGTTCCACCATCCTGCTGCTGCAGTAGGAGGAGCTGATCAGGTCGTGGAGCTGTTGCAGACTCTGCTCGATCCCAGGAATCTGCTGGCTACAGCTGATGTAAGGGAATGCAAAGGGCTGAAGACATGGGGCTGTCTCAGCCAAGGGAAACCCTGATCTTCTCGAGGGCTCTTCTTGTGGGCACAGCATGCAAACAGCTTGGGCTTGGGCTCAGCGCTTGGCTGTGGTGTGTGCTCTGAGCCTGAACGGCAAGAAGCTCCAAAGCAGCTGAAGTTGCCAGAGCCTTTGGCTGAGGCCAGGCCTGTGTGTGGGGCACTGTGCCCGCAGTCATTCCCCCAAGCAGCGCTTCAGGGACACAGCAGTGCCTGGCCAGAGCTCCCGCTGCCTGGGGGAGACATCCGGCAGCAGCAGAGTCCAGGAGAGGCCCTGGCACCCCCAATGCCCGGCTTCATAGCCTGCGATGGACAGGAGTAGCTGGGAAAAGGATGGCAGCTTGTCCTGATGCAATGGCTGCATTGGAGAGGACTCGAAGGACACTTTGTCAAGCCTGGCGAGTCACGGATGGATTGCCAGGATAGACTGGCATCCCTGGTGGGGATTCTCTTGGGGAGAGCAAGGTGGGCTGGATGTCTCTCAGATTCCCCCCAAAGAAAGAAATGGCTCTTTGTGCAGGGAACACCTGAATGCTTCAGGCCCCACCAGAAAGATACAGGCAGAGCTGTCGGGGCCACGGGAATTCTCTGCAGGCTCTTTCTGCTGGTACTGCGCTCTCTGATTGGGAAGGTCTCTGCCGAGGCCAGGATTTAATGAAGCCGTTTCCTCCCTTAGGTATCCAAAATAATTGGATTTTTCAACTCTTTCTACACCCGCTGCCTTCCTGTTCTGACTGCGCCGCTTCTGGCCAATGCAGCCAAAGGTACCTGGGAAATAGGGAATGAGGATTTTTCCTTGTTCCCCCCCTTGGAGGCCTGCAGTGCCTGGAAGGGACTGACAGGGGTGCTGCCAGCGATCAGCCTGCCAGGCCAGCTGGGAATGTGCTTGAGGAAAAGTGCTGCTCCCCAGGGACAGGGGTGCTGCAGGCAGCACTTTTCAGCCCCTTCTTGCCCCTCCGAGTGCTGACATGGCTTCAGGCTGTGCTTTGTTCTGTGTTTTGTTCTCCCCCAAACTTCCCCCTCCTAAAGCAACCCAGGAAAGCCAAAGCCCACTGAAACCATGTCAGGAACTGCACTGGCACCTGAGCTGGGTGGGCAGCACAGGACATCTCTTGCTTTTTATTTTTCTTTTTTGCTCATTGAAGGCATTACTTTTTCCTGTAGATGATTATCAAACAGCACAACTCCTGGCCTTGATTTTGGAGCTGCTGACCTTTTGTGTGACACGGCACAAGGAGCACATGAGGGCTTACATCTTCCACTGGGATTTGCTAAGACGAGTCCTCCTCTTGATCAATTCCAAACACACCTTTCTGGCCTTGGGTGAGTAGCCTTTGGCATTTCCTCCTGCCAGGCTGTGTGTGTCTCAGGTGGGAGGTGTTCCAGGGGACCCTTGAACTCGGGATTCGTGGGAAGGGATGGGAATGAATTGCTGCACTGCAGCACTTCCAACCCTTGCATTTCTCTCTTCACCAGGGGCTCTGCACTTCCTGAGGAAGATCATTGGCCTGAAGGATGAGCTGTATTCCTGTTACATCATCCAGGGAAAGCTCTTGGCACCCCTTGTGCAGGCTCTGCTGCAGAGTGGAGCTACGTCCAACCTGCTCCACTGGGCTGTGCTGGAGCTGTTTGAATTCCTCCGACTGGTGAGTTCAGCAGCAGCTTCAGCTCAGACACGGCTGTGGCCTCTCAGCTCAACAGGCCCAGTGCAGCCTCCCGCTTCCATGCAAGTGTCACCAACAGCCTGGGGACACTGCTGACCCTGGTGCCCCGTGCCACGGGAAGATGAATCGTTCTTTCCCCATTTCAGCTCTTGGCTTCAGGATCAATCTCAATTGCTTCCCAACTGCTCTGGACAAAAGGGCTTTGGCTCTGGCCAAGGAAGGCATTCCTTGGAAGCTTTCTGAACTTTGGCCTGTGACCACTGGAGACTGAGAGCATGTTTTGTTCCTCCTTTTGCAGGAAGATTGTAAGTCCCTGGTTGCCCATGTCATCGAGAGCTTCTATCCTGCACTGCAGTCCATCAGCTATGTGCAGACATTCCAGGGACTGAAGAGGAAATACGAGAGAGACAAGCACCGACAAAAGCAGAGCGTGCACAGGTAGGCCCCGGTCTCTGTGCTGGGAGCCTGGCTGGGACTGCCCTAGGGCAGGGCTGCTCCTTGGTTTTCTCTTTGCCAGAGGGCAGCAGGAGCAGGTGGCTGGCGCTGGCCTTGGCTTTCCTTCTGGAGGAAAACTTGTGGCATGAGAGGAAAGCCCCCTCTGCCTTTCCTTGTGGCCCCCTGCAGTGGAGCTGCTCTTGCTCCGGGCATTCCTTGCTCCTCTGAGAAAGCCCTGAGCTTCCCCAGAGCAGAATCTTGCTGTGTCCCTGCCAGGGAGGATTCAGCCTGCCTGGGCCTCAGCCGGGGGCTGCTGAGTCTTACGGGCAGGGCACAAGTGCCTGTGGAGCTGGACTGCCTTCCCAAATGGGCCACGCTCCCTCCAAAGCTCTGCGAGCCATTGCCGGTCCTGGCTGAGTCGGGAGCAGCAGCAAAGCCAGGATCACTTGTCCTGTCTCTCCGCAGGGTCCCATCCCTCTCAGGCAGAGGTGCAAGAGCCTCAGGGCAGGAAGGCCAATTGAACATCGGGGCAGACCAAGGGGGCGCAGCTCAGACAGCACCAACGAGCTCCAAGGGCTCCTCTTCCAACAAGGCGACCCCGCGCCCGCAGCTGACGGCCCCCAAGGTGGGAGAACTGGGCTGAGCTGCTGCCCAGGCCTGGCCCAGGGCAACGGGGGCTTGCAGCGGGGCTTAGTTAGGGCTCAATTCACCCCCCTGACAGCTGGGGGGTAGCCTGAAGGAAGGATGGGCTGGCCCTGGAGTCTGCTGCTGACCTGGGGGCACAGTCTGATCTCGCTGCTTCTGCATCCCTCAACTGGGGCCACTCCTGGGCTCTTGCCCTGCCCACTGGCTGCTCGGGCTGGGGCATGGACAGAGGAGATGGCATTTGGGTGAATACTCAGAAATTGTACCTTTCTGAGTATTCTTTCAAGGTGAGAATTTCCTTTTCTCCTTTTTCTTTTTGGCAGAGACGTCAGCCAGCGGAGTCTGCCAGTGATCAAGAGGAGGAGATAATCCCAAAGAAAAGGCTGCATCTGGCCTAAGGAAGGAAACCC
Source organism: Corvus moneduloides (assembly GCF_009650955.1). Lineage (NCBI taxonomy): Eukaryota > Metazoa > Chordata > Aves > Passeriformes > Corvidae > Corvus > Corvus moneduloides. The sequence goes on from NC_045499.1 coordinate 1,358,069, forward strand.
CCATTTTGAAGGAAGAGCTGTTATTTTGGGGTTTCCAGGCTAGGAAGAGTTAGATGTTAATTAGTAGTAGTTTGTATTAGGTTTAGCTTCTGTTTGTTAAGATATTTGCTGTTTTATGTTGATAGACAAGTTGGTAGAGTTAGGTCAAGAAGTTTCCTTTCTGTTCAAGTTCCCAATAAAATTGTTTGATCTTGTTCTAAAATAGGTGTTAAGATTAATAGATTAAGGCTGAGCTGTAACATTCAGGAACTGACATTGGACTCTGTAATTGTAGAAGATGAATTACTGATAAATGTTAGTTGGATAAAATGTTCTATGGAACTGGAATGGGTGTGTTTGCCTCTTTTCCTGGGAGTTTGTGGCCAGGGCAGTCAGCCATGGAATGCCATGGGCAAAGGGGGACCTCTCCTGGTCTCGTTTCCAGTCTCTCCAGGCCAAACCAGGAGAGGATTCCAAAAGATTTCTGTGAATCTGCACGTGAATTGCTGGGGACAGCCCCAGCTTGGCATCTAAGGCAATTCCTTTGGGTTCAAATTGTGTTTATAGCAAACTTGGACCTACAGGCTGGGAAACTGCCCCAAATGTCTGTCAAATGATATAATCTGGTCTTCATATGGACATGACAGCTTGACTCCAATATGCTGTATCTTTCACAAAAAACAGGAAAAATGGCACAGATTCCACGATTTTTGGGATGGCTGTTGGTGTGGGTCACAGCCAGTTCTCCAGAGATGTGGCTGTGCAGGGCTGCTCGGCATCCAGTAGCTCAGTCCTTGGCAGAGGCAGAAATCTCCCCCAAATACGCCAGGGTAAAGTTCCTGTCAGGACAAGAAAAGGCCTGGTTTCTAATGCCTGATAGGCTCAGCCAGGCAGTTTTCACAGGAGCAGGGCCTGCTCTTGTCAGCTGTGGAGCAAACAGGGTGGGCTCTCTCCAGTTCCCATGGCTCAGGCAGGGAAGGGTCTCCCAAAGCCCAAAGGTGAACCACCAATGTAGCCATGCCCACAGCTCCAGGCCAGGGCTATGGCTCACGTCAGCCTGGCTTCCAGTCCCAAGGAATTCCATTCTGGAAGCAAGAGGGAAAAAGCTCAGAAGCTGCAGGCCTGCTCCAGCATGGAGCCAGCACACCGATCCTCAGGAAGAACCGATCCCGCTGGGAAGAGACAGACTGGGGGATGAAGACATCAAGAGCAGCCCTGAGGGGAAGGACTTGTGGGGGCTGGTGGGTGAGAGGTGGACACGGCCCATCCACATGTGGTGGCACCCAGAAACCACTCTGTGTGTTGGGCTGATCCCCCTGCATGGGCAGCAGGAGAGGGGGGAATTCTGCCCCCCTGCCCTGCTCAGGTGAGACCCCACCTGCAGAGTTGCTTCCCACCCTGGGGCCCAGCACAGGAAGGACAAGGAGCAGCAACTCCAGAGGAGGCCACGAAGATGAGTTAGAGGGTTAAGGAAAGGCTGCAAGTATTGGTATTGTTCAGACTGGAATAGCGAAGGCCCATGGTACCTGAACAGAGCCAACAATAAAGATGAAGAGAGACTATTTACAAGATCCTGGAGTGACAGGACAAGGGGGAACAGTTTTAAACTGAAAGAGGAGAGATTTAGTTTGGATATTAGGAATAAATTCCTCCCTATGAGGGTGGTGAGGCCCTGGCACAGGGTGCTCACAGAAGCTGTGACTGCGCCATGCCTGGCAGTGTCCAAGGCCAGGTTGGACGGGGCTTGGAGCAACCTGGTCTAGTGGAAGGTGTCCCTGCCCATGGCACAGGGTGGAATGAGATGAGCTTTAAGGTTCCTTCCAATTCAAACCATTCTGGGATTCTACGATTCTATGATATGAAGCATGGGAAGGCGATCACCCACCCCACACTCCATCTCCTGCTCCCAAGGTGTGTGTGCTGAGGGATCCCAGCCTGCAGCAATCCACAGCCAAAGCCTTTATCAGCCAAGGAGAACGATTTGGTATTGATTTACTGTAATTACTTTGTCCTGTTGCTTTTACACCCACCTCAGCAGCCACTGCCCTTACCACCCACTGTCAGGAGCTCCACACTGAACTCTGTCACATGAAGCCCTTGTCCTTGTTGCTCTTCTCTGAACCATTTTTGTTCCAGTAATTCCAAACTCGAGGTTTGCGATTTTATACTGTTGTGTCAACCATAACCTGGCCTTTCTATGAATATTGAGCAGCCCTTAATGTGGCTCCTAACTCTGTTCATTAGAGTGGGTCATGCTGTTTTGCACACTGGAGATACCTGATACACGGCTCCACAGTTGCTGGGGGTTTCCCCGGAACTTTGCTGAAAACTGCTGGAGTTGTTTTAAGGCTAACGAGCAAATGCCATCTGTTCTGGGGGATTTGTCACTGATCGTTCAGCAGCGTAGCCATCCTGAGACTCCTCCAGTGAACAGTTTGGAGCAAATCCTCCGCTTGGCAGAATAACCTGACGGAGAGGGGCAGCCCCTTCACTGAGAACACTGAACTTCTGTGGTGATGCTCAGCGGGACGGGACGGGACGGACGCGCAGCCACGAGGGGGGGCTCGGGGAAGGCGAACGAAGCCAACCCAAACGTCTCATCCCAAACCTTCAGCGCTGCAGCAGGTGCGGCTGGAAGGGAGCAGCCGAGGGGCTGTGCCGGAGGGAGCCCCGCAGGTCTCCACTCGCCGCCTGGGAGACGCCCGGGCTCGGGCTTAACCAGGGGAAGCCAGACATTGAAATACCAAATTTATGCAATCACGCATGTTTGTCCCCCGCCATTTTCCCCAGGGATTCTTTAAATACATCTTTAAATGCCCCGTGAATCAAAGAATCAAAAAATCTTGTAATATTTCTTCTCTAATGTCTGTAACTTTACACAAATCCTGTATTAGTGTGGTGGAAGAGTTGCACAAAGTTCTGAGAAACCTTGCCTTCTGAGCTTTTCAAGGAAGATGAATTTGGTTTCATGAAGGTTTCAGAACTCCGTACTTTTTTTTTTTTTTTAATTATGTTCCTTGTGCCAGGGTTAGAGAGTTTTCACAGACTTACTGATGATTATTGCTTAGTTCTTGCTTGCAAACCTACAGATTCCGGCAGCTCCTCAACAAAATCAGCCACTGTCTGACTGGCAGCTGCTGGACCGAGCCGCTGTGGGAGCTCCGCACCCTCCCTCTGTCCGTCCCGATGGCAGCGGGACATTTGTCCCGAGACTCCAGAGAAGGGAACGGAGCTGGGGAAGGGTCTGGAGCCCCAGGAGCGGCTGAGGGAGCTGGGAAAGGGGCTCAGCCTGGAGCAAAGGAGGCTCAGGGGGAACCTTGTGGCTCTGCACAACTCCGTGACAGGAGAGGCAGCCGGGGGGGGCTCTGCTCCCAGGGGACAAGGGACAGGACAAGAAGAAATGGCACCAAGCCAAGCTGTGCCAGGGGAAAGTTTCGGTTGGCTATTAGTAAGAATTTCTTCCCGGAAAGAGGGCTCAGGCATTGGAAGGGGCTGGCCAGGGAAGTCGTGGAGTCCCCATCCCTGAAGGTGTCCAAGGAACGACTGGACGTGGGACGCAGTGCTCTGGGCTGGGTGACCAGCTAGCAATCGGGCACAAGGTTGGACCCACTGATCCCAGACGTCCTTTCCACCCTCAGCGATTCCGGGATTCTGTGACTCTGGGCAGGGCGGGACCCAGAGAAGCCACAACAATGTCGCCCAACCCCGCCCGCACGCGGGGGCTGCCGGGAGTTGTAGTCCCGGTCGCGCCCAGGTGCGGCGCCGCGCAGGGGCCGCCGGGAGACGCGGCCGCCCCGGGGCAGGTGCGGCGCCGCCCCCGCCCGAACTACATGTCCCGGGGTGCCGCGGGGCGCGCGCGGCGAGGGCGCGGCGGCGGCGGGGGCGCGGCGGCGGGGGCGTAGCGAAGATGGCGGCGGGGGCGCTGCGCTCCGCTCCGGGCTGAGCGCGGCGCGGCGCGGCCCCGCGCCTCCCTCAGAGCGGCGGCGGCGATGTCCGAGCCGGAGCACCTGGGCGGGAAGCGGGCCGAGTCGGCGCGGCTGCGGCGGGCCGAGCAGCTGCGGCGCTGGAAGGGCTCCCTGACCGAGCAGGAGCCGGTGGCGGCGGGGGGCGGCCGCGGCCGGCACCGCGGCGCGGGGGGGTCCCGCGTCCGCTTCGAGGAGGGCGCCGTGTTCCTGGCCGCATGCTCCAGCGGCGACACGGAGGAGGTGAAGAGGCTGCTGGGCCGCGGCGCCCGCATCAACACCACCAACGTGGACGGGTTGACAGCCCTGCACCAGGTACCGGGGCCGGGAGGGCGGCCCGGCTTTGGGTGCTCCCGGTCAGCACCGGGCCGGGGGGCACAGCGGTACCTGCGGCCCCGGCCGGGGGTGTTGGTAAACAGAGGGTTCAGTACGCTTTGATCCGAGCCCCGTCCGGCGCGTTCAGCCTGTGTCAGAGCACAGACCGAGGCGGTTCCAGTGGGGCAGCGCGATGTACCAACTTCTCAAAGGGTTATTAAGTAGGTTAATTAGCAAAATAAAGCGGGGGGCTGGCAGGGCTGCGGGCCTGGCTAGGTGGCCAATTTATTAATTTTTTGAAAACTTGGGATGTGATTGGAGTCTCCTGAAGTGGCAGCAGTGCCGGGAAAATTTCCCGGGAAGAGTGCGGATTTTGCAAGGTCAGGAGTGTCTGGTCAGCTCCTGTGTTATGTTTTATCAGTTGCCTTGAAACTCCTTGGCAGAGAGCAGAGAGCGCCCACATGGCTGATAAGCAGCGTAGATTCTATTAATACTCATCCAAATGTGAAGATGGTACAAAGTGGTTGCAGGAATTGGCTGCAGAGCGGTGAAGCCTTGACTGTCAAGAAACATGTGCTGTGTTCTAGCCGTAGCTTTTGCTGCTCTTGTATAAATGAGCAGGAATGCGAGGGAACATGCAAAATTGCCACTCTGGAATATTGGGAAACCTTTTGCTGTCCAAGACTGATTGAGAATTTAGCAAGGCGTGTGAAATCAGTGTCCCAGATTGGTGCATCTGGTCAGTGAAATGAATCTGATTTGGATCTAGGCCAGCTTTGGGAAGAAAATTTTCTTAGCTCAAGATAGTGTAGATTAAGCATGTAGTGTAGCAACAGAGTGGGAAAAAGAGCACAGTTTAGGAGTAACATCAGGAAGTAATGTGTTTGTAAAGAATAACGCATTAACAGCACTAATACCAGGACAGTTCTTGAGTTTATCAGGATTTCCTCTTTGCTGGGCTGATGTTACTGAAGCATTTGGGACGTACAAGGCAGTTCAGGAGCTTGCTGGCTCCTGGCTGTCAGGGAACAAGGGGCAGGGAGATTTATTCATTTTGGTTTGGACTTCCAAAAATAAGTTGTGAAGCAAAGAGCATGCAAGCTTACAGACTGTCAGGTTGAATAAGACCTCAGCTGGCAAAGCAGTGACCTTTGTAATGGCTGGGCCTTTCTCTTGCTTATTTGTGGCGTTTGATATAGCAACAGTAAATAAATTGCACTGCATTAGCAACCTCCAGTACAGCACATGTACATTTATTATCAGATAAATAAGCAGTCCTGTAGACACTAGTAAGAACCAGCTACTGAAAAGCTGGTTATTCAAAGCATTTTGACAGCCAGGAAGGCTGAATTTAAGGTGGATGCATGGTAGAGTTGGGATGACTTCATGAGGGCTTTCTAGCCAGGATCAGTTGTTGTGATCCCCTCAGAAGGGTCCGGGGCTCTTGCTGATGTGGGCAATGTGAGGTGTCTGGTGAAGTGTGCTGGACTCCGATGAGAGGCGATGAGCTCAGCAAGGTCACACTCCTGGAGACCGTGGCAAGCCATGTATTGACAGGCAGGCTGCAAATTTAATTCTGTATACGTAAAGGGTACAGAATTGTATCTTATATGCCTCAGGAGCACGGTATCGGGTGACACTGACCAGTAACACCTAGGGCTTGATACTTGGAAGAGCACTGGGATAAGTGAGCAGTGGAGCAGATGCTGGCAGTACCAGCCAGCTGCTTACGTGAAGTGTTTCTTCACAAACTTGACAGGAAGGGAGGGTGACGTTACTGTGATCGGAATAAAAACTTTGTTCCAATGTCCCATGGATGTAATAACATTCTTGCTGAAGGGTGACAAGATGTACTTGCACACCTAAATGGAATAAATGCTGGTTTGTTAAAGGTTTTGCTGTGCATTTGTATCCTGAGTCTGTAAATCTCTATCGGATGAAAATGTTTATTAGCATGGTCGAGGAGGTTGTTACGAGTTCCTTTTACTGAACCTGTCCAAAATAGATTTGTTTTCATGTTGCTTGGAGAATAATGCTGCCTATGGTAAAGTGTCAGCCGAGGCCAGTTAGGTTGGGGGTCCCCAGAGGACTGATTGACAACTGGAATGATGCAGTACATGTGAGGATATTTAAATAACTTCTCTTTGTATTAGAAACACAACATTACATTACAGGGCAGATGGTAGTGACAGTCTGCTCTTTTTTAATACCTGTGCAACCAAATGGCCACACAGTGAGGAAGGAAATCCTACATATTGAAAAGAGCTAGCTTTGTTGACAGAAAGATCAGGTAAAATATTTTTCTTTGGTTAAAGAATTAAATATGTGGGACTTAAAGCGAGAGTTGCTCTGAATGAGCAATCAGGTCTTTCTAGGTAATGGAAGGGTTAACCAAGTCAATTGACTTAATTTGTCAGAGTCGGCAGCTGCTTCCACAGAACCTAAGTCCAATCTTACAAATCGGGTTAGTTTGTTTGAAGCGCAGGGTGGCCCCAAATGTTGTGTGTGCTCACAAAGGTAAAATTACACTTTCTCTGGTATCTGGGCCACTGTGGCTAAGACCCATTGTGTACTTGCTGTGTGAGAAGCTGGCTTGGCTATTTATGACCACAAAGCTCTATTTTGAAAATAACCTTTTAAATTACAAGTGGTGTTTCTGAGCCTGCAGCTTGTGTCATTGCCCTTTTTGGGAGGCATCAGGTGCAGCACAGACCTGCACCACAGCCAGTGTCTGGAACCTGTAGGGTGGCTTCAGCTGTGCTTTGTCTACCTCAATGCCTGCTGAATGTTGCTTGTTGAGCACCAGTCCCGTATTTTCAATGATTAACTTAGACTATATTCACTGAATTATTTTTGACAATGGTTTTGTGTCTAATGCAGAATGGAAAGGGAGATATTAATTAAATGTGAGTGAACATTTAGAAATCAAGAAAACTGCTACCAGCTGGTGAAATGACTGGTGGTGGCAGTTGAACTTCTCTAGTGTTTGCAGGGGGTGGGAAATGGGTAAGAGCTGCTCCTGTGTCTCATTGGTGACCCATAAAACCAAAGAGTAAACTTGTATGAAAATTGAGTCTTAAGGGAAAAACATTCTGCTGCTTCTAGTTGGGAAAGCATCTCCCAATGTAATAATAGCAATGCTTGTTTGTCTTCAAGGACTGGTTCACAAAGGATGACAGCAAAGATTGTTTATCCTCTATCTGCCCTTTGGTGATTTACTCTCTGTTTCCCTTTGGCCTGTTCCAAGAAGAAGTGAGTTGCTCATGAAATAACTCCTGTGTCATTTACAGTACTCTGTAGTACCTTGGCGCTCGTTGTTCACTTTGTTTTCAGGTGCTGGGTGCCTGTGCTAATTCAGGAGCTGCTTCCTGAATAGTCAGGTACTTTGTGCAGTGACTCTAGGTTAGGTGGAGGCTGTTTGTTATTCCCAATTTGTTTTTCCTCCTTCTGAGCCAGAGCTGTAAAACTGCAGGCAGGTCTGGTTGCTCCTCAGAGCTTTATAAAGCAGCATCCATGTCAAAAGGTTTGGGCAATTTTCAGTTGCTGCACAGCAAATTTGCTCTTTCCTCACACAGGTTATGTGCAGCTGTAACAAAGCAGGAAACAGTAGAATTTTTGGACAGTCCAGAAACCAGACAGAGGTAATAGAGGGCACTCTGCCCCATCACAGAAGTCTGGAGACTGTTGGAAGAGTCATTGAGGGGCTAACACTGGCGCAAAATCTGGGGACTGAGGGGAAGGAAGAGAGGATTCCCCCACCACTGCCATGTTCACCACTAAACCATGTCCCCAGGTGCCACAACTATACACTTTGTGAACACTTTCAGGGATGTGACTCCACCACGTTGCTGGGCAACCTGTCTGTGCCAGGGCCTGACCACCCTTTTGGGAAGAAATGTTCCATAATATTAAACCTAAACCTCCCCTGGCACAGCTTGATGCCGTTTCCTCTTGTCCTGTCCCTGTTCCCTGGCAGCAGAGCCCAATCCCCCCTGGCTGCCCCCTCCTGTCAGGGAGTTGTGCAGAGCCAGAAAGTCCCCCCTGAGCCTCCTTTTCTCCAGGCTGAGCTCCTCCAGCTCCCTCAGCCTCTGCTGGTGCTCCAGACCCTTCCCCAGCTCCATTCCCCTCTCTGGACACAAAATTTTTTAATCACCAAGAGCTAACAGCCAGTCTGTGCCTTGAAAGGTGAGGAGATAACACAACTTACAGTGGCATGAAAACTCTGGAATGAATGTTCAGGTGCCCCATCTTTGGGGCATCACAGCTGTGGTTTAAGGTAGTTCAGCTTCTGGTCTTTTAAGTTGGTGATGATAGCATCATAAATCAGGCTGCGTTTTTTAAGATTGGGTGGCTGCATTGCCTAAAAATACATTCATTCCTAGAATAGAAGGTTATGTAGGGAGAGTCATACCTTTCCCACCGCCCTGTGCAGAGTTCCTTTCTGAAGGTGTTCTTCTGCCAGGAAAAATAGAAGTTGCAAACTTCTTGTGCTGCATGTAAGACTGCTCATCAAAGTGAAATATGGCCCTGTCAAAAATAGGGTTTATCAGTAGGGTGAGTAAAGTGGGGTTTTTTGGGTTTCAGTTATAAATGGGAATTCAGTAGCATGTACCATCCCACAGTGCTCTGAATAAAGTGAGAGAGCTTGGAAGATGCCTACAATACACCAGGAATTTATTAGACAAAATAATTAAAATCTAAAGTGCTGTTTTATCCACCTCATGCTTTTATCTTCTTCCTTTTGGCTTACTCAGTCCTTTTTTTGCCTTGATGTTTTGTCCCTGTGGGTTCAATTGTCTGTCCCTTGCATCTCTATTTCCAAGCAATCTCCTGAGTGGGCAGAATTAACTCTAAGACTACACAAACTAACCTTGGGCTGCAGTTAGAGCCTGGGAGAGCTGCTACTTCTGGCAGCAGGGCAAGAAACCTTCCCCTGGTTTGGGGCACTTTCAACTGGTTGGTTTGGCTTCTGGAAACCAAAGACAGCCACATAATTAACTCAATACTGGGTGCTTGGAGGAAGCTCTGCATTTTAGTAAGTAGATGGGTATTTGGGAGGGGAAATGTGCATCTTCATTGCTTCCTTCCTCAGTCTTTGTTTATTCTACCCAGTGATTCCATGCATCAGGCTCCGCTGCTCTCCATAAACACTGAGCAAGGGAGCTGGTGGGATTTTCAGCAACAACTTCCTTCATGGCAGCAGCTGGAAGTGCTGACCCTCGTCCCTTAGTGCTGCCTGTGGAAGGGTTCTCATCTCCACTAGAGCTGCTGGGCAGTCTGGAGTTCTGGCCCCACGTGGAAAGCTCATTTGGAAAGCAAAGGTATTTATGGGAAAGCTTGTTGTGCCTAATGTATGCTGAAAGCTTTCTGACTTGTTGTGCAAATGAAATTCTTGAGCCTGCATCAGAGGTGGAGACAAGTTTTCCATGCTGCATACTTGTCTGAATCAACATGGTTTGATAAGACTGAAAGCCAGCTCAGCAAAAATGCAGGAATGAGCAATGAATGCAGTGCCTGGACAGTCCCTGCTCCAGCAGCACAGGGCCCTGCAGCTCCAGCTGGCATGGCAGGAAACCTTCAGTGTTTGTGCTCAAACATTCAGTACATTTATGTGCAGAACTCTCAACTGTAACCTAGATGAAACCCCCGTCATCCTGGCATCATTTTGTGCCATTTATAATGCCTCTTGCTTATTTTAACAGGGAGTGTTAGGGCTGGGATCTGTTTCTGTTTCAAACAGTTTTAGAGATTTAGAATTCAGACTAGGTATTGTAGGGCTTGTGAGACATGGCAAGTGCTGTGTTTTGTAATATACTGAGATAATAACTGACTAATATTAAATTATAGGACTTCTGAGTTGGTATGCTGGCTCCCGGTTGAGGATTATTATATACCATAAGTCAAAAAGGCCTGTCAGACTGTGCATATTAGAGCCAGCAGTTTTAAGAAGGTTGGGAGAGGGGAATATTACATAAGTGGTTGTATAAATTGATATTTTATTCTTTCTAGCTTTTGAATACAAATGAGGGCAGGTGGAGCATTAAATATTCTGAAAGATGGTTTTTTAAAAATTGTGTTTGTCCAGAGGACTGGAGTAAAAAATGAAGGAAAGAGAAACCCAGTACCTTTCAGGGGAATGGCAGCCCCTGCTGTGCAGTGACAGGATCCCCAGCTGAGTGAACCGTTTGACCTAGTGATAATGCTATGGCCCCAGCACAGTGAGGGTGCCCAGTATAAATCCTGGGATCTGAGTCTGCAGTTTATTTTCAGCTATCCTTCTAAAGGGAGGTGCTACAGCTGTCCCTGCAATCTCCTTTCTTGGGCTGCAGCAAACTGATCTGCACAGGGAGGAAAGGTGCAGCTCGCGGGAGGAGCTGGGCCATGGGCCTTAGCAGGAAAACTTCGCTTACTGAAAATTTTGAGACCAGGTTGGACAGGGCTTTGAGCAGCCTGGTCCAGTGGAAGGTGTTCCTGTCCATGGCAGGGTGTTCAATGAGATGAACTTTAAGGTCCCTTCCAACCCAAACCAGCTTGTGATTTTATGAAGGAACGATTTGTGGGGGTTTAGGTACCTATTTTCATGGGGCTCACTTCAGCATGAACGGACTTAAGAGCAAGCTCACGGTGAGTATAGCCTGTCCAGGCCTGTGCAGAAATGCTTCAAGCTCCTGTGAATTTGAAATGGAGGCAGTGGGATCCAGAGTATGGCTATGAGATGAAGCTCCAACCTGCACAGCTTCAGGGAGCCAAATTTTGTTTCCTCCCTTCACTCCAGAGTGTTTCCTCCCTTCACTCCACCTCTTACTGTGGTGAAACACGACCTTTCTTAAATACTTAATTCTTAGAATGTTTTTCAGAGGAAATTTGCTTTTCTAGATTTCCAGGCTAGTGAGCACAATACCACACATTGCTAACAGCCAGATCCCAGGAGTCAGGCTTCTCTTTTCACATCAAGCTGTTGACAATCAAGGACATCAAAATTCCTGATTTAGACACCTATGTAATTTCTCATGACAGTTTTCATTCATAATAATTACAATGTGCAGTACTTACAAGTGATTAGTATTTTAGAAAATACATCCATGTGTTCTCTTGTTAAATATTTTCCTGTTAAACAAGTTTTGGAAAAATTGGTCTCCTTCCAGCTTTAAACTCTAAACTTAAATACAGGCTTTGCTGATTGGAAAACAACCAAAATAACTGAAAATTCACTCTTTAAGAGTAAATGGTATGATTTTTGTAGCTTGTCTCCTGCGGCTGGACAAAATAGAACACTCAACTTGTAGGAGTCTCACTGGAAATGTTTCTATAATACAATAAGCTGACCTTGCAGAGGGACACAAGCAGCTTCAGCGTTGCTTTTCCAGCATTCAGCCTTGCTCATAAATCTTTGTGAGATGTACAGAATGTAGAGTGACCACCTGCCATTAGCTTTTTATGTGTCACTGCCTTTTCAGGGTAAAACTAAACCTGGCCCCTGTCTGATCCCCTGAGCCGGAGCATTGATTTGCCACAGTGATTGCTCACCATCCATTTCTGGAATCTCTCTGAAGCCACCTCCTATTTATAATTCGTCATTCCCTGCTGTATCAGTTAATGTGATTTCGTATCAAAGCCTGATGGTTTTTTACACCTGAAATGGTGCGATAGCAGCAAGTCCTAGTCCAGGCTTGTCTAAACATAAGTGCTGGCTTAGCGAGGGGACTCCAGCAGTGGTTTAGGGAAATGAGGTGGCTGTGTGGGGGCTCTGCCCAAACCTAGCTTCTGTCTGTTTAGTTTGGACCTGTAAATAGAGTAGCTTCACCCAGAGGAATGTAAACCAGCATGAAGCTGGTACGGCCCGCAAAGGGAGCTGCTCCCACTTCACCACACGGGCTTTGTGCTTGAATTGAAGCATCCAGAAGTGCTGCTGGGTTCATTCTGAAGTCAAAGTATGAAATATCCTCATCTTCCAGGATTTCAGTTCATATGGATTGTCAGCCTTACCCAAAACAACTATTAATTATGAATTATCTTGAGTGACAATTACTAAAAGGGGGAACTTTTATTAAAAAGTGGCTTTTTACACAGGCAGATAGCCATAAGACAAGCGGGAACAGTTTTAAACTGAAAGAGGAGAGATCTAGTGTGGATATTGGGGAAAAAATCTTCCCTGTGAGGGTGGAAGGCCCTGGCACAGGGTGCCCAGAGAAGCTGTGGCTGCCCCATCCCTAGAAGTGTCCAAGGCCAGCCTGGACAGGGCTTGGAGCAGCCTGGGACAGTGGAAGGTGTCCCTGACCATGGCGGGGGATGGAACTGGACGAGCTTGAACTTCCCTTCAAACCCAAACCAGCCTGGGATTCTATGATCTCTGACAATGTGATACTTTATGTGAGACATGTAAATAGGGATTTCCCCCTTGGAAGATTGGTGGGACAGGGGAGCTCTGACCCAGCTGGCTGTGAGTGAAGTAGCTTGCTTTATTGTTTTGGTACGTATGTATGTGTGTATGTGTATATATATATTTATATCATTGCTCTGAGTTACATCATTAGCAGAGACCCTGCCTGTGCCAACAGAAATCATCAGAATATTTACCTTAAATACTGTTGTGGTACTGGAGGATGAAATGTTCTAAATTTTTATCTAGCAAACCATTCTTTCTACTCCATTTGCTCTGTGGTTTCTGTAAGTGAGATGACACAGTGTAGACAGGTTTGGTGGTTTTGTGGATAACAACTAAATTGGAGTAACTGGTTGCATTAGCAGAACCAACACATGTCCAGGAAGAAGTGCACATCCTGAGCCTGGGCAGGAGCCTGACTGCTCCAGTGACAGCCACACAAACACTTCACACTTGCCAGGTGTCTGATTTAATTTTTTTTTCAAGTGCTGTGATCATGCCAATAGTAGTTTCTGTGCTAGTGAACCCCAGGGCCTTATTTGAGCCTTTTAATGAATATAACAAGTGATGTTGGTATGACTGACATGTTGCATTTTGGTGTTACCAAAAAATGTTACACTGGCCAAGATGCTTTCAAAGCAACTTGATGGCAGTGAAATGCTACATTCTAGCCTATTACCAGATCATCTTCCATTTTTTATGCAAGATGTGGGTTTTAAGAGTTTGCAGCAAATATTTCAAGCAGAATTGTGAATTCTGGGCTGAAATAGCTCTCTAGAACAGAGGTAGAAAGAGCTCCTGACTTGCTTCCAAAGGAGACAGTGTCTGGGTTAAACCTTCAAAGCTGATCCCATCACTTGATGCTGGCTTTCAGTTCTTCCCTGGCTTCATGCTCCTTCCCTGTATTCTCAGGAAGCCAACTGATCCGCTCCATGCTTCAGCCAGCTCGACTTAGTGCGGGCTGATGTTCTCATCATACTCTTTTAGGGAAATCTGTGTACCCTGCAAGGCTTTGAAAGGTAGAAGTTGTGTTCAAAGGGACTGTTTCAAAGACTTTTGAGAGGCGGAAAGTCACTGTTGAGTTGCAGAGTCTCTTCCAGACAATTGTATGGAGAGTCTGTAGAAGCAGTTTATTGTGACTGTCTGGCCTCTGTCCCCTTGCTCTCCCTGAGAGCTTGGCAGGTTGTTTGCTGCAGAGCTGCTTTACAGCCAGCTGCCCCAGCCTGTGCCAGTGAAAGGGCTCATTCTGTCCCGGGGCAGGATACTGTTTACCTCTGTTGTCCTTCATAAACCCTCCATCAGGCCCTTTGTCGAGCCTGTGTAGGTCCCTCTGAGACGGATTGCCTGCCCCAGCCATGCCAGCAGTTTGAGATCATCTGTAGACTTGGTCAGAGTGCTTTCTGTCCCATAATTGGTGTTAATTGAGTTTGTTAAGGAAGACATGGATTTGTAGTGACCCCATATCAGCCCTGAGGGATGCTGCTGGTAATCAGCTACTGGCTGGACTTCGTACAGGTGATCACCTTTTGAGCCTGATATTCTCACCAACGTCAGTCATCTGCTTCTGCAGTCCAGCTCCTGCCTGTTGGAAACACTGCCAGAGGCTGTGTCAAAGGTGTACCACACTTGCTCTCCTGTCCTCCACACAGGCAGCTTGGGGGGCAGTCAAGTTAGGCAAGATTTGCCACTGGTAAATCCACACTGAGTGTTCCACCGCCACCTCCTGCTGGAAATGGCTGTCAGGAAGATTTACTACACAGCATTTCCAGGGGCTGTGATGAGACTGAGAGGTCCAATGTTCCCTGGATCCTTCTAACATGGCGGGGTGCTGTTTGCATGTCATCAGGCCTCCCTTTGTTACCATGACCTTTGAAAGTTGACAGTGATTTGCAGTGACATCAACCAGCTCCCTCTTAAACCATGTCTGCATCTGCACTGATCTCAAAAGTGGTCCATCATCATTCCTTCCCCCCATTCCCTGGGTTGAGGCTCTGGTGCTGCATGGTGGAGCTAACAGGACAAGTCTGTGCTTCCTGGGAACTGCACTTAGTCTGTTCCCTCGAGCATGTGTCCATCTTGTTGGACCAGGACTGTCATCTGGAGCGCTGCTGGAGTTGTGAGCCTGCAGGAAGCTTCAGCCATACTTGCCTCTGACTCTTTGCAGTGACTCTCAGACATTCCTAGAATCACAGAGCTATGGAATGGTTTGGGTTGGAGGGACCCTTAAAGATCATCTTGTTCCAGCCATGGCAGGGACATTTTCCACTAAACCAGGTTATTCAAAGCCCTGTCCAACCTGGCCTTGAACACTTCCAGGGTTGGGACACTCCTGTGAACACAAACTAGCCATTCCTAGGGCATTTTCCTTATTTCCGTATCTCCCTGATTTTCCCTTTCTGCAGCCCTGCCCCCCCCCCCCCCCCGCCCCCCCTTAAAAAATGTAAGTTTGATGGTGAAGTCCCTGCCAGGAAGGAAATAGGAGATGTTCTTTCCACTTGACTTGTCTCTTAGTTCTTCAGCATTCAGTCCTGCAGGAACACAGCCAGTGAGCAGTTGCTGTTGTCTCATACCTGTGGTGCCTTCCCTACTTTTTTGGTGCAAACTTGCACAGCGACTTCACCGACAATTCCGAATGGCTTGTCTGTCAGCAGCGCTTCAGTTCTAAGGCATGTCGTGACCTCTTTTCTTCAGGAGCAGACACACAATCAGAAGTGCCAGCAGGTCATGTCTCCCAAGAGAGATGATGACTATGGATTTCTGGTTTTTACTACCGCTTTGGTAAATGCTTCTTCCCCATCCTGCAGCACAGACATCAGTGACTCTTAAGGCTGGATGTATTCTCTTATTGGACTTGGCTGTCTTAATTTTATTAGTGGGCTTAGCAATTCCTTCCAGTTGCTGAGGAATGCTTCTCACTGCTCCAGTGTGCTGACACTGTAGGAAATGCTATAAAGCCGAACATACATTTCTTGGCTTGTGAGCCCACTTTAGTGGGCTTTCAGTCCAGCTACCAATTTAATCACTGCTGCACTTCAGATATTAACTGTTGTTCAGTGCCATCTGAATATGGAGAGGGGGTGCAGGAGGCACCAGGTAGGGACTGGGCTCTGGGGAGGATGCATAACCTGTGAGCGATGGCTGCTCAAGGCTGAACAGCCGTGAGTCAGCAGGCTCAGCTTGGTCCTTGCAAAAAGAATGTCTTAGTCCCACTTTGCTTATCCTCAGCACTCCATGGGCTTGTGGCAGGTCAGTCCCATGTGCCCAACTGAGGCATGTGCCATCCCGGGGAGCTGGGTTTGAGTAGCTTTGAGTGCCAAAGCTTGGTGCAGGCAAAGCCCTGCTCCTGCCAATTGGTGAGGAAACTGGGCTGGTAGGTAGGAGTCAGTGGCTCCAGTGGTTTGGAGACCAGCAAGCAGAGCAGTGAGGGGGGAGGAGGACTTGGCAGCTGTAGTCCCTCCCTTGGACCAAGTGGAATAGCCTCTGGCTAGGAGGGGAAGGAACCAGTGAGGATAACAGCCCTGTGTGACAATTTGTGGCTTTTCGTACCTTTGGATAGTCCTGAGTGGGACTGTTTGCTGTTCCTGGGCAGTTCCACCACGTGCTGGCTGCTCTGCATCCCCAGGGTGTGTGTGCTGCTTCAGGGCTGCCCAGATGCTTTCTGGACCAAAGTGCTGCTCTGAGGGGTCAAACTGCCCTGAAGCTCTTGAGCTTGTTGCCAGGCCCTATGTCACTTGCCTACCTACTGCCATTTATTTCCCAGAGCCTCTGTCACTTCTCTTAATCTAAATAATTCAGTGGAAAGCTGAAAGGCAGTAGAGTTCCCACCAGGTCCTCAGGGGCTTCACTTTTCATCCAGGTGCCCTGGGGGCCAAGAAGGCCAGTGGTATCTTGGGGTGCATTGGGAAGAGCATTCTCAGCAGGTCAGGGAATGATCCTGCCCCTCTGCCCAGCCCTCGTGAGGCACACCTGGAGTGCTGTGTCCAGGTCTGGACTCCTCAGGATAGAAGGAACCTGGAGCTCCTGGAGCGGGGCCAGTGGAGGCTGTGGAGATGAGGAAGGGCCTGGAGCATATCCCTGCCCAAGAAAGGCTGAGGGAGCTGGGGCTGTTCAGCCTTGAGAGGAGACAACTGAGATGGGATCTCATTCCTGTGTGTCAGTGTCTGCAGGGAAGGCTCAGAGCAGGGCCTGGGCTCTGCTCCCTGGGGCCCAGCGCTGACACAAGAGGAATGAGCAGAAGCTGATGCCCAGGAAGTTCCACCTGCACATAAGGCAGAACTTCTTCCATGGGCAGTGACCGAGCCCTGAACAGGCTGCCCAGAGAGGGTGTGGAGTCCCCTTCACTGGGAGTATCTCAGACCCATCTAGATGTAATCCTGTGCCATGTGCTCTGGGATGACCCTGCCTGAGCAGGGAGGTGGGACCAGATGAGCCACTGGGGTCCCTTCCAACCTGACCCGTCCTGTAATTCTGTGATCTCCAGTGCGATCTAAGCTGCACCTGAGATACTGCTGCAGACAGAGGTACTCAGATATTGGTGTGTCAGCCCTCTGTGCAAAGGCTCCAGTCATGAACCTTCCAAATTTCAGGTCAGATCACCCACACGTCTGCTGGGGTTTGCACCCCTTCCCTATTCCCAGACACATGGGTCTGGAAGGTGGGGTGTACAGGGAGAGATGGCTGCATGAGGACGAGTGTATTTGCTGCAGACAAATAGTACTTCTGCAGACATCTACATACTGGATCTATGAAATGGGGCTTCCTATAAAGAAAATTGAAAAGTGATGATTTAGTGGAATTTAAATCCTAATTATTTCAAAATTGAAAGAATGATATATTTCTCCTTTTGACATACCATCTTTTATATGTTGTGGCCTGTGTGTATTCTCCTCTCTATCATAAATCACTATATAGGCACGTGCTCTATTCAGGGAGCACAGTGTCCATTTTTGGGGGGTTTTTTTTGGAGTGTATTGGGAGAATCTGAGTCTTGGATACAGCTCAACAAAATGGTTTCAAATGACAAATCTGTCCCAGTTTTGGCATTGTGTGCTGAATAGTTTTGTAGTGTTTCTCAGTGATACTAGGGCTGCGTGCCTTCAGTCTTTCCTATACAAAGATCTCTTAAAAAATTAAAATTCAACTGTCTGAGCTTTCCCAAGATACAGTACTGACAGAAGAGGTTCCAGAACTGCTCAGACAAATGGAAAGTGTCAGGTCTTCAGCATCAGCTGGAACTGGCACATGAAGTCACTGAGCTATTATCCATTGTGTATAATGTATCACGTAAAGCAGCTACCAGGGCATGTCAGCGGGAAGTGACAGTTTCCAAAAGGGACTCCAAGAAAAACCTGAGAAGTGAGGTACCCAAAGCAGGCAACAAGTATGTGGAGAGGAGAAATCTGGTGGAGATGGTATGTTTGGATTTCCAAAACACTTCTGACAACATCCCTCTATGGAAGCGCTAAGAAACAAAGCTGTTGTGAAATAAAGAGATCTTACTGATTAATTACTGTCTGAAAGAGAGAAAACAAAGGCTGGCAGTAAAGGATCAGTTTGCAGGAGGAAGGAGAGTTATCCTGTGCATCTCCTCTGGAGTCTGTGCTGCTCTGCACACCTTTATGTGAGACAGGAAGAGAACATAGAGCGAGGTCACAGTTTGCAAAGGTTCCTGCACAGTCAGGATGATGAAGTGTGAGCTGGCCCTGAAGGGTGTCAATATTGGCTGATTTGCTGATAAAATGGCTGGCAAAATTTGATCTGTAAATGGGGAGTAACATTTATGGGGAAGCAGTGGCTTCCGATCCAGCTATCACAGGCTGGAAAAGCTTGTATTGTGCCCATGTGTAGATTAGTATGTGCAGTTCTCTTTATACCATCTCAAAAAAATTACATAGTTAAGGGAAAAAGATGGGAAATAGCAGCAAGGGGATCAAAGTCATGGATTGGTTTCTATACCAGGAAAGAACAAAACTTCTGCAATTCCTTCTGACTGACAGAAGCCACAAGCACAGATATGATAAAGGTATCCAAAATTATATGTAAAATGGCATTAGGGATGTTTGGTTTTTCCCACAAGGAAGAATTTAAGGACATCAGAGTTTTAAAGCAAATACTTTTTCTCATCCAGTGTAATATTCAGCTGTGGAACTAATTGCTTTAGGATACAGCTCATGCCAAAAGCTTCAATGTGTTCAGAATCTGCAAGGTGGGTAAAATTTCTGTGTAAGTTAGGGTCTAGATTGCCAGACTCTAGGATAGGTGGAAGATACAAAGAGCAATTTGAAAAACATTATTTATTGCGGGTGAGAGTCAAGAAGAGAAAATAAGGTGGGGGAAAGCTAATAAGCCCAAAAACCTCAAATGGTAAAGGAAAAGTTTTTAAATCCAGTGCTTTTTAGAAAGCTCATAATGCTATCCTGCATAAATGGTGGCAATTCTGCTTTGTGTTTAGTGGGCATCTTTATTGAATTTTTGGGTTACTTGCTGCAGTGGCATGAAGATTATATTTCATAGTGTCCTCTAAACTAGAAAGAATATGTATATGTGTGGGATATCACCTTGCTAATCCAGGAGATTTTGAGCATATTTCTATTCCTGGCTCAGTAGCCTGAACTGATACATCTGACTGAACACAGTGTCGAGGTGTTCATGCAAGGGATGGATTTCCTCTTTTCTTCCTCATCTGCACTGGGTTTTCTTTTCATTCTTGGATGATTGACAAACAGAATTTGACCTTCAAAGCCCTAAATGGTTTGTGTTTTAAATGGATATCACTTGAGTCATTCTGAACAAGCATTCCCTCGTGCTGAAAAAGATAAGTGGTAAATGTGTCTGTCTCTCGATGAGAGACTTCAGGGCTGTGCCAGCCTGTACAGCAGCAGAGCCAAGGTTTGAACTTCAGAGCATATTGCAAGAGTTATTTTTGTTCCCTTATATTAATAGCTGCTATAGAATGAGCCCTGTGCTTATGGCCAAATTCTGTCTTACAGTTACTCTGAGTATTGGCTTCTCTACAGTCTACAACTCGGTCCTCAAAATCCATTCTTTTCCATTTAGTTTAGGTGCTGTTAATCGATAAGAAAATTGTTCAGTGTTGCAGAAAGTGAACCAGGAACAAAGAATTGATTGTAGCCCTTGGGAGGGGATCTGTGTGCTGACAGCACACCCAGCTTCCTGCAAATTGTGCTTGGGATTTCAATTCAAGCCCTGGCCTAAACAAGAACTGCTGCATCTTTTAAATTACAGTGTTGTGGTGATGAAACAAACCTTCAGAGTCTTGGAGATTGTTGACAAAGCTACTAGCTTCTTTTTATAATTTATTTATTTTAAACATTGTCATGGAACCATTAAGTTTGGAAAAGACCTCCAAGATCATCATCTCCAACCTTTGACCAGCCACCTTGTCAGCCAGACCAGAGCACTGAGTGCCTTGTCCAGTTGGTCCTTAAACACCTTCAGGGATGGGGATTCCACCACCTCCCTGGGCAGCCCCTTCCAATGCCTGACCACCCTCTCTGTGGAGAAATTCTTCCTGATGTCCAGCCTGAACCTCCCCTGGTACTGCTTGAGACTGTTTCCTCTTGTCCTGTCTCTTGCTGCCTGGAGAAGAGGCCGACCTCTGTCCTGCTAATGTGTTGCTCTGGCCTAGTCTCAGTCTCTAACCATTTACCCCTTCTCCAGTTTGTCTAAACTGATTTCTTAATGCTTTGGCTTCTTGGAGCAGTGCTTGGATAGTTCTCCTTCTGTGGTAGGGTGCTGAAAGCTGCACCTCTTCTGCTGCTGTGTGTTTGGCCTTTTGCTGTTGGCCCACAAACCGGGCTGGACTGTCTCGGTGGTGAGGGCAGATGGCTGCTGTTGGAGAGTTCCAGATGTGGGTGAAAGAGGTCACAGAAACCCTTCTAGTTCAGTCCTCTGCACTGAGACATGACCAGGTTTATCAGAGCTTTTCATAAAAGACCATTAATTAATCCCTTCCTAGACATCATCACAAAGTACTTGTCAGCACCTCCCCAGAAGCCAAGCAGCCCCAGTGCCTGGCAGGCTCAGTTGGAACCATGGGTGATGTGCTTCCTGCTTCAGCAGCACCCCACTGAGTCATTCAGCCAGCCCTCAGTTACCTGCTGGGGACAGAGAGGAGGGCATGGAAATGCTGGATTGGGAGTAATGTTATCAGTCATTGATGCTATCACAGCATATTAGTGAGTGCTGCGTTGGAAGACACAGACCCCAAGGAAGCAGCGTGGGAGCTGTCAGGGCTGGTGTGGAGCCGCTGTGTGCTGCAGCACAGCAGTGCTGGGACTGCTCTCACCTCGTCAGTGCTGTGTCCTTTATGTTCTTGTTTTGCCTTTAGTTGCTGCCACCTAAATGTAGGAATATTCCTATTTTGCTTCATTGTAAGAATGTTTATGAGAGACACTATTTATGAGGGGCTTGGCTCTGCTCTCTGGAGCTCTCCATCTTCTCTGCCTTGGTTTCATCTTGCACCAGTAAAACGTGATCTCTGATTCTCCTTTTGAATAAGAGGGACAGAGCTGGGCCTTGTTAGTCTGATGGGACCTTTGGAGGAGTGTTCCCACAGGCTCAAGGAATTGCAGGCTGTGTAGCTGCAGTGGGTTGGGATAGCAGCTGTGGGGAGCAAATGTGGAACAAACATCCTGCTTTTCCCCAAATGTTTTACAGCTTGTTCTCTTTTTATCTTTCTGCAATCTTCTTCAGCCAGGTTTTTTTCCCCAAGGAGTTTATTTCTGTGGTACCCTACAAATAGTATAAACCACATTTATGATGCCACAAAAATCCGTAAGAAATGCTATTGGGAAATGGGGTAAGTTGTTTGGGTTTTTTTGTTTTGGAGTGGGTTTTGTTTCTTGTTTTGGTTTGGTTTTTTTCATTTTTTAAGCTGAGCTTTTTCTCATTCATGTCCCATTCATGTCTCTCATATCTTTTTCGGTTGTGGAGACTAGAATTTATTATGATACTGAAAATCTGGTTCATTATATAGAGGCCTAATGGTATTTTATGGTTTGTTTTGTTCCACTCCAAGTAATTTCTAGAATTTGCTTTGATTTCTGAGCTTGGAGCTGATATTTTCCTACAGCTATTTGCTATAATCCTAAGAGCTTTTCCCTGAACTCAGTAATAAGCTCAAAGCCTTTTATTTTGCTACATGTTGTTAGGTGTATTTTGTGCCTGTGATTCACTCTACAGTGATCTGTACTGCATTTCATCTGCTGTTTTTTTACTGAGCAGTTGCTCAGTACTGTTAAGATTCTTCCAAGTTCGTCCTTTGCTTTACCTCTTGAATAGTTTCACCAGCAAACTTCACCTCACTGATCACCTCCTCTTCCAGGTCCTTTATGTAGTACATTTGGTAGCACAGACCTTGGGGGAGAGCTTTCTGCAGAGCTCTCCAGGAAGAAGATCTATCACATATTCTGGTCTCCCCGTCATGAAAATACATTTAATTGTGCAAGGATCTTCCCTCTTACCTGGGCAACTCAGTGGCTTCAGGAGCCTCAGTGAGGGGCCTGGTGAGAATCCTGTAGAAAGTCTCTGTGGATAGACTCATAGAATCTCTGGAGCTGGAAGGGACCCAGAATGGTCATCAAGTCCATGCCCTGGCTCTGCACAGGGCAACCTAAAAAATCACGTCATATATCTGAGGTGAATGTCATGTACCATTCCTTGTCTACGTGCTTATTTACCTTTCAAAAGACTCCAGTGGCTTTCTGTCACATGACTGCCCTCTGTAGAAGCCTTGGTGGATCTTTTCCAAAGTATCACAATTTCTTATACATCTGCTCTTCTGCATTGTACCATCCACTAATGTGACCCCAGCAGCTTGGTTTTCTTGGGTTTGGTGAAATCTTTCCCTTTCTCCATTCCAGGAGTTTCCTCACTTCTCAGTGACTCCTCCTTTCCATCTTCTTAGCCGTATAGTGACATGCTTGGTGTTTGTCCTTTTGTCTGGTGCTACACCAGGGGAGAGTTAGGCTGGATGTCAGGGAAGGGCTCTTCCCCCAGAGGGTGCTGGGCACTGCCCAGGCTCCCCAGGGAATGAATGGGCACAGCCCCGAGGCTGTCAGAGCTCCAGGAGCGTTTGGACAAAGCTCTCCAGGATGCCCAGGATGGGATTGTTGGGGTGTCTGTGCAGGGCCAGGGGTTGGACTTGATGATCTCTGTGGGTCCCTTCCAGCTCAGCAGATTCCATGATTCTGATACATAGCCTTGACATGGTTTCCAGGAGTGCTGCCCAAGCAGTCCTGCCACCCAAGCAATCCTGCTGTCCCGCTCCTGTTCAAAGCCATTGAGTTTCTGGAGCCTCCCCTGGCTGTGCACCTGCTGTGCCTGCAGCAGGGAACTCACCTGCATCCCATGGCCATCATCACCTGCCCAGCCTTGTGC
Source organism: Corvus moneduloides (assembly GCF_009650955.1). Classification (NCBI taxonomy): domain Eukaryota; kingdom Metazoa; phylum Chordata; class Aves; order Passeriformes; family Corvidae; genus Corvus; species Corvus moneduloides. The sequence continues at coordinate 1,381,109 of NC_045499.1, forward strand.
CTGCAATCCACCTGCTCGTGCTTCAAGCTGGGAACTCAGCCTGCAACCAGGGGTACATCCATGGTCTTGGGGATCTGCAGTCGTGTTCCAGTGAGACAAACCCAGGATTGCTCTCCCAAGGATCATTTCAGTGCTTCCTCCTGCAAGCTCTTCCTTCACATCTGGCACAGAGATGGAGCTGCATTGGGATCCCTCTGAAAGTCTTCCTGCGTGATGCTCTTTGTGTCTCTTTACTCTTCAGCAGAAACCATAGAATCATAGAATTATTTGGGTTGGAAGGAGACCTTGAAGACCCATCTAGTTCCAGCTCCCCTGCCATGGGCAGGGGCACCTTCAACTAGACCAGGTTGCACAGAGTCTCATGCAGTCTGGCGTTGAACACCCCCAGGGTGGGACATCTACAGCTTCCCTCGGCTACCTGTGCCAGGGCCTCACCTTCCTCACAGTAAATAATTTTTTCTTGATATCTAGTAAAAACCTGCCCTCTTTCAATTTGAACCCATTCCCCCTAGTCCTGTCACTACATGCTCTTGTCTTGCCCCGTCTTTCCTGTAAATTCCCATAAGGCACTGGAAGGCAACAATTAGGTCACTCTGAAGCCTTCTCTTTTCCAGGCTGAACAATCCCAGTTCTCTCAGCCTTTCCTCATAGGAGAGGTGCCCCATCCCTCTGATTAACTTGGTGGCTTTGTCTGGACTGGGGTGATCCACTCAGACGAGAGATTGTCCCATGCCTCTGGCAGCCAGGCTTTGTTGACAAACCTCGCCTTCTGAATTCTCCTGTTCACCATCCAGGTTGTAGGACACTGTTCCTGAGGATTTCCCATACCACCCACCTGCAGGGCAGACTCATGCTCAGGATACACAGTGCAATAAACAGAGAATTCACCATCCTCCAGCTGGACTTCCACCAGGTTTTGATTTACTTCAGGGATGAGTAAGTGCTGTAGTTCACCTGTAAGGCCAGGCAGCTGCCTGGCTGGTGCTCCTGGTGGTTACAGAGGTGAGGAGTTTGCTCCCCCTCCAGCCCTCCCTTTGCTGGATGCATTCATTGCTCTCACCATTTCTGGCTGCGACCTTTTTTCAGCATCTGCCATCCGTGTGACACTGTGGAAGTCCTGTCAGGGCACTCAGTCAGAGTTCGCAGCGGGCTGCCAGGACCTCAGCCACGCGGGGCATGTGCACAGCACTGAGGCAATAGCTGGGTTTATGTTACTCTGAGGAAAACATAAGAGTTTGTATCAGATCTGTATTTCTTTGATCACGGAGACCACAGTTCCTGATTAGACTTGAAATGTGCCACTGGAGAAAGTTGACACCTTGGTTGTGTCCATCTTTCAATCTACCAAGGTATCTGGTGTCGTGCTCTTACAAAGGGCAGTGTATGGCTGCATCCTTGGCACACTCAGCTACCCTGTGAGAGTCTCACAGGGCAGTCAAGCAGTTCCTGTCCCTCTGCACTGACCTTATTCCACAGGTCATTTTTCTTTAACAGCTCAGTGCTCTCTGTACCATATTGGCCACTACCTCTCTTTTCCACGGGCATCACAAGAATGGACTCCGTGCCCTTTCTTTGGACTGCCGATGGCGTCAGGAGGGGAATGTGCTCAGAAACCAGCAGTGAAGGATTTTGTTACTGGTGACTGTGCTGAGATTTGCTTTAGTTTATTTCTCACAGGAATAAAAAAACCCAAAGACACTTTGCTATGACTGAGCAGCCCTAACTGTGTCAATTGATTTCTTTTTCTTCTTTTTTTTTTCCCTGTGAATAAAGGCAAGTGCAAATGAGCTCTGCCTGAAAGTGTGGTTGGCATTTGAAAACTCATACAAATTGGATCCTCAAATATATGTATTTTTCCAGTATTGGGAGTTCTTGGAAAGTTTTTACCTCTGCTCTGGAGCCAGGCTGGGAGAGCTGGGGGTGTTCAGCCTGGAGAAGAAAAGGCTAAGAGACTTTAGAACTCCTTTCAGTGCCTAAAAGGTCTCCAAGAGAGCTGGAGAAGGACTTTGGACAAGGGCCTGGAATGTCAGGACAAGGGGGAATGGCTTCCCACTGCCAGAAGGTAGGGATAAATGGAAGGAATTCTTGGCTCTGAGGGTGGGAGGCCCTGGCACAGGTTGCCCAGAGCAGCTGTGGCTGCCCCAACCCTGGAAGTGTTTGGGGCCAGGTTGGATGGGGCTTGGAGCAACCTGGTCTAGTGCAAGATGTCCCTGCCCATGCCTCTCCTGGGGCCCTAGCTATTGGAAGGGGCTCTAAGGTCTCCCTGGAGCCTTCTCTTCTCCAGGCTGAACACCCCCAGCTCTCCCAGCCTGGGTCCAGAGCAGAGGGGCTCCAGAGCTTTTTTTGGGGTTTTCCTTCAAACCCCAAACCCAAACCAGTCTGGGATTCTGTGAAGGGATGTGCAGATTCTGTCATAGGACCATGAACTCCTGTGTTCTCCTTTACCTGCTACACTAAAAATGCAGCTGTAGTCCGGGCTTAAATTGCTATGTTTAGATAGGCTTATTTGCTGTGTTTTGGGAAAATAGCTAGCTTAACTTCTGCTATAATTATATCAAGGTTTCAGCAGCATTTAAAAGAGAACATTTCCTTAAAGCTGCAGTGTGGTAAGTGATGTTGCAAATCCCAGTGATGGCACTAGAAATGGAAATGCTGCAAAATCTTAGCTGTGGGCCTGTCAGGAATAGTGTTTTTAGAAAGGTTTCTTTATCCAGCCCCCTCTTTGTCAGCTCCATCACTTGTTATGCTTCAAAAAAAAAAATCTGTGTCCTCTGTCAATGTGGAGCCTTTTCCTGCTGGGAATAGTGACTGGTGGTTGAGCCATGGTGGATGCTGGGCTCTTGTTCAGGTGTGGGCAGGAAGAGTGGCAAAACTCAGAAAAACCCTTTGTTTGCTTGACTGAGAAGGCTCTGAATGGCACAGGACTGGAAATTGCCCAAGCAAGCTGCCACACATCTGTCTGGGGATAATTTTTGCCTCTAGGAGCACAAGGACTGATCCTCAGAGAGGTTTTAGCCACTGAATATGTAACTGCAAAGTAGCAAATTCAAACTTTCCTGCACACTACCAGACTGGAAAGGAAAATGAATAAATAGAATTACTGACTGTATGTTTTTCTTTTTATATACCAACTTCTTTTTTCTGGCCACAAAGGTGAAATTCAGATCTTGGAAACAAAACTTGATGTGGCTGCAAGACAGGGATGTGCACAGAAACCAAGGGCCTGTCAGTCTGTGAATACTGACGATGAATCCCTCCAAGGAATCTCCCCTTGCTCTTCACCTGCAGTTGTGTTGAGATGTTTCTGCTCACAGCCACTGGTTTCTAGTCACTTAGTGCTAATTGAGCGTTTTTAGCATTTGCTGGAGTTCATGAAACTTCTCCTACATGAACTTTGGTGTCTATAAGGTAGAGCTGGTTTCTGTGAAAGCAGTATTGGCCCTGGAGTGACTTGGATGCTTTCTGTGTTGAAAAATCCATTTTTCCCTGGGCTGTAGGCAGCATGAGCTGTCTGTCTTGACATAAGCAAGATATTATGTGGCAGCTTAAGACTATCTCAGTCCTTCCCTTCCTACTGCTCCTGTCATGTGCCTTTCATACCAGTGCAAGTGCTTGTCTGGTCCCACTATGAGCCAGTTTAGCTCCTGGATCTGTTCAGTGGGATATCAAATGAGTGTCAGTGCCCTTGCTGGGGGAGAGGGTCTGCTGGCAGGGTATAAGGCAGGGCGAGGGCAGCCCTGGCTTCAGCAGAGCCTGCTGCAAAATCCTGCCATGGCAGAGACTAAAGAAAGCCTGGAGTGATCCACAGAGATTTCTCTGTCTGCCTTTGAGGTCTATTGTTAGGCAACACAAATCTCACCTTTAGTTTGCCAAGTTGGAGCTAAAATCATTTGCAGCTGTTTTTCCATGTCTCTGCCGGGGTAGGAGAAGACCTGGCGAGGCTCTTCCTGTAGAGGACTCTCCGCCACAGCAGAGGGGCCCTGCCTGGCCTTCCCACCCCACCTTGCCCTTCCAGCAGGTGCTGTGTGGTGTGAGCGGAGCCACCCTTCCAAGTAGGACACAAAGTGATTTTACATTTTCTTCCCCCATTACTGACCAGGAGAGTTCCCATTTGGCATTGGCCATACCGTGCTGCTTGGCCACCACCAGCAGCTCTTCAAGGCAGTGGGGTGAATGTCAGCCCTGGGCTGCAGGACACCACCTTGGTTTGGCTGAAGCTGATCTAAGGCTGCATCTTAGAAGTTTAGGATATGCTTGTGTTGTAGAGATGATGGCAGAACCATATCTATATTTGCTTGTGTTGTGAAAATGAAGTCTTTAGGAACTGCATTAAATAGTGCAGTGTAGCACCTGATGAAGCACCTGTCAGGACAAAGGACTGTTAGCAGAACATTTCTTTGCTAAGCAAATCTGCAAGTACCTAAATTTCCATTTTTCACACAGGAGTGAAATGCTTGTGAGCTTTCTAATTATGAAACATAGAGTTATTTTGGGCAGGAACAAAAATTCCAGTCATTTAAGGGCAAGATTTTATATAGACTGTCTTGATCGAGTGCCAGGGAGCGCTGGCTGAGGGGGAGAGAAATTACATACTTAGTGGTCAGAATGACTAAACTGGTGAGACTTGAAAAGCCGGTGCTGCTCCACACCATTAGAAAACTGGCAGTCCCTGCTTTTTAGTGACAGAAAGACTTTATTTTTAGTGTTGGCAGTTGATCACGTACTGGACTCATTTCAAGCTCTTCTCAGATGGTACAAAACATTAGCCTCTGACTGGTGTTGAAATAATGGGTATTAAAAATCGTGCTGGAACTAGTGGGATGATGATGATGATGATGATGAAAAGGAAGGGAGTAAAATGATGATCTAGACTGAATTCTGAAGTCAGTCCCACATGGTCTGGTGCTGGTTTAGAGCTGTGTTGTGGGCTGTGAACACAAATGGCAAACCAGTCCATCGGCTGCAGAGGAGGAGCACTGTGGAAGTGGAAAATCAATGTCTTGGGCCCTGTTTGGATGAGAGGTGAATTCAGTGCAAGTTGCTGGACACATGGGAGCACAAATGCTGTGAGGCTGGAGGGGTTAATAGGACCATAAAATGTCCTGAGTTGGAAGGGATCGTGGAATCCGACTGCTGGCCCTGCACAGACACCCCAACAATCTCAATGCCTGAGAGCATTGTCCAAACACTCCTTGGGCTCTGGCAGCCTTGGGGCTGTGACCATTCCCTGGTCCCTGGGGCTCTTTGCATAGTGAATCCATGTCTGTGTGGTCTGTGCTGATCTTCCTAGGTTTGCCAAAATACTCTTTGATTAGAAATGTTAAGGAGCAAAGAGCTGGCAATCCTGTGTGCCTGTGCCTGGCATCCTAGCAAGAGTAAAAGCAGAGCAATTTAGCTTTCTTCCCATTTCCCTCCCCTTTCGGTAACACAGCTGACCTTCTCTTTCCTTCCCGCAGTGGCTCCTGTTTCTTCACAGAAGCCGAGCTGGAAGCTTTGGCCTTCTGAGGGCTGCCCCAGTGAGGGCAGGTCAGGGAGAGAAGTCGGGGAGAAGTGAAGTGTGGTGCTTCAGCACTCACTGGCAGCACCCTCACTGCAGCGCATGCAGGAGTCCTGGCAATTCTAAAGAATTCCACAGACATTTAGCCAAGCCATCTCTGCTTTAGTGCAGCAGGTATTTACATCTAACTCCCTGTAAATAAGTTGATGGCCCCAGTGCATATATGAAGGTGTGGGGAGTTTCAGAATGTGGCTTCTATTCAAAGCACTTCTCCACCTGACATTTCGTGCTGCTGTTTTGTCTTGGAAATGCTATGTTCATGGTATAATTATGCCTTTGCACGTATTCCTCTCTTCCCATGTGCTCTGCTGGGTTTTTTGTTGTGCTAATCATTGTAAGAGATTTGTTGTTGGTTTCTTTTGATGACTGACGTGAATACTGCTGAGTACTTCTCGTTGTGTGGGGAGTTTTTTCCAATGGAAAAATCTGACATAATCCATATCTCTCTTCCTGCTTACACGAGAAGTATGACTCAACTGTTGTTAAAAAAATGAACCTCCATAGCTAATTAATCAGACTAGAAAATGAATCTTTTTATCTCATTTCGCTCCCTTTCCCCCTGTTTTCTTTAAAACAGAATTTACCTCTTTCTGCTGGTTCTAATGCAATTGTTTCAGAATTAGATTTGCCAAGGATTTTAAAGCATAAAGATTTTAAAGCTGGATTGGTGGTACAGAAGTGCCCGTGCAGGGTGTCGAGGCATGAGGACACACAGAAGCCGGGCCTGAGGAGAGAGAAGAGGAGGTGCAAAAGCTCTGTGGTTTTGCAGGAGCAGCAGTACGAGCTGTTTGTTGTTCTCCAAATCACTGGTGAGTGTAATCTGTGCTGCCAGAGATACGGGGATCACTTGGAGGTGGAATTTTTTGGCAGTGCCGGTTCTGACAGAAGCCCCTTAAGAGCAGAGCTGTGATCATGGGACACCATGGCAAGGTCATACCTTCCAGTGCCGACAGTCCGAGTGCTGACAGTTGCCAGGCTATTTTGGGAGCGCTTTTCCCTTTGTTTTCTGTGAACTCTTCTCTCTGTGCTCCCAGATTTAACCCTGATGCTGTTCAGCTGTCATCGGCCCTGCCTTCATTTGTGGGTTTGCGGTGTATGTTGACATCACGTATTTACTCTTGCCTTGCATTCACTGGAAGATTGACTCCCTCCATCTCCTGGCTAACATTGTTCCATATATTTTAGACTTATGGCATGAGAACATTCGAGAAGTGATTCTTGTCATTTAATCACTTCGGCTGTGCTGTGACAGCATGACTGAATTGCCCTGCCCAGTGTGCTTCCAGCCCAGTGTGTAACAGTTAATGGTGCTGCTGGTGTCAGTGTTGGCCTCTGGTTTGCAGGAACCCTTTAGCCATTTCCAAAACTCCTCAAAGTGGTCTTGTTACACCAGTCCTATATAAAAAAGTTGTTGTAAAGAAAACCCTCTCAAAACTCAGATTAAGGAGTGATCTGGTGGTTCTTGGCTCCAGGAGGGTTGTCCTGTGGCCGCTGGTCAGTCCTGGAGGGTGAGGTTCAGCTCACCCTGGTGTCGCTGGATCTGTGCTGGTCTGCAGGCAGTGGGAAAGGGCAGGCACATCCCACCCAGCTTGGACAGGCAATGCCCTCTGGGCACATCTGTGTCTTTACATTTTGAAAATGTGGATGAAACTGATCCTTTGCAAGGCAAGGTGTGGGAGTACATGGCTGGGCAGGAGGAACCATGGCAAGCTGGGCTTAAGCCTGCTGGGGCTCTTGTGGTGGTCTTGGGCTGAATTCAGACTGCACTTGCATGCACTCAGAAACCATTCTGCTTTTAGGCTACTGCTTTTGATGGCCTGTATTCACTCCACCTCTGCACTTAGCACAGTCTTTTAATAATTTGAGTGTACTGTCTCCTCTTGGTTTGTCTGAACAAAACTCACTTTTTTCATCCCATATCTGATGCAGAATTTTTTGTAGCTCCTGGGTGGTGCAGCCTCTGTCACCCAAATGAGTCTACATCAGGTTTCCAGCATGAGGACATAATTTAGGAGGCAAAAGCCAGAGGCTTGGGCACATAAAGTGTCAAAGCCGCAGAGGTGAGTCAGGTCTGGATCAGAATGGCTGCACAAATCTGTCTTCTAGTCCTTCCTCACAATTATAGAGTTCCCTGAATTTTCAAGGAATAAATGTGTCTGTGTATATCTATATGAACATATATGCACGCGCTTATGATAATCCACACACAAATCCACAGCCTGGAAGGGCAAGGAGAATTCACTGCTGGCACTGGAGGCACTAGATTAGGAGTCTCCTGAGGTATTTGCCAGCTGCAGTGATTCCATGGTGTATCTGTTGCTGTTCTGTACCTGACTGGCACTGGGGTATGTTGAGAGCTGGGTGCTTTTCAAGCAATAGCAGATGGTCCCTGCACTGAGGGTCTCTCCATCTGAATTGTAAGTGGTTTCCCCATTTGGAAGGATGGAGTGGCTTTCTGGGCGCTCTGACATATGGAGAAGGCTCCTGAAGATCATTTCAAGAATGATGGATGTGTGGTTGCATTAAAGAATCTCAGAGGTGTTTGTCAATACTTTGACTCAAGAGTTACAGAAGCAGGAACAGAGGGAAGCAAACCGTGTCAGGGAAGGGCTGGGCGTGTAAAGAGCTTTGAACATGGTTCAACACTTGATTTCTGGATTGGAGGAGAGTCTGGTAGAAGAATTAGTAATGGGGGTTTCATGAGCAATCTGATTTAGCAGCAGCAGCATTTTGCACAGGGCAAGAGGTACCACAGTGCTGGGAAGCTCTGGAGATGGGTATTTCCTGGAGTAATCAAGAAGAGCTGAAGCATGGCCTCTCCTGGCCCGGCGTCTCTCATACTCCATTTCAAAAGCCAGCGTGTGCCTGAGCAGCCAGTTTATGTATTGCATTTATGTGTGACAAGTGGAACTGCCAAGTATGATTTCCATGTGGGAACCATGGGGATTGCTACCCGAGGATCCGACACGGTAGGATTACAAGATTTTCACTCTTGTGTACAGAGAAGTCACCGAGACTGGGTTCTGTCACAAGACTAGGGTATTCATAGTAGAAACACGTAGCACAGCAGCCAAGCACACAGCCCTTTCTGCTTTCCCCTTCCTGCATCTTCCTTCTGCCTTGAGCAAATGCATGGCTTCTCTCTCTCAAATCCCAACCAACCACATAGGGAGCACCAGGGAATTAAATACAGCCAGAGTTAGCCCACAGCAGTTATTACAGGTTTCCTGGCTGGCTGATTCCAAGCTCCTACATGCTGCTTTATCCCATGATCATATGGCACTGGGGGATGTGACGTGTTATTTGTAAACTAAGTATTGGCTCAGAGGGGCTGCGGGGAGCAGCGCCATGTGCTCCCAGCCAGGCTCCCCCTTGTTACAGGTATTGCTGTTGGCAGGGCAGCACCTTGTGCAAGCACAGGGCAGGACATGGCCCTGCTGCTGAGTGGCTCTCACTGACATCCTGGCCAGAGCTGTTCTACCTGCAAACAGCTGCACTGAAAGTTGTTCATGTATTTATGCTAAACCACTGAGAACTGGGCAAGTTGTGGAGAAAATAACCACCTTCACGTGGGTGCCTGTGACAGCCCTGCAGATGTGCAGTTACTGCCTGGCTTCTGTGTTCTTCTGGGTTTGTAACCACTTTTCTCCTTGTGGAGGTGAAAAGGTATACTTTTTTTTCCTCTCAGCTGATCCCAAGCGATTTCTTAGGAATTTGTCAGGTGGTTTAGTTGCTCTCCTCGCTGCTATCCTGTGTGTATCTAATATGTAGTGGAATGTAACACCAGTCCTAGGCTGGGGCTTTGCTAAATGTGATGCACCCCTAGAAAGTGAGCGCTGTCGCACTGTTCACACCTTCTTGGAGCCCGATTCCCAGTCCCCTGAACCCTCAGTCTCATCCCATCTGTCTCTTTTTCCTCCCTGATCCTCCAATCTCTGTCCCAGGGGATGCCCAGGAGATATGCAAACCAAACCCTTGGCAGGCAGCTGGAGCAGATACTCATCAGGGCTCAGTGGTGCTTGTGCGTTCTGGGTGCTCGGAGGAAAGAGCAAACACAACACCATTGTAATAATGAGGTTTCATTCAAGATAAGATCAGATTTTGTCTGGTGGCTGGACAAGCCTTGCCAGATGAGCCAAGTTGTTCTGTCCCATTTCCTGGTGTCCCCGTTTCGTTACTGTAATGTAAACTTCATGCTTGGAAGAAGAATGCCTTGGCAACAGCTCCTGGCAAAACTCAAATCTGCAGTGAGTGCCCCTGGCTGGAAAGGGCTCCACCTGTTAGCTGCAAAGGGGGGAAGCTAATATGCCGTATCTGCAAATTTTAGAAACTGAGCACTTCCTCCCTATGGAAAAACTGCTAAATGCTGGTCTGCTGCCAGGAGCTGGAGGAACTCCATGAGCTGGGGATGGAGACTTGCCCAGCGATGCCTGGGATTTAAATCCTATGAGCCAACTTTCTTTGCGTGTTGAGTGGGTAATTCTGGGCACTGGATGTGGTTTGCATCAAGGACTGCTAAAACTGTAATACATTAGTGCCGTTCCAGAAGCCCTTGAAGCTTATCAACTGCCAAGAAAAATACAGGGATGGCAAGAGATTAGCCTGCTGAAGATCCACAGTGAGAGGGAAAGATACTCACCCTGTACTCCCACCCTGTCACATCACCCTGAAGGTTTTGTTAGAGCTTGTACAGAGGCAGAGGATAAAGAAGGAATTAAAATTTTAAAGACAAAATTGCTATGCTCTGTAGTTAACCTTGCTTTTAGCCTCTCCTACATGTGAACCAAACAGCTGAGGGTTAGCAAGGCCTGAAATGGAAAGAATTAAGCCTATCCCTCTATTTTTCTTCATGCCTGATTCCAAGGGCAGTTTAAGAGAGGGAGTGTTTCCTCACATGAAGTAACTACCCACCAAAAGGGCAACATTACTTCTCAGCCAAACTCTTTTTGACTACCTCCCTTCCATTACTTCCCAACCAACTCTTTTTGACTACCTCCCTTCCCTTTGGGGGCTGAGGGCAGGTGTCTGCTTTGTGACTCTGCTCCCCGAGGTCGTGGTCCTTACCTTGTTCCTAAGGAATGACGGATCAAATAAGAGAGGAGAACTCTGCATAGCAATAGATCCTCTTGGGTTACTAAACTTATCCACTCTCCTAAATTTAAGGTTGGAGGATTAGTAGTCCTTAAAGGAGGACATATCTACCCCTTTACTTCCTCTTTGCCCTCTTCTCCTTCCTCCAGTAACCTCAGGTAACCCAGCTGGCTCAGCCTGAAGGGGAGCTGTGCCCCTGAACCCCAGTGAAGGCGTTTTTCCTACAGGCTGGCTCACAGGGCTTAATTTCAGTAGATTTGCACAAGAAAACACACAGCAGAGATGTGCTGGAGGGGTATCAGCAGTCGGGGCTCTCAAAAATTGTAGGTGGACAAATGTGTGCCCTAAGTACTTCTAAACAGTGAGAATTTTGTTCTGTAGTGTGTGTCTTGGTTAAATGATGTCATGTATGAAACTATTAATACCATTAATGTATGTGCAAGTATGAATTCCCTGATAACATCAGTGCTAATCAGCTGATAACTTAAAAGTACACACAGAAATAGATTGCAACCCCTAAAAGCTGCCATTTAATGTCGTAACATTTTTAAAGGCTTTCTAAAGTTCTTAAAGTTCAGAAGATCTTTAGAAGTCACCAATTTTACTTATTATCCAAGTTGTTGACCTCATAATTCTTGCTCTGAGTTGTGTTAAACATGTCATATCATGTTAAGATATGAGAAGTGTATTCTTTTAGGGTGTCTGACTAAAAAATTATGTAAATAATCCCTTCCCTGATAGTTTCTTACATGACACCATGATGAGATTTTCAGAGCTGAGCAGGAGTTACTCAATACTTTTTTGTCAAATGCCGTTTTTGGAAACTCCTTTTCCACCTCAATTTTTCAAATCTTGGCCAATGTAATTAGTAGCATGTAATGATACAACAGTGCAAAAAATTCTTGCATTTTGATATTTAAAGTAGGCAAGGTCATACCTGTCACTTATAAAACTGTTCATGTTACTCCAGTCTGTGTGTCTATTCCTGTGTGTCATCAGCTTGCATTAAAATCAGTATTTGCCAGGCAGTGTCCCATGGCTGGATCACACAGGTGGAACAGCAGCTTTTCCTTGGTCACATACCTTGATCAGCTTTTCATGAACTATGGAAGAGTGGAGGAGGGTTGTTTCTCTTACATATTAAGAATACTCTGCTGCTCCATTAAGGATACTCCACCTTTGCACTTGGCTTTCTCTTGGTGGTAAATGCAGACAGCAAGTGTTTAAATGGTCCTGGCTCCCTTGGGAGGTGAGTCCCTGCTGCTGTCAGCACCCACAGAGCCCTGACACCTCATCATCGATTGCTCTCTGCAGGAGCCAGGAGAGGCAAATCACTGCAGATTTCAGTGTAGGAACAGGTGGGGATTGATCCCATTATCCTGCTGGTTCTATGGATGCATTCCATCAGAAGCAGGCAGGATGGGGACCAGCACAGCAGCAAGGCCAGCAACAGGGAGAAATTTAAAAGAGTAACAGGGGCTCTTCTATGCATTTAAACAGGTATTTAACTTTAGAGTTCGGTCTATCCAGTGGCTTGAGCAAGATTTCCCTTGGCTGATTGCCAGGCTATGCAGATGAAGTAGGTGTATTTGATAAACAGTGTAAATATAATTCTCTATCAAATATGTACAAAGCTCACGCTCTAGCGACATTCTCCAGTCTAAATTTAGATTCCCACTGGAGCTGCAGGTAACACTTGAACAAACCCAGCAGAGTACTGAGTGTGCACAGGCAGGAACCATCCATCCACCTCGCTGCCTTGGCTGATAAAATTCCTCTGTGAGGCTCTGGTGTTGTGGGCAGCCAGAAGGCATTGTGCCCGAAAGAAAACCACTGCGTGGGTGAACCTTTCCTGGCTGTTTCCAGAGCAGTGTGAAGTCAACACTGGTGGTGTTCCCAGGTCAAAATGTAAGTAGCTCATCAGGAAGATGTTAAGTGCAGTTTATTTGAGGTGTGTGTTGGGAGAAAGCTTAAAGTAAATCACAATAAATATGAGTTGCAGTAAAACAGAGATTAGACCTGAGTTTTGCAGGCTCAGACTTGAATTCTCAAAGAATTTCTCCTTGAGCTGAAGAGGGATTATTATGGATCCATGCGTATCCATGCCCACCTATGCGTGCATCACATCCTTTACCTTCCTGCTGCATTTCAGTGCATTGGTACAGACAGAAGACATTAATAGATTTGTTTGTGTAGTTTGCAGGATTATGGAAATCAGGAGTTTATCCTTTTTACAGTATGTCTTAAAATTAATCACATGCATATTGGGCACACAGTAGTTCCCCTGGACAGTAGGAATATTTGGCTTGTGTTTCCTGCCCTCATCACCTGCTGATACTTGGAGGCTACATCTGTGTTGCTGAAGCAGAAGGAGCAAGTTGCAAGGAAAATCCTGATTAGATTGTGAGAAGAATTACCCACAGAGAGGATGGTGAAGCACGGGGATAGGGAGTCTCCATCCCTGCAGGCTGAACTGAAGCAGGCCCTGAGCAGTGTGATGTAACAAGATTTAGCCCTGCTTTGAGCAGGGGGTCAGACCAGATAAACTAAAGGAAGACCAAACCCTTGCTCCTGAGGCTGGTGGTAGAACCTGGTTTGTGTCCGCGTTGCTAAGATGTAACCATGTCTTGCCCCATATGCATGGACCGGGGCTCCTCCAATCTTATGGCGATGCTCTTCAGTCCCCAAGATTTTTTGTGTTGAGCTTTTTTTTTTAATTTTACTGCTTGAAATAATCCAAGAGAAGCCTCTCAGAGCAGGGTTTACAGGACAAAACTGGTTTGGGCTTGAGGGTGGGAGGGTGTTGATGGACTGAGTAGGGGGGATGCAGCCAGTCCAGATGGGGCTCAGCCGTTCTGGGTTTGGAGCAGCCCCTGAAGTAAACGACTTGTAGACTTCTGCGTGTGCTTTTCTGGCCAAGGTTCAGGTAAACCAGTTTAAAGCAGGGCCAGGAAACACGCTGACACTTTCAGCACAGGCACAGTTGAGACTTGAGCCTGCTCCTGGGGCATCCTTTCCCAGTGCTGTGGATGTTCCCTGTGTTGTCTCATGTTTGTCCAGTACCCGCACTAGGAATTAGTTATCTGGAGTGTACTTCCTTAGAGATTTCAAAGGTGGGCTTATGTGTGGCTGTTTGTGAACCAAGCAAATGGAGGACTAATTCGTGATTGTGTCCTAAGCGGACAGTTTGGGGTTTGCACTGAGAATCATAGAGTGTCCTGAGCTGGAAAAGCTCCACAAGGATCATCCAGTCCAACCCTCCTTGCAGTAAAAATAGCAAGAGCTGGTTGTCCTGGTCCAGGACATGCTTCTCCTTTGACATGAGCAATGCAGCACACATGAATGCGTTGATAAACCAGGATTGTTTCTTTTTGGTGTGTGTGGATATTGATTCAAGAGGATTTCCTCATTTTTGTTCCTTGCTGGGACAGGAATAGATGGATAGTCAGTGCTGCTTGTTTTAGATGGATCATCTGGGGGTCACCTGACTGCTGTAAACAATAGATGTGCCCACATCAAGCTATGCAAAAGGATCAAATGTTGGGATTTTGGAGGAATTCTGGACAAGCTGTTTCCCTCTCTAGTAATGAGGAGCTGGGTTTCTGCCTGGGGATGGACATGCAGTAAAAAACAGTCCTTGCACCTCCTGCTCATGCCCTGTGCTTCCCAGCAGAGGCACACACATTTGGATGTGTGTATTAGGTTGCCAGCTCATCCTTGAATAGCAGCTTCCAGTGAACTGTAAATGCAACGCAGAACATGCTGGAGCCAGGAATTCGAGGAAGGAGGAATTCCACCCAACAGAACTGCTGAGACTTGAAAATCAAGCTAGGTTTTCTTCTGGCAACTTCAAAGCAGGGAGCTCTCTGTAAATGCAGGCTCAGGAATGACTACAGCAGCTAATCAAGGGCTGTCATTCTCTTCAGCAGTTCATGGGGCTGTAGAACAAACAGGGAAAGTTTCCTGTGTTAGAAAAACAAAGAGATATTGCTGAATAAAGAAGTTATTAAGTTCTCTAGAACTCTGCTTTTGCAATGATTACCTCTGTAACTGAGCTGCTTTAGTCTGGCTCCTGGAGCTGCTGCTTTCCCTTCTCATCCCCGCCCCTAGTGAGGCCTCATTGTGTTCACTGTTACAACCTTTATTCACTGACATTTTGAGGACCAATATAATCTAAGTAAATACACAGCTTGCCTTGCTTAGAGGGATTTGATGCCGTACGTAAAACTAACACAGATCCATTATTTCAGCGTCCCTGCTGTGGGGAGGGAACTGTGTGCAAGACAGGAAGGAGATCCATGGTGAAAAGTGAAGTTTGAGCAAATTCAGCGGTCTTCTATCTGGGAACTCTTAATTTTTGGAAGTTCTGAAATTAATTTGTTTTAGTTCACAGATTGAAGCTACCCAGAGCTTTAAGGTGTGCTTGCTCACAGCATGGGACGTTCAACCCAGAAATTGCCTGCTGCCAATAAGCTTCCAATGAGGGTTGTATGTTTGATTTAACACCAACACCTTTTTGTTTCTCTCTTCCTTTTCCCTTCAATCCTTCCCCCCCCGGACATCTCCTCCCCTCCTCCCTCAGGCCTGTATTGATGAGAACCTGGACATGGTGAAGTTCCTGGTAGAAAATGGAGCCAATGTGAACCAGCAAGACAACGAGGGCTGGACTCCTCTTCATGCAGTGGCATCGTGTGGCTACCTGAACATAGCAGAGTGAGTGAGTTTGGGGCTATTCTGGGTATTTATAACACTTCCCCGTGCCTCTCTCTTCAGAGCAGGTACACAGGTGATGGATACTCTGAGCCTTGTACAATGCTTTGGCAAGCAATGCTGAAAATAGGTGCTTTCCTCTTGGTATTGAATTCTGAACTTCTGAGGATTAAGGTGAAGCCTTCAACTGGTTGCCTTTTGCTGCTGCCATTATTAGACTGTCTTATGATTCATAGATACTTTAACTAAAATGCCAAGCAAAAAGGAAATGGGACAGCTGGTACAGGGATGTGTAGTGAAGGAGCTCCTCCATGTGAGGGTGGTGAAGCCCTGGCGCAGGGTGCCCAGAGAAGCTGTGGCTGCCCCTGGATCCCTGGAAGTGTCCAAGACCAGGCTGGATGGGGCTTGGAGCAGCCTGGGACAGTGGAAGGTGTCCCTGGCCATGGCAGGGGTGGGACTGGATGGGCTTTAAGGTCCCTTCCAACACAAACCAGGCTGGGATTCCGTGACTGCCTTTCCTTACCACAGACAGACTGGTATGAGCAGTGCTGTGGTTAAGTGGAGACTTTCAAGTTCAGCTGTCAATCCAGCACCACGAATGTGTTCACCACTAAACCTCAAGGGCCACATCCACTCATTTTCTGAACACTTCCAGGGATGGTGACTCCACCACTGCCCTGGGCATCTGTGCCAGGGCCTGACCACTGTTTCTGGAAAGAAAGTTCCCCCAATACCCAACCTGAGCCTCCCTGGCACAGCTTGATGCTGTTTCCTCTTGTCCTGTCCCTGTTCCCTGGCAGCAGAGCCCAACTTCCCCCGGCTGCCCCCTCCTGTCAGGGAGTTGTGCAGAGCCACAAGGTCCCTCTGAGCCTCCTTTGCTCCAGGCTGAACACCAACCCATTATTCTTTACCAGTCATACTGTGTTTATATATTTAGTCCACTACAGCTACCAGAAAGTTTCCAAAATTTGAATAAAAGATAACTATTTCTTAAATGCATTGAAAATAAATTATAAAACCAAGCAACCTCACCCCACCTATATTTGTGTGCTTACATAGATACTTCTTTTACTTCTCAGAGTTTTACTGATTAAAAGATGTACAAGCCAAAGAAGACATCTGTTGCTCTTGAATGAACTTTTGGTAAAGTTATAAAAGGACAAATTCAAAAACTGATGATACTTGATGAGGCTTTTTTTAAAATTAGTATAATTGCCTTTTCTTCAAAAAAAAAGGGACAATCAACCAGGTTAAAGCAAGAACAGGGGTATTTAAGTAACTATGGAGAAAGAAAAACTGTGAGCCTCTGAGCAAGGACCTTGCATTTACAATGAACGTTTTTAGTCTAGAAATTGGCTAAGAATAAGGTCCTCATTTGGTAACTGAACTTGCATGAGAAAGACAAATACTTTGTCGTGCTGTCTGACTGCCTGTGTCATTGCTCTGAAGCCAAGCACACGAGGTGTGACTTGCTGGCCTGGGTGTCCTTGCTGCAGGTACCTGATCAGCCACGGGGCCAACGTGGCTGCTGTGAACAGCGAGGGGGAGGTCCCGTCCGACATCGCAGAGGAGGCGGCCATGAAGGACCTGCTTCTGGAGCAAGTCAAGAAACAAGGTAAAGGAAGGGCTTGAATATGTGAGCGTTGGGACCCCTAAGAGCTTCTGTATGAGAATTCTGCTGCCTTGTTCTCTGTTGGTGAAGAGAACTGAGATCTGGCCCAGAAAGCAGCAGACAAGTTTTGCTTTGCTATCAGGACACTGGAGCAGATGCAGGAGGTTTGTTGTCTCTGTCCTTGGGATTCTTCAAAGCAAGACACCACAGTCCTGAAATCTGATTCATCAGATCTGGTTCCTTTAAAAGTGAGATTTAATTCTGCCCTCTAATACCAATGAAAGGTCTTGTTTCACTGAGACTTGATGAAACCGAGGTGTGATTTACAGGACTGCCAAAGGCAGGGACCAGGAAATGAATATTCCAGGCCTGGAGTGACATGCTTTATCCTGATTTTTCCCTAGATTTCTTCTGCCATCTCCCCTTTCTCATCAGGTGTGCCTGGCTGAGGGGCTGCTCTCCAGGCTGTCCCTGCACAAACATCCCTGGCTGAAGAATAGTTTGGAGCTGGTGTTAAGAAATGCTTTATCAGTCTAAAATTTTTCTTCATACTCACGGAATTCATTTGGGAGTGGTTGAACGTCTGCATGTGTGTGTGAGAAGTTTAAATTGTGTCTATGAATTTCATCAAGAATGTTGGACAAGGAACCCAAGGAATTCCTGAAACTTCCATCTTTGCACACAGTTAAAGCTCAGCTGCATTCATGTCTGAGCTGGGTGATCTGGCTTTGAAGTTACCCTCCTTGGAGTGGGTGTTTGGGCTACAGATCCCCAAAGACTCTTTCCAGTCTGGATTATTTTATTCCTGTAGATTTTGGGGAGGGGGAGTGGGAGTGGGAGTTGCTTGCATGCTGGATTGAATCCAGTCTCTCTATCAGATACATTTTGACACATGGTGGTTACTTTATTTTTTTAAGGTGTAATTAGGAAGGGGTCAGTGCCTCGCTGCTTTGTCACCTGTGTTAATGGTCCAGGGCCACCAAATTTGTCAGGCACAACTTGCCCTCAGAGAAGCCCTGTTGGCTGTCACCAGTCACCTCCTTATTTTCCATGTGCCTTAGCGTAGTTTCCAGGAGGATCTGCTCCATGATCTTGCTGTACACAGAGGAGAGGCCAATTGGCCTGTAGTGCCTCAGGTCCTCCTCTTTTCCCAGTTTAAAAACGGGGGTTATGTTTTCCATTTCCCAGTCTGTGGGAACTTCACCAGACTGGCACAACTTCTCAAACAGGAGGGTGACTTAGGCACTTCCTCCACCAGCTCCCTTGGGACCCATGGATGCATCTCACCAGGGTCCATGGACTTGTGCACCTTCAGGTTCCTTAAATGCTCTCAAACCTAGCAATAATGTGGTTGAAACCGTACAGGACATTGAGGCAGTGATTCTGCCTCACCTGCAGGTATTTTGCCTGACACTTTTTGGGATTCTGCTTGCATTGCCTCACCACATTAGTGGCATCCTGCTAAGATGCCCTGAAACAACCATCTGTCTCCACTGAGAAGATTCCCATCACACAGTTTAAAGGATCATAACTGTTGGAGGAAATGGGGTTGAACTTTAAATAAGCATCTGTCCAGCTCTGCAGCCTGTCCTCAGCAGGGGCTGTGAGCAGATGCCTGCTCCAGACTGTAACAACAGCTCAAGTGTGTACAATTCCCCTCCCAGCCTCCAGCCACTGTGCCTCCAGAAATTCCTGAGCCAAACTGGCTTTCTGTGTACTTGTGAGTGCCCCGTGGCTTTCTGTTTCCTGAGCTCATGCAGCCCTCCTTAGGAGCTCCAACATGTCCAGCATTGTGTGTAATAGCTACAAACTTGTCTAGTCCTTCGTCTGAAGCCAGTTTATTTCTGATCTTTGCAAAATCCTGCAGCAGTGGGTCTCACAGCTCAGACTCTGAGTTAAGTGTTTTCCTTGGTTCTGTTTTAAACCTAATGCCCCATAATTTAATTGGCAATCATGTCATTCTTGTACTGAAAGTATTAATCCATAGGGACTCTTACTTTTCAGGACCCTTCCTGATTTTTGAGATTTGTCATCTTCTTGTTTGTATTTTTTCCTAAGTGGGAGGGTTCTACTGTGATTAATCCTGTTTGGATTGGTATCAATACTTGTGATTGATATATTGTCCTTCCATGATCTCATTACTGTGAAAACTGCACTTAGGAAAACAAGTCAAGGTTGGTTTTACCTCTCACTGGTTTAATGACAGTTGACACAATCTGTCAGCCAGACACACCTCCCTCTCCACGTCATCCCCCTGCCTCTCCACATTTCCACCTGCTCCTAAGCAGTCACTTAGGCCATCAGAGTAGGTTTCTTCTGGCCTTCTCATGCCAAAATGATTTCAAATTGTGTTTTGTCAGAATCTGGGGGTTTGCTGCTCAGTGGAATAACTCAGTACTTCTCTCAGCATGCCTGTCATGAATGCCTCTGGAGCAGTGCAGATCCCTGTGTGTGTTACATGCAGAGTGTCCTGAATTTGGAGTGAGCACAGAGCTGAGGTCAGCGTGCTCCTGCAGGAGACATCTGAGGATCCTCAGACTGTACCCTCAGTACAGGTCAATTCAGTCAGTTAAGCTGTTGTTCATGACTGTTGTTTTGGTCTAGGACACAGCCCATGTAGAATTCAATCCTTCTACCCTTAATGCTCAGCTGAGCTTTTAGTTAATTGGGCTGGGTTGCAACCACTGGCCCAACTTTCAAAATTTTTAACTCAGACAGTTTTTGAAGTCTCTGTCAATGACACAGGAGCTCTCCCAGTTCATAGAAAAGGCTTTTGCTGATTGTTTTGTGGAAGATCAGAAATAGTTTACTAATATTTTATAGCAAAGGGAATGTAAGGTAAGTTTAACAAGTACTTCAGAGCTTTCATCTCTTGTTCATCTCTTCTTCTGTGCTTCATCCCCTTAGGTGTAGACCTAGACTTGTCAAGGAAAGAAGAGGAGCAGCAAATGCTTCAGGATGCCCGGCAGTGGCTGAACAGCGGGAGAATTGAGGATATAAAGCAGCCCCGGACAGGAGCCACAGCTCTTCATGTTGCTGCAGCCAAGGGCTATTCTGAAGTCATGAGGTAGGAGCTCCTCCCAGGGCTGATGTGTGAAATTAAGGCTAAAGAAGACATCTTGCTTTACATTCAGAGAAATTTGTTCCATACTGAGATTTTCAGGCTGCTGTTTCTCAAAAGGCTCTTGTGGTTTTATGTGTCCAGCCATAGTGGTTCACCCAGAAATACACAGGGACTGGAGGATTCCCTTTCATACCTCCAGGCCTTTTTGAAGTAATGAAAGCTTTTTGGAGAGTGAGGTATAAATTAGGAGGTCTCTAATTTTTCTAATCACGAGGTCTAATTTTCACTGTTAGGGTAATAATTTTAGGACTAGCAAGCTAAACAGTATTAGGGGATAAAAGTATAATTTTGACATACAAGTGACAACACACACTGCATGACAGTCACAAACATGACCAGTCTAGTGGGAAAATGCAGTGTTCACCCCTGTCTCACTGTCCTCTACCCCTTCATGCTACTGCTCCTGCAGTGACAGAAGGATTCCAGCACCTGACAGCTCTGCTGCCCTGGCACTAAAAAGATTATTATGAACATAAACTTGCCCAATTTCCTGGTAAAAAACATTAATATTGTTACAGGTAATGTCAAATTAAGGTTTCCAACAGTAAAGCTTTTTCTCTGCTCTTTCTGTCTGGGCAGAGCTGCCCATAAACATAGAGATCATCAAATCACAGACTGGGCTGGGAGGAGCCTTAAAGCCCATCTTGTCCCACCCTCTGCCATGGCAGGGACACCTTCCACTATCCCAGGGTGCTCCAAGCCCCATCCAACCTGGCCTTGGACACTTCCAGGGATCCAGGGGCAGCCACAGCTTCTCTGGGCTTCCTGTGCCAGGGCCTCACCACCCTCACAGGGAGGAATTTTTACCTCATATCTAATCTAACCCTGCCCTCTGTCCATGTGAATTTATTCCCCCTTGTCTTGTTACATGCTCTTGTAAATAGTCTTTACAGGGTTACTCTATTGCCCACGTTAAAATCCATTCTGGAAATGTTCATCTATCTTGATCCTAAATTTCGTAATTTTAAGTGACATGACTTGATGTCTTAAGAACTGTTTCATATCAAGCCTCAAGCATTTTATTGTACTCCATGTTTCTGATTTGTATTCAGTCATTAGAACTTATAATTGAGTGATGAGCTGTCTGTGCCTGTACCATGCCCAAGAACAGGAATCTAACACAGCTCATGTGAATAGAAATGTAATATCTCTGAATCTGAGGTGTTGGTCCCATGGCCTGTCAGGGGAGGGTTGTGAATCCAGTGCTCCTTGATGAAGTTCAGTGTGTGCAGGGTGACTTAGTTCTGGACAGCCTCTCCTTGGCATTAATTGTGGTAATGATAAACACATCTCACAGCAAGCTGACATTGTTGCACTCTTGTGTATGTGACGGCCGTGCTGAAGTTCAAATCCAGAGCTTTAGTGACTTAAACCAAAGGGGCTGACAGCCAGGAGCCAGCTAACTCTAAATGAGTCGTGGAATTTGTCTGTGACCTTGAATCTCTTAGCAGCTCTGTTTCTCCCTTCTGCCAGCTGGAAAATCAACAGAAACTCAGCACCTAATTTACAATTTCTTTCACAGAGAAGCCCACAGCTGCTCTGCTGTGACTGTGTTTTATTTAGCACAGTAGCACATTGGTGTAAAGCTGCAGGAGTTTCCAAGCTGTTGGTGCCATGTTGGGGTCGTGCTGGATTTCCCTCATGCTATGCAATGGTGGCTCTGGATGGGGGAATTTCCCACAATGGAAATTTTCAGGAGCAGTTTTACCAGACTTGCAGAATTCCCCTGGGATGTTCTTCAATATTTAAGCAATTTGGATAATAGTTTTGATACAGGAGCTGCTCAGTGATCAGGTGAGCCTGATCACTGCCACACCAGTGTGCACATGGCTCTGGAGCTCCAGACTACTACCCCTGACCCTCTTGTGTTTGTTTTGGTGTTAAATATTCAAGCTCCAGGTGCTGTGAAACACCAGTGTTCTGCTCTGATGGAGAAGGGAGGGTGGAAGGGGCACAGCAGTGAAGGTGAGGAAAGGAGATCCCAGGCAGGTTCACTTGTGGAAGATTTGTTTGAAATGTGCAAGGGCATCTCTGAAAAAATGCATTTGGGGTTGTTTAATCCAAATGAGGGTTGTTTAGCATACAGATGTCACCTCTGTCAATGCCACTGGTGCTTCCCTGGCAGTCCTGTTGGTCTCCTTGTCGACCACCCCACACTGTGGCCTTGTGCTGTTGGAGAACCAAGCTCAAGCTCCAGTTCCCAAATGTCCCTCTCCTGGCAGGTGCTGTGCTTGGCTCCCTGGCACAGGGATGGCAGTTGCAGGGATGCTGTCTGTGTGCCCAGTGCCTGAGCCAGTCCAGGCTCTCTCCTCCACTGGAGAAGGAGTTCAGACTGGGTCACCAATGCCAGATGGGAAATCAAGGTGTTCTCCCAATTCAGGACATGCTGAAAGGGACTGTTATCAGTTTGACATGTTCCAGCAGGTTTTACATCAACGTCACTTTTCGTTCATTGCCCTTTCCATTACAGTTTCGAGCACATCAGGTGGGATGTCGCTTTGGTTAATAACCAAGTCCAGAAGCTCCTGGCTGCTAGGGAGCCTGGCTACCTACTTGATGCCTAATAGGGGAAACTCTGCTCTGCCAGGAAGTCATTCCTGAGGAGCAGAGATCAATCTTGCTTCTTTCCTCAGGCTCCTGATCCAGGCTGGGTTTAATTTGAACGTCCAGGACAACGATGGCTGGACTCCGCTCCACGCTGCTGCTCACTGGGGAGTGAAGGAAGCGTGTTCCATCCTGGCTGAGGCTCTGTGTGACATGGACATCAGGAACAAGCTGGTCAGTACACAACTAATGCAGGGTATTCTATAGCCAGGTTAATGACGACTATTGCCTGCTGCATGATCATGGAATCGTAGAACCCCAGACTGGTTTGGGTTTGGAGGAACCTTATAGCCCATGGATTTTCAAGAGCTTGTCCAGGGCTGTTCTTGGTGTTCCCATCCCTGCTGGGATGTTCATACTGGTCTGTGAGCTGCTTCCCACTGGAGCAGGGTCGGGTGTGCTATGGCAGCCTCTGGGGGAGGAGAGAAGGTTGGATGTGCTTGGAGGAGCACCAGGGGATGAAGGCTGGCAGGAGGATGTGATAAGAGAGGGCCCTGTGTGTTCCAGATGTGCTGGAAACTGCTGGAACACAAGTGCCTCCATGGGAAGCCCTTTCAGCCTGGTGAGCTCTTTGGCAACCAAAATCTTTTCTGTTTAAATGCCGTCAGATGCTTTTCCAAAGGGATGTGTATGGGGTCTTGTATCATGCCATACTTGAAAAGAAACAGCCACAATTGTATTTGTTGCATTACCTGCTCCTTCCAGTCCAGAATTGTCTCCTTGTTGGGTCAGATGGACAAGGCTACCTTTTATTTTTGACCTGTAGCCATCGGGTTTCATGGTGTGTTGTTAATGAAATGACATTTAGAGCTTTAGTTATGGTGAAAATGTAACCAATTTCTTGGTTTGTGCCCTAGAGTATTTTTGTAGTTTGTTTTAGTTTATAAATGCCCATGGATGTGGAAATGGATCCCAATTATTTTGGCTTCCTTGGCAGCCTTTCAGAACCTTTAAATAAATGATGGTAAAGTAACACAGAATCAGGAATATCCTGAACTGAAAGGGACCCACAGTCCAACCCCTGGCCCTGCACAGACGCCCCCAAATCCCACCCTGGGCATCCCTGGCAGTGCTGTCCAAACGCTCCTGGAGCTCTGACAGCCCTGGGGCCGTGCCCATTCCCTGGGGAGCCTGGGCAGTGCCCAGCAGCCTCTGGGGGAAGAACCTTTCCCTTATATCCAACGTAAGAGGTCAGTCACATTCCCTCTCAGTGCAAGAGTGTCCTTTTTAGAAACTTGGAAACTCAAACATAGTCCTGGCTGTTGGATTCGAGCTGCAGCAACCAGAGAGCTGCACTGCCCTGGTAAAAGTTGCTCACTGAACGTAAACATGATCTTAGAGGTCTTTTCCAGCCAAAATGATTCTGTGATTCCATGATCACTGTCACATGGGTTTCCTTGCTCTGGAGTGAAACAGAGTGTCACTCACCATTTGGGGAGGGAGGATGTGAAGCATAAGCACTGGTAAATAGGACTTTTTTGAACATTACCACTGTGTCATCTCAGATATCCTCTTGTGTTCTCTGTCATTGCACCAGGGCCAGACTCCCTTTGACGTGGCTGATGAGGGACTCGTGGAGCATTTAGAAATGCTGCAGAAGAAACAGACTGTGGTGAGTTTCTGGAGATCGTTTTCCACCTCTCCAATTACCTTTTCACACACGGGTGTTCTCCAAGACATATGGTGCCAACAGATGCAGGAAGCCAAGGCCCAGCTATTTGCTTTAGTTACTCATTTGCAATCTTTAATCACAGCAATATTTTTAATAGCTAGAAATCTAGATTGGATGACTGCAGCAAGGAGGTCAGTAGTGTGATGGCATGCAGAATTACGGGAACTGGTAAGGAATTTATGTTCATCTTTGGAATTGTTATTATCCTGCAGTTGCTTTGTTGGCTGGCAGGCTCTCTTGCATCAAACTGCTCTGTTCCTAATGAGTGATTACCCAAGTCAGCTTTGTGTTTGCATCCAGGGAAATACACTGTCAGTGTTGGGAAAGATCTGTTACCGTATCTGCCTTTCTTATAATGGGGAGGAAGAAGAAATTATAAACTTCAGGGAATTCTGGACTGAAAAAATGGGTGGTTTCAAAACCATATTAAATTGCCGTTTCATAGTGCAGTGGAAATATTGGAAGGGATTGTAGGCCAAAAGTTGACATAAAAAAAGGAAAGCAAAATATATCTTGTTCAAAGTAAGGGCAGTTTCAAGCCAGAAAGTTGGGTTTGGATTGAATTTTTTCCTATTTCATCTGAATTTCATCATCTACTGAATTATCTCATTTAAGTGCTTCCAAAAAAGAAGCTAACCTTCTTTCAAAAAGAATTAAAAACCTGTAAATATCGCTTAAAACATTGGGTTCAGAAACAGACAGAATGGGAACACTGCTGATAAACCCCAGGAATGGATTTTCAGGAACTGACAATGTGGGTGGTTAGAACTTCAGCTCTGATCACAACACAGCTGCTGCCATCCTCAAATAGCAGCCTTAGCATTGACAGGAGCTTCTTAAAAATTAATCAGCTTCTCCCTAAATTAGGCGTTGATAAATACTATCAGGTTGTATTTTGGATTCCCCTCTCTCTCACTACCCAGAATTTTACAGATAACTGCACTTCTTAAATGAAGAAGAAAAACAAGAATTTTTTGGGTGACTGCTCACCCATTTTTAGGGCTGCTTTGCAGGGGCTACAACCCCCCTGTTCTCTATATAGAAGCACTATATAAAGGCCTTCTCCATTTATTCAGTCAGTGTAGAACTGGGCAGAAGAATCCAGATTTTACCACAGTTTTTTTTAGTGGACATGATCTTTTAGTGGAAAAGCCAATCTATCATGTGTTTATCATGTGCCATTTTTATCACTTAAAAATAGAAAAGTTATATTTGTTAAGGATAAAACAGGCAGTTCCATGACTGACATTATTTCACTTCCAAAATGACTCTCAAATCAGATATTTTTTTCAGTCTAAAGCAGAACACTGTGCCACCCTTGCTAAATGATTTGCTGCCATTACTGGAAAGCAAGGGAATTTTTGTTTGCTGGAAGCAATTAATTTGGTTTGGGTTTGGATTCTTTTCCCAGTTCCTGAATTATCTGTGAATGGAGCAGGCTGTTTCCTGCACTTCCCTTTGCTGTGTTCCAGCAGTTTGGTCAGTTTAACAATGTTGTACTCCAAATTTTTGCTCTTCACTGGAACCCATGTAGCTTTTCCCACTTCACAGGGTGCCCAGAGCAGCTGTGGCTGCCCCGTGCCTGGAAGTGTCCAAGGCCAGGTTGGATGGGGCTTGGAGCAACCTGAGCTGGTGGAAGGTGTCCCTGCCCATGGCAGAGGGTGGGAATGGAAGATCTTTAAGGTGCCTTCCAACCCAGATTTCTGGGATTCTATGATTCAGAATTTCCAGTGCTTTTACTTCATTTGCCTGTCAAAAGAGAAAGAATAACCTGATGAGCCATGACACAACAGAGTCAGCCTTTAATTGAGCCCCTAGCTGTCATCCTTCTGCCTCAGCTGTTTCTGTGGTTCTGGAAGGTACTAAAACAATTTTTGGGTACTGTTTTGTCCACCAATGGTGGTAAAATTAATATTGCTGCTCTCTAGACAAAATCTTTCAGTTTTTGTGTGATCCCAGGTATTCCTGGGCAATGACTTAGTGCATTTGAGAGATTTAGGAAGTGACCCATCCTCACAGGAGTTCCCTGGTTACCTGGACAGGGCAGACTTGAATTCTTTCCTCTGGCAGCAAGTAAATAATAGCCACAAAGGCAGCAGATTTTTAGCTGAATCTAGCCTGATTTCATGTGTGCACACACATAAGGACAGACCTCCAGCAGAATCCCAGAATAGTGTGGGCTGGAAGCAACCTTAAAGCTCATCCAGTCCCACCCTCTTCCATGGACAGGGTCACCTTCCACTAGCCCAGGTTGCACCAAGCCCCATCCAGCCTGGTCTTGGACACTTCCAGGGATGGGAGAGCCCACGACCTCTCTGGGCAGCAGTCAGGGTTTGTCGCTGGTCTCAGCAGGGGCAGCTGCAGGTGCCTTTGAAGGTTTTACTAAACGGCAGCTGCATTCCAAGGACACACTGGGTGCTGTGCCCTGCTGGAGCTCCAGTCCAGGGCTCACAGTGCCATTGCAGATGTGCTGCTGTTCAGGTGGCTTCTTACACAAACCTACAGTGGTTTGGTCTAACAAGGCTGGGCTGACCTTGTGCTGTGGTGCTGACTGGGTTACCCTGACGGAGCTGGTTAATGTCTATCCTCATTCTCTCTCTCCCATCTTCATGGACTTTTTGACAGCTACGAAGTGAGAAGGAGACAAGGAATAAGCTGATTGAAGCTGACATGAATGGGAAGCCTCAAAACAGACTCTTCACCAAGTAAGTCTCTCTCTCTTAGTTGAAAAGAAACTGCCCAGCGAGTAATGGGAGAAATGGGAGAGCAGCTTCATCTCTCACAGCCAGCTGGCCTCAGCTGGGTCAAAAACAATTCACTGCTGTTTATTTCATGGTTTTGTTTTTTTTTTTAATCTGAGCACTCTCAAATACAGTTTTAGTTGTGTCTTAACACACCCAGTGAGGGATGGAACAAGGGCTTGGGCTGGTGTTTGGTTCTCCTGCTCTGGCTGAGGATCAGTCGGAGCTTTGGGCTGAGGACTGCACCTTTTTGTAGCACAGAGCCCTACGGCCCAACTGCTGCATTGTGTGGCACTAGAAAAGGAGAGATCACATTTTTGTTTTCAGAGTTAGAAAATGTGAGACTGGCAGTGGAATCCGTGGCAAACTGGCCATGATGGAAGTGCTGGAATGTTCAGTCTGTAGATGGATTTTGTCCTTTGCTTGTTCTGTATGTAGTAAATCATGTCTGTGTGTTCCTGAGAAATACAACTCAGATAACTTGCTTGCCTAGTCCTTAAAATTTCCTATTTTGCAGCAAAGAGAAGATTCTTTATGAGGAAGACACGCTGAAGTCCATGGAAACTGAGGAAGAGAACAAGGACTCAAGCAGTTCTAGTTCTGAAGAGGAAGAAGCTGAAGATGAAGTTTCAGAGTCAGACGCTGAGAAGGAGTCAGGTAAGACTTCGTACAGTCTTGGATTTAATAACTAGCCTAGCTATTGTTGTTGCTGTTGTTATTGTTAATAATGACATAATTAGTTGTTAAGGGCATCCTGAAAGTTTTACTTCCAGTGTATATGTACAGAATTTGGAGAAATCTGGAACTACTGTGCTAAA
This sequence comes from Corvus moneduloides, assembly GCF_009650955.1. Lineage (NCBI taxonomy): Eukaryota > Metazoa > Chordata > Aves > Passeriformes > Corvidae > Corvus > Corvus moneduloides. The sequence goes on from NC_045499.1 coordinate 1,409,038, forward strand.
AAAGCTGATTCAAATGCTGACTCCCAGGTCAGCATAGTTTTTTTTTTTAAAAATCCTTCAGATCCTATTTTAATTCCTACTTCCAGCTCACATGGATTGAAGATAACACATTGTCTATAGCTTGTTCTTAAACAGGGTTTTTTTCTTGTTGGCCCAGTTCAAGAAGAATCCTTCAGGTGCAGGATGGTAGGAAAGCAAGTGAAGGTGTAGGAAGGCAATAGCCTGTTGTGTTTGGATCAGTCTGAAATGAAGGGCTGAAGCTGTCCTGGGTGATTACAGAGGTGAGGAACTTCTATTTTCCAGGCTGTGATGAATAATGATTGCAAAAGATAGTGGAAAGTAAGGATTAAGTACACAGAGTCACAGTAGCATTTACATTATAGTATATTGCTGGCATCTTACTCCCATTCCTTTTCTATAATTTCTGTGGCTTCCTTAATTAGTTTTAGAAGTGTTTATGTGCAGCACAGAAAGTTTAAATACAGATACTTAATTTTACAGTAAGCCAAGACTTACTTGTACTTAATATTCTGCAAACACAGATGGATCTTGGACTATGATATGCTTAATGGTTAAACTACTTTTAGCATCAACTTACTTGGTCTATATCCAATATACTAAGAAATAGGTCCTGGGGAGAAGTGTAGTTTACAGTTTCGTTGTGCTTCTGTGGCAGTGAAATTGTCACCTGTGTTAGGATTGTATCAGTTAATGCTGTTGGGGCAGGGTGAGAGGGGTGGAAAATCCTGGCTGGGCTTCGCAGAGCTACTGCTGCAGCAGCTGGGTGGGCATGGCAGTAACACAGGGAAATGATCTTGGAGCTTTTAAATGGACATGTCAGTGATAGAAAGAGACACACAGTACAAGTCACACATATTTTCTCCATAAATCAGGGGTTTACCCTGATTATATACATATTTATATAAATATAAATTATACCTGTCTAACTGGGTGCCGATGCTTGTAATCCATGTGAACGTGGTGGTAGTTTAACCAAAACAACTCAAATGTTTGCACACTTGTAAGACCTGGAGCTGTGTGGGGTTTAACAGAGTCAGGAGCAGCCTAAGATCCTTCAGCAAGGAAAGATCTACAGCACTCAGCATTAAATTTTGTGTGAAGCCAGAACAGGTCTTTTTATTGCATTAGTTCACTGAGCAAAGCACATTATAGGAGTCTGTGTTAAACCACTAGAGGTAATAGAAATGGGACACAACAAGCATTCAGGTAATGATTAAGCTTCAGGCTTTGTTACCTGTACTCTCCTGGCAAGATTATTGGGTCCTTTGAGAAATGTCCATCACAATTGAAACCCTGCCTTGTAAACTTCTGAAATCACTGATAAAATGAGTGTGGACTTGCCCAGCTGGATGGAGCCACAGCTATCACTTGTTGCATATGTCAGTGGGGGTCACATCTTTAGTACTCTTTAAAGCAGGATTCTGTAAGGTAACAGCATCAGCCCACATTATAGGAGGACCCCAAAGAAAAGTAAGATTTTTCATTTTGGTAATGAAAATGATAAATGTCACAGTATTACTGATTTCAGTGACAGACAGTGGTATTCCTGGGCTGAGCCCCCAGCGTGGGCAGCAGGGCAGGGGGGGGATTCTGCCCCTGTGCCCTGCTCAGCTGAGACCCCACCTGCAGAGCTGCCTCCAGCCCTGGGTTCCAGCACGGGAAGGACCTGGAGCTGCTGCAGCGAGTCCAGGGGAGGCACCAGGATGATCAGAGGGATGGAGCAGATCTGCTGTGAGGAAAGGCTGAGAGAATTGGGATTGCTCAGCCTGTAGAAGAGAAGCTTTGGGGTGACCGTACTGTGGCCTCCCAGGACCTGAAGGGAGCCTCCAAGGAAGATGAAGAGAGACTGTTTACAAGGGCCTGGAGTGACAGGACAAGGGGAATGGCTTCAAACTGACAGAGAGTAGGTTTAGATGGGATATTAGGAAAAAATTCTTCCCTGTGAGGGTGGGGAGGCCCTGGCACAGGTTACCCAGGGAAGCTGTGGCTGCCCTGTCCCAGAAGTGTCTGAGGCCAGGTTGGACGGGGCTTGGAGCAGCCTGGGATAGTGGAAGGTGTCCCTGCCCATGGCAGGGGGTAGAACAGGATGAGCTTTAAGGTTCCTTCCAGTCCAAACCAATCTGAGATTCTGTGTTTATCTGCTCATCATTTTACATGATGGTACAGGAGGCATGGGTATGAAAGCATGCAAATTATTCCCTTATTCCTCTTCATTTTCTTTAATATTCCCATACCTTTACAGTTCTGAGCAGTGCTGGACACGTAGGTTATTACTGTTGTTCTTAAGTGTTCAAAGTCCAGATGAAAAAAAAAATTCTGAGTGATCTTTTTAAACCTAAAAATTCCAACCGCTTTGGTAGCTGAGCATAAAGCAGGACATGTAGAAGCTGGCAGTGTAACGCAAGTTTATTTTGAGGTGTGTTTTGAAGAGTCTCAGGTTGCGATTAATTTGTTGAATTTGCAGAAACTGTGGGAAGAAGAAATTGGATGAGGAAAGCGGTGAAATTGGTGAAGGGCTTCAGAGAAGTATGTTTCTTATAATTTGTAAGAAATTTGTGTTCTTCAAACAAAGGAAGCTGAGGGCATTAATGGCACTATTCATTTTGAGGACAATTAATTTGGCATTGACCTCTTGTAAACAAGAGAAGGATCAGCATAAAATTCTATGGTGATTATCTGTGCTGGGAACTATTACAATATGTAATTATTGGGAATTAAAGCAGGCCGTGGAAGCTTTTAGTGTTGTTTTGTTTAAAAACCAACTAAACAAAAACTCTTATCGAAAAACCTTTACGAAAAAGGAATTAGAAACCTAAATTTTTACTCTTACAAATTTGTTTTGAGGAGATTGAACTAATCCTCACCAGTTTCTCTTGTCTGGAATTCATGTTTATTGCTGAAATTTTGGTAGAATAAAATGTGGGATCATGCCCGAAGCCAACGCTGCCAGTGGCCGTGCCATCCCTTGTGCTGCCAGCACAGAGTCCCTTGGCCTGTCCCTCTTCTGCAGTCAACTGCTCCCAGTCACATTGCTCACAGTTAGCCCTTCCCAACCTGTCATTACCACTTTAGCTTGTGCCCTTCTAATTAGGCTTGACCTTAAAAGCTGACCTGTGTGCTATAAACTTCCAGGACAGGCTCCCAGTGCCCATGCAGCCCAGCCTGGAGAGCTGCTGCAGCAGCCTTCCCTTCCTGCAGTACCCTGTGTTTTACAGGCCTCAGTCACAAGAATGAGCAGCTGTCAGAAATGGCAGCGCATCTTTCCTTGTCCGTGGGCATTTCCATGGACTTGGATGCCAAGTATGGCATCCTTGCCAGGCCTGCAAGGAGGAATGGGGGATCTATTGCCCCTCCCCTAGGGGTGGATGAAAGTGCACCCGAGGGTTCAGCTCCAGAACTGAAATCTGCTGCTTCACAGAGAGGGAAAAGTGGCTGAGAATCCATTCTCATGCAGACCCAGTGTAACAGCTGGAGCTGGGGCAGGGAGGGTCAGGCTGGAGATCAGGGAAAGGTTCTTCCCCCAGAGGCTGCTGGGCACTGCCCAGGCTCCCCAGGGAATGGGCACTGCCCCAGGGCTGCCAGAGCTCCAGGAGCGTTTGGACAACGCTCTCAGGCACAGGGTGGGATTGTTGGGGTGTCTGTGCAGGGCCAGGGGTTGGACTCAATGATCCCTGTGGGTCCCTTTCAACTCAGGAGATTCTGTGATTCTGTCTTTGTCTCTTTAGTTCAGGCTCTGTCAGTCCTGCTAACTTCCTGTTATTTTAAAATGTTTCTCTTGGCTTGCTCTTTTCTGTTTTCTGTGTCCTTTGATCCTTTTTTTTCTAGGACTGAGAACATTTGTTACAGAAAGATTGATCTTCATGCTCCAAGGTGCCATCCTCCCAGATGCTCCATCCCAAAGTACTCCTCATGTGTAACAGCAGACACTTATACTCCCTGCACATACATTATTTCCTAGGACCGGTTGGGTGCTTATGCTTAAAATTACTTTATTTTTTCCAAGCCATGACTGTGTGAGCACTCCTAGCTAAAAGGAAAACTTTGGTTGGTGGGTGTAGATACATCATTTCTCAGGCAGGTTCCAAGTGCCTGGGTTTATGGTGAATAGTCTGTCTCCAGCCTGTGCTCTCCTGTCAAGTGAACCTATTGCCTGAGTCACCCTTTCTGCTTGCTCTCCCCCGGTAATGTCTGGTGGATGTTCTTCTGTCAAGCATGTGCATAGATACAAAAAAAAAAATGTCATACTGGACAGCTGCACTTGTCTAACAAGCAGGGAGCCAGCTGTGAGCAGGGACAAGGGTTGCTTAGCTTGCTTGGAGCCCAAGTAAGGGCTTTTGTTGGGCAGTAGTCCTGGCTTCCTGTAGAAAAATGGATTTTGCTACGGAAGACCAGAAATTCTGCCAGCAGCACAAGCAGGTGCAGAGAACTGTGCAGTGAAACCCAGCGCTGGCTGTTGGCTGTACCACACTCGTGCTACAGCAGGAACAGCATGTGCCCCTTTTCATTCCAAGATTTACCAGGGAAGAAATTCCCAGACAGGAAACAAAATTCTGAACAACAAAAAACCTGTGTGTCCCCTTTTTGGTGCTTTCTGCAAAGATTTTGCTTGTCTGTGAGGATCAAGTTCAAAAGCTTTGCCTGGCAAATGTATCCATCCTATTCTTTAGGAAGTGGGAAGCTCCTTGCAGAAAGCCCTGACATCTGACAGTGCAGGAGGCGCTGACATCTCAGAGATCCGAGGAGACAGAGGTCACACAGCACTGACCTGGAGTGCAGAGCACACTCTGTGTAAAGAGGGGCCTTGGAAGTGCAATACTGAAACATTTGGTTTCTCTTCTTGTTTAAAATTGTAGAGAGAAAGGAAGAGCCCTTTGCCAACCACTCCAGCCGTGAATCCAGGCCCAGCATCACTGAGCAAATGCCACCACCCGAGCCCAACTCCTTCACTGCATCTGCCAGAAGAGTAAGTGAATTTGGAATCAATGGGGACTCCAGCAGTGCTCAGAAGCAGAAGGTGTTACTGGGAGATGGATGCTCTGAAACCAATTTTCAGAGGAGTTTAAGACTTAAATTTAGAAAAGCCTGGTAGTATGAAATTCTGATAAAGATGTGTGTTAGCAGCAGTGTAGGGCTGCCTCCAAGGAGGGCGTTGGTACAATACAGTTCCTCTTGAATCTCTGACCCTCCAAAGCCAATTGTGTTGAAGAAACCCAGCCTACAGCACATGCTCTGTGTGCTGTCAGTTCTCAGGGGGCTGCTGCCAGTGTCTTCCCAGCAGGTCTGTCACCAGAGCTGATTCCTGCTCATGTATCAGCAGTGAGTTTGGCACCATCTTCCAAAGTGCCTCTCTGACTTGCCAAAGCCAGTTGAGTCAGTGGTGTGATGTTACAGCCCAGCAAGCAGAGGGTAGTTTGCATGTGGCTGGCCAACTGGGCTATACAAGCTTTGAAAGGTGGTCACTGAAATCTTATGTGAATCCTCCAACTCTCAGATCACTCAGCTAGATGGCACCAGGAGACTCTGCTCTGCACAGAACTCGTGTCTGCTGCTGCTGCTTTCTTTTTGCACCAGACTATGGAGAAAACAACACAGATACCTGGCCCAGGGCTGAAGCACTCAGTGCTTGTCAGAGGGAAATGTTTCTTGCTTAGTCACAATTTTTTGTTTTCCACATGCAACTGAGTGTAACCATGATCAAATGAAACAGAGCTCCTCTGGGCGTTGTTCAGCTCAGGCTGGTTTAGCAGGGGAACTGTTAGAGGTAGAAGGATGCTGGGATTTGTGAGCACTTCAGGTAACCTTTTCCCAGCTGCAGAGGTTTGGTCTCACTCCTTTGAGCTGTTTAACCCAGAATAAGGGTGTTAGGGTATAGAAGCTGGCCTGTGAGCAGAGCAATTACTGATTTGACCTCAGTCACTTAAGATCAGCTTCTTTACCTTCTCTCACCGGTTTGACTTTTCTGTAATTCTCTTTGACGGGCTGGGCTTTAGACTGTGTTGCCCTCTCTTGGGGGAGTTATTAGTATGTGCTGTTCCTGTGTTGTTCAGAATTTACAGATGACAGATTTTGCTGTGGTTTTGAGCTTTCTCTGAGGAAAGCATCAAAACTACATGAAAATGTTAGAGCTGTGTAGCCCAGTAGACTGGAAGTGCTGGAAATGGTGGAGTACACATTAACTCTTTGCATCTGCATTGAAATGACATGAGCTGAAAACATTGCTCAAATACTGCAGGGATAATTTTAGCTTGGCAGTCTTCAGACGGTGAGTCTGAGGGCAGAGCTCCCCAGGAGCTCCATTTATTCTGAATAGTGTCAGATGGTTTGTGTCAGATAGACTATGGTATAATAATGCTTAGATCAGCTTTGATCAAAAGCCTTGTCTGCCCAGTGTCCTGGCAGACAGTGGCCATCAGAAGATACCACAGAACACAGAATCTTGCAGGAATTCCCTCCCACCTTCCAGCAATTGGCATTTCAGGGACTTGCTGAACCTGGTGTAATTCTTGTCTTCAGTAGCCCCTGTTGGACTTTTCCTCTATGCAGTCACTTTTTGATTGGGATCCTCTAATGTCCAGTGGTAAAGAGTCCTTCAGCTTAGTTAAAAACTCTACAAAGCTCCCTGTCCCATTAACCTACCGCAAGCTGGGTTTGTTTGCTGCCCCTCGTTCCTTTATGGAAAGGACCAAGGAATGATTGTTCCTTATTCATCCTTCTGTGTGCCACAGAGTGTTTCTTCTACCTTGGTCATATCTCAGCCTGGAGACTACTGATATGTTGAGTATGTCCTCATGCAAGACCTCTCTTGCTCTACTCATTCTTGCTGCCTTTCCCTGAATCTCTTCCCTTCTTGTCAACTGCTGCTGAGCCCTGGAGCTGAGCTGTGTGTGGTACCAAAGGTGTGATTGTACCCTGCAGTAACACAGAGCCACAGTGGTTGTGTGTTTTGTATTCTGTACTTTTCCAGTAACTCCTAATAATTTATTTGCTTTATTTCCTGTACAACTTGATGCTTAGCCCTGTACAAGTGTCTCTTGCTCAGGCTCCATTCTTGGATGGCACTAGGCAGCCTTTTGTAAGACTTGGTAACTGTAGCTAAAGTCATACATTGAGGCAGTTGTACATTGAGGCAGTTGTGTATTTAAGGACCAATATATGCAGGTCAGAAGTGCCTCATGTAACAAAAAGCACAAAGGCCCATTCTGTGGTATCCACAGTTACCTGCCCATGGAAGGGGCCTCTGCAAAGTCCAGTGTCCTGCTCAAAGCAGGATTAAGCTCATGTCATGTTGCTTTGACCTACCTGAGCTCAGCTGAGTATTAAAAGGTCTCTGAGGATGGAGTTGCTCTACTCCCTTACTCCCTGTCCCAGTGCAGCTTCGCTCCTGCTGGGAGTTATGTCTCCATGTCAGCTGGGGTTTCCCATGTGGAAACTTCTCTGTTCTCCTCCTTTCACTGTCGACTGCAGAGAAGTCTGGTTCCATGTCCTCTGTAAACCCACCCCCAAGTAGCAGAGCAACTAAATCCCATGTTTGCCTTCTCTTTTCCATGCTAAACAATCCAGGTTTCCTCAGTCTCTTCCTTTACAGTGTTGTTGGCTACAACTCCCTGATGATCTCAATGACTTCTCCTGGACTCTGTTGCTGGGAGGGGTTTATTTGCAGCTAGTTCCATAAGACCTGAGTACTTGTTTTTGGTTTTCTGCCTTTACTGAATAATTATCCCTTCCTAAATGGGTGATAATAAAAGCTTCACTGTTCATTATGTTCTTTCCTCAAAGCTGGAGAAGGGCACTGTGTAGGCAAAGACCTGCACAGTGGCACAAGATTCCTTTCATCCTCTGTCCTTGGGGATGAGGCACTACAGCAGTTTGCATCCCTGCGAGTTCGCCTTGCACTCTGTCCTGTAGTTAAACAGGAAATAAAAGTCACTCTGTCTTACAAATGTAGCCCAGCAAAAACTGGGGCTTTTTGAAACACTTTCTGAACTTAGAGTGTGCCTTGCAGTGCTCTTCCTTTTTCCAAATGTCCCTGTTTCTCCTCCACAGTTCAGTTGGCTCAGCAAGTCAGACGAGCAGAAGGATGAGTCACCTTCGTCGTGGCGGCTGGGCCTGAGGAAGACTGGCAGCCACAACATGTTGAGTGAAGTCGCTGCCACTCGTGAGGCACAGAGGGATAAAACTTCCATCTATCGCTCCTCGTCCAGCCCTCGGATATCTGCGCTGTTGGACAACAAGGAAAAGGTTTGGCTTTCAGCAAGGATGATTTAGTGTATCCACTTTACCCCACAGGTGTAAACCTCTTTCCTTTTGAGTTATTGCTGGGATTTGTATCCGTAACAAATGCGGGTCTCTTTCATTCTTACTTCCTTTTTCTTTTGAAAAATATTTTCCTCCTATCAGTTGTTTCTCCGGAACTGGAGTTTGGTGCCCCTTTGGCCTAATTCCTGCTCAGTTTGGACGGGGCTGCCCCTGAACAGGGGCTGCCAGTCTGGCACAGCCTGTTCTTTACCAGAAGATGTCCATTACAGGCAATAGCACATACCTGCAGTGGAGATTCTCCTTCCATGTCGTTTATATGGATTCTTCCTGTATCCACCAGCTGCATTTGTAAATCCCATATCACATATTCAGTAACTGTAACTTTTCTGCCCATGGGTAGATGCCTCATCCCTGCAGGTGTTCAAGGCCACCTTGGATGGAGCTCTGGTCTAGTGGACTAAAGATCCCTTCCAACCCAAGCCATTCTCTGATTCTGTGATTTACAAGTCATTCTCTAAGTTAGAACATGCTTTTACTCACTACCATGCTCATCGGGAAATCCGTTTCAGAACTGATATTTCTATGCTGTGGTATGTGTTGCCCAAGAAATTGCCTTAAACCAGCTGATAGGAGAATGCTTTCTTAGTTGAAGAAATTTGAACACAAATTTATTTCCACTGAACGTGCTGAAAGGGTAAGAGATGTGTAGCTGAAGTTCCTCTTTTGCTTTACCAGGACAGAGACAACAAGAGTTATCTTGCCACCATAGTCCCCAGAAGACTGAGCAGTACGAGTGATATAGAAGAAAAAGAAAACAGGTGAGACTGGCTGAAGTTAATGCTCAGCTTCCATCCTGTCAATAGTACTTCTGGAATATAATTTTTCTGTAGTCATGCTTTGTATATTTTCTCAGCAGTCTCAAGTACACAGGAATTGACAATGTCAAGAGCCAGCTCTGTCTATAAAAGTTCTGGTACACTGGTTTTTATTTAGGTGAGCAGGAACCAGCAGACTGGTTCCTCCATCCCTGTACTCACACAGGCACAGGCTCCATCCAGGCAACCAGATTTATGGATCCTTGTTCCTTTTATATGCAAATGTCTCGTTTTGTAGCTGCACCTTGTACTTGTCACTTGCTCAGCAGTCACCTTCAGTCCTTTTGTTCACACCTCTGTCACTTGAGATTCACTTGAGCTTGTGAACTCTTCTGTGTAGGAACTGTTCCACTGCAGAGCTGTTACAGTCAGTGAGTGTAGATGCCCCTGGACGGAACCATGGTGTAAATGGGATATATATCCAGGATTTCCAGATGTATTTGAGGAGCTGATTTTTACAAGCAACTTCTTCAGGGGCCTTCCAGTGCCTAAAGGGGCTCCCAGAGAGCTGGAGAGGGACTTTGGACAAGGTCCTGAAGGGACAGGACAAGGGGGAATGGCTTCCCACTGCCAGAGAGCAGGGATAGATGGGATATTGGGAAGAAATTTTTCCCTGTGAAGGCGGTGATGTCCTAGCACAGGGTGCCCAGAGAAGCTGTGGCTGCCCCATGCCTGGAAGTGTCCAAGACCAGGCTGGATGGGGCTTGGAGCAGCCTGGGCAGGTGGAAGGTGTCCCTGCCCATGGCAGGGGTGGGACTGGATGGGCTTTATGGTCCCTTCCAACCCTGGCCGTTCTATGATTCAGTTTTTACTAGAAGGAGTAAAATTTGACCTTAGCCTCATTTCCAGCTACTTCCCCAATAGAGGAGGAAAGGCACATGCAGAGCGGTGGCTGTGAACTGTAATTGTCGGGCAGGAGCTGTGGCAGGTGACACCCTGAGAGAATTTCAGCACAGCTTGAGATTCTTTGCTGATCTTTTGCCAGAGCCTCCTGCTGTGTTCTTGTTCACTCTCAGGCAGTCTCTGAGATCCAGAGTTTTGCAGACAATTTGTGTCTGTTGATCAGCTCAAGCCGGTTTGGCAGAGGCTGCTATCGAGTGGCACATCCAGCTGTGGGTGCTGACAAGCGTCCTTTGCTGAGTGGAGTGGGGACTGGCTGAGGAGAGCTGGCCTTCAGGAACAGATGGTGCCCAGGCATGCTGTGTAGTACAGATTTTTCCCAATATTCTTTCCTTTCAAAACATCTGAGGTTTTTTTCTGGAACCCACAGGTGTCTCAAGAGAGCATCAGTGTGGGCACAACAACTGGAAATGAGAAATAATTGCAGGCTGATGAGGGAATGGATTAGTGCTGCACTACAAGCTCCGGGTCCTGTCCAGGACCGGAAGAGATGCCAGAGTGTGCAGTAGCATAGGGAAAGAGCCCTGTTTTCAGATAACCAGGATAAATAGGACTACCAGGAATTTCTTGATAACTTGTTGAGTAGCTTTAGATACTGTAAATATTTTGTTTGTTGTTTTCTGCTTCATGATTTTGTGGTGGACCTGGCAGTGCTGGGTTAATCGTTGGACTCAATGATTTTAGAGGGCTTTTCCAAGCCTCATGATTCTGTGAAAGGATTTGCTGTGCTGAATTGCTTTTGTCCTTGCCTAGATACCTCGAAGAATAAAAGCTTCCCTACAGTTCCAATATCTGCCCGTTTATAGTTTGCTTGATAACAGACAGTAGCAAGAATATTAAATGACACTATTTAATATGTTAAATTACCTTTGTGGACAATCTGAATTTCATTTGCAAGTTTTCTGACTAAAAAGGATCTTGTTCCTCTTTATGCAAAACGTTACATCATCTGTGGTTCTGAAGTGAGCTGGCAAGAGCAGGAGCTGATGTTAAGGCCAGAGCAGGTGTTTCTCTGAGCTGTGTCACCTGAACAATGAAGCACATAGGTGTAAGGAAAGGATCTGTGTTGTGAAACTGTAAAGGAGCCAAAAGCAGACTCCAGAGGTTTTTCTAAGCAAAGCCTGTTCTCTGTCCTGCTTTAGAGAATCCGCTGTGAACCTGGTGCGGAGTGGCTCCTACACCCGGCAGCCCTGGAGGGACGAGCCAAAGGAAAACGAAGCCCCCCACTCCGGTGCACCCACTACCTATGTATCCACCTACTTGAAAAGGTATGTCCAGTTCTGTCTTACGTGGGTTCTCAGGCACTCAGAACCACTCTTAACATGCCTCCCAGACCTCAGCCTCCTGCTTGCTGCCTCCTGCATCTTGTAACTGGCCTTGGGACCCTCTTCTGCTGGGAGCAGGAAAGAAAAGTTAAGACTTCCTGATGTTTGTCATGCTAAATGGTGTTTTTAAAGGCTATTATTTTTATTAATTTGCAAATTGCTGGACTGAATTTAAATACTCTTGTTCCCATAATTCAAATGCAATGTTTTCTCTGTTTAATGCTGATGTTATGGTTAGAGAATAAAACCAAAATTGATCATAAAAGCAGATTAATGTAATAAGAGTCTGAAAGCATTGTTCAGATAGCTCTTGGTGAGTAAGTTATAGCTTATCTCTAATTTTGGTTTATATTAGTCCCATGTTTATGGTATTATCAGAAAGTGGCAGTGATCTTGTGCGTGATGTACAGCACTTGTTAAGGAGTAAAACTGATGCTTCCACCGTTGTCTTGTGGCAGTAAGGAAGCAGTTTGTGCCCAGGGTGTGTGACATTGTAGAGGCTGATTGTTGGTAAAGGAGCCTGGCAGAGGCAGGAAGGCAGTTCCAGGCAGAACTTCTGTAACTGCAGTGTCCTGGACCCCCTTGGGAGGCAGAGCCTCGGTGTCCTTGGGGTACCAGCTAATAGCTCTCTGAGTGAGCTGAAGCGATGCCCTGCCCTGGTGAGGCAAACAGGGCATTGCTGGGTTTTCATCTCAGCTGTGAGCAGGAGGATCAGCAGTGGCAGCACCTCAGCTTTATTTCAGCTGATACTGGAGACCATCAAAACAGCCTGTAATAAACATGTCACACTGCAAAGCCATTGTGTTTCTGGTTAAGGAAAACAGCAGCAATAGCTCAAGGTTTTAGATTGAGTTTCACCAGATTCCAGACCCTGAACTTAATAACTGTCCTGAAGATGAAACAATTGCTTGAGTTACTCAGGAAGAGGCAATTTGTTCCAGTGTTTATGCTGTAGAGGTAAGTGGTGCTCAAGGATGTGTGTGGCCAGTTGCTGAGCACGTACAGATCCATTGCCACAAAAGGTGAAGCAGCCCCTTCAAGCAGAAGCCTTTTGCTCTGCTGATCCATTCCAGTGACTTCACAGCTATCCTGGGATGTGATGACAGCCCAGCCTCCATAGCTTGTCTCTCTCCAAAGCTGGTCTGACAAGCTGCAGCTGATTACATTGGAAAACTTTTGCCCCTTGCAGCTGGCACACCTTTGCTGCTCCCCGCTCTGAGGGACTGCCCAGTCACCCCCAGGCAATCTTACAAACATTGCTGGTTTATCCCAGCTAATCCAGCACCAGATTTAGTGTTGCACTCACACAGTTGTAGTGTATTTCCTTGGTTAAACTGTAACAGAGAGTGGGGAAGGTTTAGGCTGCAGTGAGATGTCACTAATACTGAATTAGTGTCACGAAGGCTGAATTCTGGCCTTTTATAAGAGTGACTGGTTCACAAGCAGGTACATAGAATACCTTTGTCGGGTAGGAATAAATGTGCTTTTGAAGGAGAGATCAGTGGGGTTGCATTTCATATACACACAGTAAAATCATGATCAATTAGACCTTTATCCCATACAGTTTTCTGTGGGAGAGCACAGAGAAATGGAATATGATTGTATTGAATTTATGATTTCTCCAGCCTTGTGCATCCACCCCTAAGAGGAGGAAAGGAACCTGGTTAGACATAAGCTTTTTGTCATTTCCAGATACTATCAAAACTCTGAACACAACTCCAAAAAGTAAAAGCTTGTACTTAGAGAGGAAGAATTCAAGGGAATGTGACATGCTTGGATGTTACTGAGGGGATGACTGTGTACAGCTGCAACTCCCCTTTGCCTCAGTATTTGACTAATCTCCATAAAGATCACAGACTGGTTTGGGTTGGAAGGGACCTTAAATCCCATCTCCTTTCAACCCCTGCTATGGACAGGGACACCTTCCACAAAACTGGCCTTGGACACTTGCAGGAATGGGGCAGCCACAGCTGCTCTGGGCAACCTGTGCCAGGGCCTCACCACCCTCACAGGGAAAAATTCCTTCCCAATATCCCATCTAACCCTAGTTATGTTCTTTAAGTGTTTTATATGACCCCCCAAACATAGAATGAATAACAGCAGCAGATCATCTTAAGGTGTGGAAAAAGGCTGGGTTTTTTTTTTTTTACTAAAAGGGAGCAACATAACTTGCAGCAATGTTACAAATGTTCTTCAGCTTTATTTGAAGCAAATATTGATGCTCTCTCTGTCATGGTACTGGCACTTGTCCTGCTTTCTCTGTGTGTACCACTGGCCCAGAAATCCACAGAACCCTGCTCTGATGTCCTGGTGTCCATTTTAGTGTGTACTGGCCTTCAAAAAGCCAGGTCACTTTGACTATATATGAAAGGATATGGAGGAAAACTGGCATGGCAAGTTGGATTAGTTCAGCATCCTGCCTTTGACATCAGCCAGAAGTGCTGCCTCCCAGGAAGGGCTCACGCACCAGAATGAAATCCTTCAGCTGCACAGTTTCTCCTTCATTTCACATTTATGCAAATGCCTCCTTGCTGGTTCTGGTCACATAAAAGCCATTGCAGTGAGCCGGGATAACAGTCCCTGCAGCCCAGACTGTTTCTGACAGCAGCTGGTTTTGAAGGAGAAGTTGCAAAAGCCAGTATAACTTCAGAGCAGTCTTCCACCTCCCACACTCTCCTTGCTTCCAGCAATCAGGAATTTAGGAGCCAAGGGTTATATTTAACCATTGTTCTTAACAGCCACCACTGTGGCCAACTTCCATACCCAAATCCTAGTTTGATCTCTGCAATATCCCATGGCAGTGTGTTTAAAAAAGATAGTTATGTGCTTTGTGCAAACCTTTTTTATTAGCACATGTGGAAGCTTTTTAAGAGTGTGAAGGTTGTTAAGTTAAAGTTTTTAATGCCTTTGCTGTTCTCAGAAGTATTTCTTTTTATTGCTTTGAAATGTTGCTTTACATTTCATTGCTCATTCCCTGACGGTTCTGTTGTGGTGATAATGTTAGAGAATGATGAGCAGTGTGCCAGTGTCTTTTTCTATTTCTAATGTTGAATTCTTCAGCATAAATTCGTAGTCCTCCCTTTCACAGACTCCTATGGACACAGCTGTTAATTAACAGGATTCCCTGGCTAACCTTTATGTTGCAATTTTCTGGTCCCGTTCAGATCAAACGTGGACAATGGAGTAAATGTCTTGGAGTGCCCTACACACTGTGCAGGGCCACCCATGCAGGGGGGCAGGCTGGGAGGTGGATTCCCACAGAGGTGGCAGTGCCTTGGCTCGCTTGGGAGCAGGAGCATGTTCCTGGTGCCTCAGCACCACATTTCTCTGCCCATGTGTGTTGGAGCTGGCACAATGCCATCCCTGTGCCCTCTGCCTCCATTCCTTCTCCTCCTTCCCTCTCATCCCCCACATCATTGCTTTCCCAGGCACCTGGTGCTGCTTCCATCCTCCTCACCCATTACCTTTCCCTTCTGAAAGACAATCCTTGTCAGGGCTTTCTTGATAACCCTATTGCATCCTCCCTTCCTGACCAAGTTCCTTCTCTCTTGCGGCCACCCTTGTGCCCCAGACTCTCTACCTTGGGCTCCCCTAGGATGATGCCACATCAACTCTGTTCCCCCAGGGCTGCCACCACCTTTTCCCCTGCTGATCTTCTCATTCCTTCCCAGGCACAGGCCCCACTGCCATCCTCTCCTCAGAACACTCACTTATGCAACTCCACAGCCTCTTGCTCCACACGCCCACCCCAGCCAGGCTCCTCTTCCCACTCCTACCCTCCTCCCAGCCCATCTCCAGGGCTTGGCCTTTCCCTCTGGAGCAGAGAGCCAAGAAGGGAGGCACTTGTTTCCAGCAGGACTTCCTGCTCCCACATGCTCCAGGCAGGGGCCAGCATTCCAGAGGAAGCTCTGTTTAGGTTCCGGTGGAGGTTGCTACCTGGTGACAATGACTTGCTTGTTCCTGTGTGACCTGGATATGGCAGGCAGCCATCAACTGACGAGCCCAAATGGGAGGTTCGTCCCTGTGGAGGCCTTCCAGGATGCCCCATGGAGGCCTTCCAAGATGCTCTGTTGCCCCCTTTGGCTCCCTAGGGACCAGCTGCTCATGCTGGGCTGCCTGGGGGCCTTGGCATGTAGAACTGGCTTGTAAATTGGGTGCCTGGGTGAACAGGACTGGATCCTTCCTCTGGCCTCCTGTCCTTGGCTGTGGTCCTGTCTCTTCCCAGTGTTGTTTCAGCCTCAGGCTGCTCTCTGGATTCTTACTCTAGAGTTGACTTCCAGTTTCATTCTGTTTTCCCTGGTTTTCCCTAAAACCTGCAGCTCTGTCCTGGCCTGCTGTTTCCTCTAGGTCAGCTTTTATTCTTGTGCAACCACTTTGGCTCCATGTGCCCTGCCATGGGAGCCTTTAGGATGCAGAAGGGGAGCCAGCCTTCCAGCCTTCCTCACTTTTGATCCTTCAGACAGTCCAGTCTGACCGGTAGCAGCCAGACCTGCCAGCTGCTGGGAAAGGCGTGGCAGGGCCCTAGGTCCCACTGGATTGCTCTGTGCAGGCAGTGAGCAGCTTGTGTGCAGGGCTTGGGCATGTGCAAGAAGGAGATTCTGCCAGATTTCATCAAGTCTGTTTTCAGACATATGTAGCTTTTCCCACTAGAGTGGATTTTCTCTCCCATTAGGGCGGATTTTCTCTCCCCTTAGGCTGGATTTTCTTTGAAAAAGTGAAAGGGTCCATCCTTGTATAAGAGCCCTTCTTTTTTCCTCCTCCCTCTTCTCCAAAATATGAACACAAACACAGCTTTTCAGTAAGATTGGTTTTCAGTGTTTGCTTTAAACTGGCAAAATATGTATTTCCCTTGCTCATTCTTGAATATTTTTGGACAGCTGTGCTAGCTATTTTCCAGAAATACAGTTTGTGCGAAACATGTCTTAAAGAGAATTAAAGCCTGAACTGATCATCTTTGCCAAAACTTCAAGCCACTGGAAGCAAGTTCTTAAAACTGGAAGTCCTGGACATCCTCAGGGGTGATGTAGCCAGACCTGCTTATGTCACTCTCTCCTTTCCTGCTTTAAGCATCCTCATCCTTGCACCCACCTTTCCTCAGGGCACAGGGTGCTCCATGTGCCCTGCTTTCACTGCAGCAGGGATTTTCCTTCCCTGATCCTTCCCAACTCACCCCCACGCCATTATTCTCGCTGGAACTGAGCTGGGCTTAGCTAAGCAGGGCTCTGCTGGCGCTGGCCTGTGTGGGCGACGGACGACAGCTCCGCCGCTCTCTGATCTCCTTGCACACGTTTTGCTGCCATGTGGTACCTGCTCCCTTCCCAGCTGCCAGCCCAGCTGTGGGATGTGCTGTTGAATATTTACTGTGCTCTGAAGGACGTGATTTTGTGATGTTTTACAGTGCTTCATTTGGTAGAAGTAGTGACCTGAGCAGTCCCTACATTTCAGCCAGTCGCAGTCCATCTCTAGCTACCTCACCCACTGCCATTGGCTCATCTACCTCCCCGGGCACCCCGTGGCAACCTGTCTCTTGCTGTCCCACATCTCTCGGTGTGAACACTCCTGCTTCAGCCTGCCACAACACCAGGTAATGGCTCCCAGCGGAGATAAAGCTCCAAAAGTCAGCGTTTGGGTTGGAAGTTCTTGAGTTCTGGAGTGGGTTAGGGATTGAAGGTGTGCTTCCCCATGGGAAGTGCTGATAAGCAATTCCAGAATGATAAGCAATCCCAGGATGGTGGTGTTGGACAGTTCCAGTGGTGGGTGTGACTGGCAGGCTGGTGACAGTCCACAGTGTGTCCCTTGTGCCTTCTGTCCCTGTGACACAGCGCGTGCTCAGGCTGCCCTCGGGCGCTCGGTGTACAAGCTCTTGGAGTTCTTTCCTTCTGCTTATTCACCAGGTACATTTTTTTAATCATTTTTACTACTAACAGGGATGTGAAGGCTGTTAATTCCTCCTGCTCATTCTTCTCCAAGTTTTGTAAAATTCATTTTGCTGTGACTGCTCTCTACGAGCACATGAGTGTAAAGCGAGGAGGATGAACTGTCCATGCTCCCTCGAGGAGGTTGGGCTCGGTCAGCACTGGAGTTCACTTGCTTTGCTTTCCATATGTCTTCTCTATTTCAGAGCCCCTTTCAGGCAACAAACTGATTCTGCTGTAGAGAAAAACGCAGAGGGCAGCTGTGCCAGCACCCCTCTAGGTGTAATCACAAACCGTGCTGTGCTCGGCGCTGCCAACGGCACCGTGAATGCCGGGGCTGCCTCCGCCCCGGGGAAGGACCTCTCAGCTGAGGAGGCCAGGGAGCGCAGAAGGTCAGTGAGGAGTGGGCTCTGGTGGCCCCCTCCGTGGGCAGCTCTCACGTGGTGGTGATGGTGGGGGTGTAAGAACTGGTTTTTAGGTGCTCCATGAAGTTCCCAGGCTGCTGTCCCTACTCTGTCTGAAGATTTTGAACTGAGTCATCACTGGCTTGTAGGTTAAATTTAGTTTCATAATTTTCTACTTGTCTCTTCAGTATCTCAGCCTTTTTCTTCAGTACTAATCTCAGCCCTATCCCAGTGTGTTTGTAGGGACACACAGCAGAGCAGCCACTTGCAGTGAGTTCTGTAAAATGAATCCCATCCTATAAAGACCATTGTACTGAGATACATTCAGATAAAACCTGTCCCTCTGATTTGGCTCAGCTGTGTTTACGTATGCCCCAATGGAAACATTGTGCTGCACAGGTCCCCCAGATTCCCTCTGCAGTTAATGGGAGAAAACAAACATTCCTGGGGCATGTAGGTGTGTGACACAGTAGGAGATGGACTCCAGCAGCAGGTAGGGCTTTGACTGACTGGAAAGGCCAGAGGTAGGAGTCTGCCATGTGCAGCTGAGGCCATTCCAGCAGTAACAGCATTGGGAATGACTCTGACTCCAGCTGGTGGTATCTCTTTCTTATCACATGGTGTTATTTTAAGACTGGGGAAATACAAACCTGGGGAGCCAGAGCTCTTTTTAAAGGAACTTTACCCTGTGCATTAATTACAGAATATGCAATGATCCATATATTCTTCCTGCAAACAGGTTAACTTTTCCAAAATCTGTCTCTTCTAATGGCATCAGTGAAAGCAAATAGAAATAAATAAAATACAGCGATGAACTGACTGTTTCTAGTCAGCAACGAGTTCATGCAGAGTATATAGTGCATGGATTCTTCCAAACTGTCAGTGATTTATTGAAATACAGCACTTCCTGAGTGCAGATAGTGCTCTGACACATCTTAAATGGCCTGAGGCCGAGGGATGGCAAAAGCAATAATGGGAATTATCAGCTTACAAGGCTAAAGGTGGTGGGGCTTAGCTGCTGCTCAGCTTCACCTGCAGCACATCCTCCAAGCAAGGTGGGTTGTGCTGTTGGAAAATACTCAAACTTCTGTTTGGGTTTTTTTTTTTTCCTTTTTTTTTTTTTTTTTTTTTTTTTTTTTCCTTTTCCCAGAGCTAGCACAGGGAGCACTTGGAAGGTATTGCAAACATTCTGGAGCCACATTCACCAGCTTTGTGTGCAGGGACAGTTTGCAGTAGCCACTGCAGGGTATTGTTGGTGTGAAGACACTTGTGTTAGCTCTGGAAGTGCCTCTGTGTGCTCCTGTGGAGTTGCAGGAGGTCACTTGGGTTGGGGTCATTTGCAATTGAATCGAGATGAGCTGCCAAAAGATATTGCCAGTGCCCAGTGAGGTTGTGGAAGAGAACAGAGTGAGTACTGTGCTCTCAGTTCTCACTTCAGACATTTCACAATGGTCTCTCCATTTTGGCAAGCCCAGAATCAAGTTGCAGAAGCAGATTTTTCCCTGCAGAAATGGGCTGCACAAAGTGCCCCCCAGACTTCTGGCACTGTCTGCAGACAGAGAACTGGACTGGGATGGTTACTTGTAGATACCCAAAAAAGCATCCATTAATATTACTGCATTGGCATTTGCTGCCAAATCTGTTTCTATAAATAATACAGAAGATCTGTTTGTCTCCTGCATTTTTATTAGAGAACCATCTCCTGTGAATTATGGTAATGTAAAGAGAAAACACCAGAAAATTCCTCCCACCTTCAATTGATGGTTTGAAGCTACTGAGAGGAAAAAAGCCCAGAAATTATACATTGTTCTCATGGGAGAGGAAACCTTACTGATGAATGTACGTCCTCACAGTGGGGTAGAGCTACCTGCATATTGAAACTAGGAAACATGGACCCAGGGAGACAGGAGAAGTCACCTAAATGGGAAGAGCTTATTTGGGAAGGAGACCAATTCCAGTAAAATAAAAAGGCAAATGGCAAACAGTTGTCAGGGCAGTGCTGTATGGATTTCAGTTCTCAGCGGCAGCTGTTGCAGGAGTGTTTGGGCTGCTTCGGTGTTTCCAGTGCGCCAGCTTGCTCTTAGCAACAAAAACATAAACAGGCTCATCATCTAATATTAGATCACAGGGATGTCTCCGAACTTGTGGCCTTAAAATTATCTGTGTGAAGCCAAAAGGTTAAAGCAGAAGAGGCTCCTTAGGGCTGGGGAAGAACGACTGGCAGAGGGCTCTGGAGTGCTGGTTTGCATCCTGTGGTGGCCAACAAGCCTTACCCTGCCCCTCCACAGCGTTTGACCCATGGTGCTTCACCTGCTCCTTGTTTTCCAGCTGAATTGGTCAGGAAACACTCCAGTAGCTGGAAAATAGTGTAAATTACAAGGGGGAGGAAAGAACCAGCAGAGGGGCAGCAGAGCAGAGTCCGTTTTAGGCCCGTGTGGTGCCGGCTGGACTGTGCCCGGTCGGGGCCGGGGCTGGGGCTGCATGTCCCAGAGGTTCAGCCCAGCTGCTGCCACATGTGTTCCACGTGTCCTGCTGCACATCCCAGCCTCCTGATGCTCCTCTGCAGCCCTGCGGTGTGCTGCTGCTGCCGGGAGCTGGAAACGTACCATCTGCCACAGCCAGTGCTCGTGCCAGGCAATTGCTTTGGGGTTTTTTCTGGGAATTTTGGAGCTCCTGATGAATGGTGCAGTCTGGCCGTTTGGATGATCTCCTGCCAAAAGCAAATTGTCTCCCATTGTCAGTGTTTGTCCACTGAACTCAAACAGCCCTGTTTGAGGGTGGATTTCAGCTGTGTGGATGTTGTGCCTACAGTACCTCACACAGACCCTGTTCTTGCCAGGACAGAACTAACAGCTTCCTCGTTTCTGCAGGGTGCCCGCAGGTGGTGGGGAATGGGGGCATCCTGTTGGTTGGAGCCCAGGGCTGGATTATCCACCTTCATCCAGGGTGACAGCGGCCTCTAGTGCCACGAAAAGCTTCATCCCCAAGTTCTCTGTACCCTTGTCTGTGCACGCTCAGTGCAGGGCTCTGCTCGCGGCTTCTCCCGGGAGTCCAGCACCTCAGCCCCTGCCAGAGTATTCCTGGTGTCACAGGTCCGGGCTGCTTGGAGCTCTGTTCCCTGGGCTGAGAAGGGGGCTGCAGGAGATCCTGCCATACTGGAATATCACTTGAGCCGTGAGATACCTGTGCTGGAAGGCTGGGAGATCTGGCTGAAGCTTTTCATACTCTGGAAGTTTTAGTTCCCAGAACAGCTGGAAAGGCAACCGTGCAGCCCACAGCTGGCACATGGGGTGAGATACATTTTGCCTGAGAACTTCTGGAAGGCGGGTCTGTGCTCTCAGTTATGTGGCCAGTTTAAAAGGACTATTGAATTTGAAATCTCTCCTGGTTTGGCAAGAATTAGGATTTTAATTCTTTTACCTCCCATCACTGTGTTTATACAACTGAACTCTTGTGTGGGTTCTTCGTGTTCCTCAGGAAGGTTCCAGCAGGGTGGTTCCAGCACTTGCCATCAGGCATACTCTTAGAGACAGGAAACTCTTCTCTCTCCTCCTTACTTTTTAATTTATTCTGACCAGTTTCTCACTTAACTGCCCTGTCCCTGGCAGTGTCCAAGGCCAGGCTGGATGGGGCTTGGAGCAACCTTGGATAGTGGAAGGTGCCCCAGCCCATGGCAGGGGGTGGAACTAGATGAGCTTTAAGGTCCCTTCCAACCCAAACCATTCCATGATTCCAAGATAAATCTGGAGTAGGAGTGAGGTGGGCTTGTTTTCTGGGCAGCTGTGGGGCTGGTGGCCCTGTTCAGCCCATGCCTTCTTGCCCTCCAGAGTTTCCCCTAGAAATGTTTTTCAGCTGAAGGAAGCTCACTGATGTGCCAGGTAAATGTGTTTGACAAACACTTCTGTTTCCTGCTTCATTCCCAAGAGGAATTTATTTTTCATTCTAAGGATCCAGCTGCTAATTATAGTAGCATATATTATTAATATATTAATAACTGAATCCTCCTCCACCAGTACTGTTAGATGAACATTTTTTCGCAAGTCCTTTTACCTCATGGTTCTTGTCCTGTGGGCATTCCGAGTGTGTGTCCTCTGGGAAGAGCACGGATGTGGCACCTGATAGGTCCCTTAACCCTTATGGTCTGACAAATAGAATAAAAGCCCCTGATCTCTGTGAAAGTTAAACGATGAGATTTGCATTTAAGGTGTATTTAAATGTCGCTTGAGAGGAACTGGCAGAAAAGGCTGTGAGCAATAGCTCGCTGCTACCTTTTTTTAAATAGCATTTAACTCTACAATCCTTATCACTGACTGATGTAAAGCTGAGTGGTCCTAATCTCCTGGGACAGGTCCCTGGGGAAGCAGAGTGGTGGGGTGCTCATGCAAGGAGGTGCTACAAGGCAAGGGAAGGATTCCTGTCCACACTACACAGTGGACAACAAGAAGTTAAGAGGTTTCTCTCTCTCGTGAAGAACTGAACGATCATCTGGCACCTGCTGTAACAGCATTTCTCTGCCACTGCCTCTGCAGTTAATCGCTTTCAGATAAAGTTGTCCCTTTTTTCAAAGGCTGCTGGTGCAGATGACGTGGGAGGGCAGGAATTCTGCTGGCCATGGGGTTGTCCATGTTGGGAAGAGGCGAGATTGCTCCTGCTGGATCAGAAATCAGGCTGCATTTTTATTTGGAGTAAGGTCGAGGTGTGGGCCGGGGTCAGTGTGGTTTCCTGTAAGGGTGGCGAGCAGGTGTGTGCTGCATGCTCAGCTGCCAGGGCTTTATCCACGCAGGGCTCAGAGGAAGGGGGGTGGATATTTTGGCATTTGCTTTGGGCGGGGGAGTCCAGGCTGTAGGTTGGCCTGCTAACAAAAGCAGGAATCCATGCGGGATCCTTCAGGAATGGTCAAGGGAAGGAAGCAGGGACCACTTGACCTAAGCATTGTAAAAGAACTGCAGCTTGGCAGCGTGGAGCAAGCAGAAGGTAAAACTGCCTTTCCCCAGCCCTGTCCATGCTGAGTTTGTGTGCAATTCCTCTTGGCTTACTAATGGGAACCACTGCCCTGCTGCACGCACTTCACCCTCGGTGGAACAGCAGTAATGGCACCTTCTGGCTCTGGTGCCATCCCAGTGCCACTGCCTGGGTGTTCAGGGTCTGGGCTTTACTAACTTTGACGGGTTCAGCTACTTCTCTGTGTCCAAAATGGTCATTAAAGACAAGGATGTACCTGAAATATTTGTAAGATCCTATGTGTCGCTGAGAGCTAATTCGGCACTAAATCAGCTACTCTGGTAAATTCTGTGTTCCGCAGTATTGACCTGGGGATGTGACAGGTGGAGGAGCCAAGGAAGACAGGAAACCTCCCTGGGATTTCTATTTGAAAAGTTTTTGTGCAGACTTAATTAATCTTCTGTCCCTGAGAACAGTGGACACTGGAAATTGAACCAAAGCCTCAGGCTAAGAAATTGCAATGTAAGCTCAGTAGGAAATGGAAATCTTTGATACATTATTAATATTCAGTGATATTTTGTGTAATTCAGCTGGGGCTGATCTGTGATTCTGTTCCTGAGCTGTTCAGGCGTCTCCTTCTCCCACAAGGTGGCAGTGGAAGGCTGCTGGGATGCACTGGCAGGCGAACATCGCTGCTCTGGCTTATCTGGTTCAGTAGCTGAACCTTCTTTATCAAGTTTTGATTTTACTTTATTTTTTTGTTGCAAAAGACAATTTCCCAAATAGTCAGAGTTGTGCCAAGTTAATTTTTTTTTTCTGTGGGGATTTTCTGCCCTGGAAAATTTCCTGTTTCAGAATGTAAACCAGCTTTTGGGAAAGCCGTAACAAGTCTGCTGAAAGTTGTTAAAAATGTCAAATTGTGTTGGTTCAGTTGCAAATGAGAAGGATGCTGGCAGAGGCAGGACATTGGTTTCCTCTATCAGTGGCAGGAAGTGGAGTCCATCCTGCTCCAGTTCCTGCAGCAGATTTTTAATGCAAGGATGCAGCTCCTGAGTATTGCAGACAGTGCACGCTGTTCCCTGTCACAGTGACAACCCACCCAGTGCTGTGTATTGACACCCAAAGTCCTGTGCTGAACACAAACAATTCCAAAATATTCCCTCCTGGTAAGCTTTGCACTTGTGAGGGTCACAGCTGACACATTCAGTGTCTCAGAGACCGGTCATACTCTCACTTCAGGTGCTGTTGGCTGCCTCTGCTCTGGGGTTGCAGCACTCTCTGCTTTTCTCTTACAGAAAGAATTCTTGAATTCTTTTGTTTTTTAAACAAGTACATGTGCTCTTCTGCTGGCAGAAGTTTAAAGGTCTGAGTTCACAGCAACAGTTATGGCAGCCAGTTTAGGGAATGTGATCACTGTGATGTTTGTTGCCTTTTCACTCTTCACCATAATGCTGAGTGACATTAATTAATGTGAAGGGATTACATAGATCATTAAAAGCTTCTCATGTATGTGCTGACTCCCCCAGCCCCAAACTTGGTGAGCTCTCAGGAGTACCAATGCTGTATTTTATTCCTCTGGCAGAGGGATTGCAGGGCTGTGTTCCCAGCTGGATCTGCAACCCAAGCACTCCTCACCTCATATTGGTGCAGTCCCGACAGCTAAGGAGGCACAAGGAGCTGCCGTGGGGACATGGTGGAGACACAGCACAGAAGGAGCAGCTCTGCTGTCTGAGGGACACACACAGAACTGAACATGGAACCATGGAATGGTTTGGGTTGGGAGGTTGGTCAGGATCTTACAGCTCATCTCATCCCACCCCCTGCCACGGGCAGGGACACCTTCCACTATCCCAGGTTGCTCCAAGCCCCGTCCAACTTGGCCTTGGGCACTTCCAGGGACAGGGCATGGGAAAGGACAGGCAAAATTGTCCAGACCTCCCTGATGAGAAGTGTTCCTGTAGTCTCAGCTGTCACACGTGTAACCTCACCCCATTGTAAACGTCCCGTGGAAACAGGAGTTCTGCAGGGATAAAGGGAGCTGGTTGTTTTGATTAACAAGTGGCAAAGATCACAAATCTCTTAATCTCTTGGATCAGCACCTGAACATGTTGAGTGAAGCAGAGCTGTGGGAAATAAAGAGGTTAATCTGCTGCTAGTGAAGCTGCTAATCAACCTGTAACCAAAGGGCTGAAATTCAGACACTGAAACTTGCACGAGCTGAGAATTCATTGTCCAGATTGAAACACAACGACAGCTCCCAGCAGCAAAGGCCTGAAAATGGGGAATTCTCAGCCCAGGCTTTTCGAGCCAGCTGTGAAAGGCTTTAGGACTATGATCTTGTTATCCCTCTGTCCTCAGCTTATTAAATAACTCGGCATTGTCAGGCTGTCTCCCCCCTCATTCCCAGCTCCAACACTCGCAGTCTGATGTGTTACCCTTCTCTCCTGCCTGGAAAGACAGAGCACATCCAGCTTCTGACAGTTTCTCTAATGACTGTTTCCAGTTGCAGTGGGCTGATGGGCAGAACATGTCAGCACAGGGATAAATTCAGGGAAGAACCGAAACCTGTTGCTTGGATAAGAGAGCAGGAAAGTTTCTTTTTCGACTGTTTCCATGTAGTTGCCAATGATTGACTTGCTGCTGGGGACATAGTTCATTATCTAACTTAAAGAATTGTATTTTGGGAACTGCTGTCAGCATTGTTGCCTGCAAAACTTGCACTTGCTTCTCCTCCCTCCTCCAGCTTATGGATAGTTATTTGCTGATGGCAACTCTCCAGTTTGTAGGAATGCATTGCTGGGATGCTGTACTTTTCCAGTTGTTTCCAGGGGAACAGTATCTGTACTTGAGGCTTTTGCTGAGGGTTTTTTTCTTATCTTTCTTTTTTCAGAGTGCATGTGAGTTTTTAAGATATGTACATGTATATATAAACATATATACGTGTGTGTATGCCTGAGAAATAGATATACGTGTGACAAAGACTTTTTAAGAATCACCGCAGTGTTTGGAGTAGGGATACTGTACTCTTCTTAAGAGGAGAAATTTCAAACATTTTAGAGTCTGAGTAGCCACATGGCTTTCCGTGTGCTGAACGAACCTCCTTGTGTACAGAGAGCCACACGTGTGCCTGGCTCCCCTTACTGGTGTTACCTGGATTTGGAAGAGCCAGAAGTCTGTCCTGGCTTCCAAGAAAACTGTCACTGTTGGTTCTAGTCTAGAGAGTGTAGTTCAGAGTCACTTCTAAGCTAGAAAGAGGTGGGAGGATTTGCAGAGGGCCTAGGAAGAGCTTTCCTCCAGAAGAGCCCCAACAAGCCCAGCCCCAGTTCACAATCAGCAGAGTCTCATTCCCAGAGACTGGGAGCAACTGTAATGATGAACCAGTTACTGGTGCAACTCCTGTTCTTACTGTGCTGGCTGTGGGACCTGGATTTATTGAAGATGGACCTGACAGGGATGGAGGGAACCTTGTCGTGGCCCCGTGCAGCTCATGTGGGGGTGTATCTCAGTTTTCAGTCCTGACAGCAGAACGAAATTCCTTTAACCCAGTCTGAGAAGAGGGTGGCTGTAGAACTTAGTGAGTGTTTAGCTTCCAAATTTGTTGCCAGGTCTTCACAGAATGCCAGAAAGCTTTGGGTTGGAAGGGAACTTACAGCTCATCTAATTCCACCCCCTGCCATGGGCAGGGACACCTTCCCCTAGACCAGGTGGCTCCAAGCCGTGTCCAGCCTGGCCTTGGACACTTCCAGGGATGGGGCAGCCACAGCTGCTCTGCCACATGTAGGTGATGTAAAACTCCCAAGTTTTGCACATTCTTGCTGTTCCCTCTGGGACTTGGTGATGTTCTGCCAAAGGACTCCATGGTGGTGAATGGTGTTTGCCAGAAACGCTTCAAGCTCTGAGTGCCTGAAGGAGTTCAGGATGGCAGGAAAAGAGACCAGTGTTGTAAAACAATTATCAGAAGACTGGATATTTCTTGGAGAAATAAATCTTTTGTTCTTGTTACCTGTGCACCAACCATCAGGGTATTGTAACTCTTTTTTGTGCATCATTCACCCTTGATTTGGCAGGGGTTTCTCGTCACAATAATTTCTTTTCCTCTGGCCAGGGTTCTCTAACATACAGACTTGCTCTTGTATTCCTGGTTTACCAGCCTGTATATTCAGCCTTCCTATTTCCCAGGTTGAATCTCCCCTTTTATTAGTATGGTATTGCAGCTCCTTTTGCCTTGACATGGTGATGAGTAGTTGGGATCCGTGTGAGTTATGCTGTCCTTGATGAAAGAGTTGACAGAGAAAAATAGGTGTTTTCTTGAAAATAGCCAGAATTAAGTGGGAGCCAGGTTCATCAGTCAGTTACCAGGTTTTTTCCTAGCTAATACACAAACCAGAAGCCTGTAGCTCTCTCAGGGCAGCAGGACACGCTTGTCTCTGTCTGTGAGAGCTGTAAACCTCTGCAGTGGTTTTGCTGACTCTCATATACACATCTTGAACAATTTCTATTCTTCTCCTTGAACTTACAGCCAAAACTCTGGTAAAAATCTGTTCTGCTTTATACATGCCTTGAGCTTGGTGTGATGGCTGCTCTTATTGCAAGTATTTCTCAGAGAAAGCTTATTGCAAGGAAACACAACACATAGGGCTGTTCCTTTGAAGATCTGCTTGGATCCTGAGATATCTGCTTGAATTAATAGGATGTCACAGGCACTGCACTTGAGCAAGCAGCGTGTTCCTTTAAAACATAATTAAAAACTCTGTGCATTGTTCAGAGGCTGCCTCACACCCCATTTGGTGCTTGTGCCCTGCAGCCTGCTGTGCTCTGCAGTGTTTCTGCTTTGGAGAGCAGCGTGTTGCTCTGCCTGTGCCATCCAGCCCAGCCCAGCCCTGAGCTGCATCTGACTCGCTGTCTCCTTCCTGTGCGTTTGTTCTCTTTCTCTCTTCCAGCCCATTTAGCACACTCAGGTCTCTCAAAATTCTGTTTGTAAGCAAAGCAACACATTGTAAAATCTGTCTTTTCCCTCCCTTCCCCCCAAATTAAAAAGCAAGTCACACGAGATCCTGAGCAGGGCACACCTGGGCCTGCACTGCCAGCAGGGCTGGGCTGCTGTGTGCAGTTACAGGCACTGCCAGCACAGCCCCTCCTCTGGCACCTGGAACAGGCTGTAGCTGCTCCCTCACAGAAACCAGCTCTGTCACTATGCAGTGGCTCTGCTGACTTGCCTCAGAAAATTCGGTTATCTCATGCTGTAAATGGCTTTGGGTGAGCTCCAGGAAGTGATGAATTGTGTAAATGGAAAGAACCCGAAAGTTGGCGATCGATTGCGGCTGCGGCCCAGGCTGAGCCGTGCTGACCTGCAGGATGTGCTCAGCTGAGGATCAAGTCCCTCTTACAGGCTGGACTCCCAGAATTGCTAATGATGCTGTAACATATCTGTATTTTTGTATAAATTCTGGGAGAGCAGAAGGAAAAAGCCTTGGAGGATGATGGGCTAAGAGACCCAAAATGGTTTTTCTCTTGCCATACCCACAGCAAAGCTGTGGCTGAACTGCACCGAGGGAATCCTGCAGCCTCCTGCAAAGTGCCTGGGCTGCCTCTGCTGCAGAGCCCTCCCCATGCCTGGGGCTGACCTGGTCCCCACGGATTTGCCAAACCTTTCCTGAAACTCAATTGAAAACCTGTTTTGTCCTCTCTGTACCTGTAGCTCCTGCATACCTGTGTCCTCAGTGCAGAGTAAATTCCACTGATTTAAATTCCACTGATTCAAAGCCGTTGCAGTAAACTGCCTACCATACTGAGCTACAAATTTACGTGGTTTATATATTTCAGGAATTTATACTTTTTTTACTATTGCTCTGAACTTCATTTGCAGTATATTTTGCAAATGCCTTCTTCCTCTAGGTGGCTTATTGCTTCTGGCTGCTGGGCAAACAGCAGTGATTCTGCTTGTGTCAAAAGCTGCAGAAAATGCTTATTGTTTCCTTAATGTGCCATTACCTGGACAGTGCACACACTGCAGCAGGGAGAGCAGGAGAGCTCATGCTCTGCAAAATTAGGAGTTGCACAGCTTTCACTCATCAAACAGCAGCTTTTTTGTTCATGAAACAGCAGATTTTTTGGGAGACAATCATCCCTCTGAAGTGTAGGCGCTTCCCGTGTTGGCATATCCATCACAGCTCATGTGTCTGTCTGGATAATCAATGGGAAGAAATGAGCTCCTCTGCAGTGCATCCACATGGGCTGTGCTGGAGGCTCCTCATGAAGGTGATAAATGACACCCTGGGAGTGCAGCTCTGCAAGCCCTCGGCTGGGGACATCTCCATTGCAGGCAGGGAGATGGAACTCCCAGGGCACAGTTCATAGAATCGTGGAATCTCCTGAGTGGGAAGGGATCTCAGGGATCATCAAGTCCAAATCCTGGCCCTGCACAGACACCCCAACAACCCCACCCTGGGCATCCCTGGGAGCGGTGTCCAAACACTCCTGGAGCTCTGGCAGCCTCAGGACCGTGCCCATTGCCTGGGGAGCCTGGGCAGTGCCCAGCACCCTCTGGAGGAAGAACCTTTTTCACAATATCCAGCCTGAACCTGCCCTGACACAGCTTCATGTCATTCCTTCGGGTCCTGTGCCCGGTCACAGAGAGCAGAGATCAGTGCCTGCCCCTCCAGGAGTCTCCAGTGCAGCATCCCTGGCACAGACTCGATCCTTTGCAATTTCCTTGGCCTCTGGAGATCAGAGATGTTCGGGGTGTTATTTATGAGGTCAAATTCTTGCACCAGTTTCAGGTGAGAAGACTCTCACGTGAGCCCCACAACCCCTGAGGAGCTGGGAGGTGACTGTCTGTGCCCCTGTGAAGGGGATTCCTCCTTGGAAGCCAGGCTGCATTTGCTGCACAGCTGAACCAGCACTGAATGCAGGTCCTGAGGGTGGATAAAACCCACCATGGCAGATTATTTTAGAATGATCCAAATTTCCTGATTCTCTGTGGTTCTGTCACAGTGCAGCAGTTTAGTGAACTTTCTAATAAATGTCTTAACATACTGGATCGGGTGCAAATCCTCTTCAGCTCATTACCTTTTCCATGAAGATGGTCTACTAAAACCAGGAAAAGAGTCCAAGGACAAAGTAAGTGATTCACCTTCATCCCTCACTTAGCTCACTGCCCTTTGGACACATCCAGACCTCTGGTACAGTGTTAACCTGGCAGTGATAGATCTGCACAGAACATTCCAGCACCCTCATCCCTGTACAGTGGGACAGTGTGAATAATCATTTCCTATTAACCAGGCTAAAGAGTCAAGTTTAATGAACTGTTCATTAGACTGAAGCCTCTCCTCCAGCATGGAAATCATTTACTGCTGTGAACTCCTTGACTCAGAGCACTCCCCAATTCCTCACCAGTTCCTCCCAGTCGGTGCCGGGGCAGAGGGTGCAGTTTATGTATTTTCATGTGAATAATTCTCTTGAATTCTCCCATCTTTGATGAAATCCAGTTGTGCCCAGGTCTGTGTTTTTAACTGTAGGTTTTTCAGCGTTAAGGAGCTTGGCTTACACAGAGTGTGAAGGTCATTTATTTAATTCCATTGCTCTTTCCAAGGCGTGTGTCTCCGTGATGCCTGCAGTTCAGCGGTTCCTGGCGTGATGGGTTTCATATTGATGAAGGCAGCAGATTGCAGGAATATGATCGTGACTATAATGACAGGAAGGAGGGTCTGAGGAATGCACCAGCGCAGGATTTCTGTTCTGAGATCTTTGTCTGAGTGAGAGGGCCTTTATGAGGAGTGGGGTTCTTTTTCTAATGATGCCATGGTTTGGAATGGAGCAAATAGTTTAGAGAATAGGTGCACCTTTTTAACAGAACATGTCCAGCACTAAAGGGTTTATTTAGAGGCTCTGGGAGAAGGTGCTGTGAACGTGTGTATTGTGTGCTCATGGGGAGGTTGTCCCAGAGAAACAGCAATAGCAGATGGAGCTAAAATTAATTTTTGTCCATGAGAAAGAGAATAATAGCTCAGGAGTCTACAGAGACAGGAAGGCAGATCATCTGCTTTTACTTTAACCTCTTCTGCACCTTTTTTTTTTTCCCAGGTCATATCTGACTCCGGTGCGGGATGAGGAAGCGGAATCACTGAGGAAGGCACGATCCAGACAGGCCCGGCAGACTCGCAGATCTACCCAGGTAAAGAATGCAAATGCTCACATTTGTGTGTAGGGTGAAGAGACCTGATGAACTGATTGCCCAGCAAAGCTGTGAGTGCTCCATGCCTGGAAGTGTCCAAGGCCAGGTCGGACAGGGCTTGGAGCAACCTGGTCTAGTGGAAGGTGTCCCTGCTCATGGCAGGGGGTGGAATGGGATGGTCTTTAAGGTCCCTTCCAATCCAAACCATTCCATGGTTCTGTAAAGAGGCAGGATTTTCTTCTGCTCTTACATTATTTCTTAGGGCAGGGGACTTGTCTGCACTTGTGGGGAAACACAAAAAGTGGAAAAGCTTTAGGTGTGAGAAAAAAGTAGGATTTAGGAATAAAGCAGAAGAGTTTAGAGATCAGCTTTGGCTGAAAAAACTTGAAGAAGATACAATTAATAGCAAGCAAGGACACTAAAACAATGGTTAGAGTTTCTAGGTTTGGCAGAGATAGGTTTAGAAGTTGCAAAAAATATGCTTAGCAAGATAGATAAGTTTAAGCTTAATAATGGAATATTGTGTGTTTTTATATAAGGTATAACAAGTGAGTATTGTGTACAACAGATGTACGTGCACTCATACTGTTTTGGAGAGGTTCTGGCAAAATTTTTTTCAAACAGTTATTACAAAACCCTCCCACAGACATACATGAGTTAGATTTCCAAGGTTTCCTTTCTGCAATGTACCTGCCTCTTAGTTTGTAGTGTGATCACATATATTTGGGTTGCTTTGAGTCAGTGATTATGTCAGTAGGCTGAGAAATACAGTAAAGGCATCAGAATTCTTCCCTTTCTCTTACCATAGGGATGAAACATGAGCCTGACCAGATGTGAGTCTGTGGCATTTTAAACTGACCTGGAAGATTGAAAATGTAATTTCAGGCTGGAGAAGTCTCCAGGGAGACTTTAGAGCCCCTTCCAGTGCCTAAAGGGGCTCCAAGAGAGCTGGGGAGGGACTTCGGACAAGGGCCTGGGGGGATAGCACAAGGGGGAATGGCTCCCCACTGCCAGAGGGCAGGGATAGATGGGATATTGGGAAGGAATTCTTGGCTGTGAGAGTGGTGAGAGGCTGTGGCTGCCCCTGGATCCCTGGAGGTGTTCAGGGCCAGGTTGGACAAGGCTTGGAGCAACCTGGACTACTAGAAGGTGTCCCTGCCCATGGCAGGGGGTGGAACGAGATGGGCTTTAAGGTTCCTTCCAACCCAAACCAGTCTGGGGTTCGATGATTCTGTTCCCTGCAGGGTGTGACCCTGACGGACCTGCAGGAGGCCGAGCGCACGTTCAGCCGCTCGCGGGCGGAGCGCCAGGCGCAGGAGCAGCAGAGCGACAGAGCCGGCAGCGCCGAGGACAGCGGCGAGAGGCAGGAGAGCCGCGCACAGTGGGGCAGGAGCGCGGACGATGAGGTGATCCTGCTGCCCCAGTACCCCTTGCCTGAGAGCTAATGAAACCATTTAGGAGGGCTGAGATCAGGAGAAATTCTTTGGGGGTTATCTTTTTATTCTGACGGGGACAGACCAGCTGGAAAGAAGCGCAGCTGACTGAGGAGCAGCACTTCAGCACGAGGGAGGTGGATCTGGAGGTGCTGGAGCTTAGCTGTGCCTTTGTTGTCCTCTGGGAATTTCACCTTTCTGTCTCCTGCCAGAAAATAAAACGGTGTAAATCCCAGAAAGCATAATGAGAAGGCTAATGATAGAAATGTGGCCTGGATCCATCCTTGCTTGTGCAGTGTAGGCGGAGGCTTTGTGTTCACGTTTTTCCACGGATACTCCATGTATAACGGAAGGCTGGAGAGACTAGTTTTCTGCCCCTGCCACCACCTCTTGTTTTTTTCACTCTAAATCATTTATTTCTGTTAGATAACTCATTTCTCCTACCATGAGCTGTAGGAACACAGGGATGGATCCCAGATCTCCCAGCTATGGAGGGTGCTCTTACACTGTAGCTGTACAGTGATTTTAACATTCATCCTTATCTGATAGAATGGAACTGATCTGGCAAGTGCAGGTGATCACTTCCAGCAGCAGTGAAGAAAACATTGCACTCTGAAATCCAAACATTGCATTCCTTGAAATCCAAAATCTCCTACTTCTTTCTCATGGTACTGTTTTTCTGTCATGGCTTTTTGTTTCTAGACCGTCTATCGGCGATTGAGGGGCCCAGCACAGCCCGACAAACCCACGACGCCTGTGTCTCCTTCCACAGCAGCACCTCTGCTCTATACAAGCTCATACCTGACTCGAACAAATAAATATTTAGGGCCAGACTCTGTGAATCCAGCGGATTTCAGAGCGGCAGCCACAGAGATGGAGAAAAATGGTACGTACCAGGAGAGTGAAGAACCGGCAAAGCTCAAGGCTTTTCTTGTGGTTTAGAACTTCCAGTGTGTACAGATAGAACAAGTTTACTTGTTACTCTGAGGGAAGCTGCCACCTCACAAAACAAATGTTATTTGTTTAAATGAAGTTAAGCAAATTCCTGTTGCTTGTAACAGAGGGATAAAAGGATATTTTCCATTTTGGATGGAATGTGATCTTGAGACAGTGATCATGGAGCATTTAGATATCAGAGCTGGGGAAAGAGGTTCCCCTAGTACAGTTTGTCCTCAGAACAGGAGTAAGTCAGGATGACTTGTGGGGAGCTGGGGTAACCTCCCTGGCTCTGATGAGAGAAGGAGTGTGAGTATCCAGCTGTAGTGGACACTGAGATTCCATTTCATTTGGTTTAATAACTCCTTTGTAATATAACACAAGGCAAGATGACCTTGAGCAGCTTAAAAAGAACCCCAGAACCTTAGCAAAAGCACAGATGTAAATCACTGAAACCAAAGCAGTCTTTCTTTGCTTGGCCAGAGTGTGAAGATCAGGATTCAGACGACAGATCCCTGAACAAACAGTCGATCCGAGAGCGGCGACGGCCGAAAGAGAGAAGGAGAGGCACCGGCATCATCTTCTCAACACAAGATGTAAGTTTGAGTTCCTTAGAAAGAGAAACTCCAGGGTGAATTTTCTTCCAATTCCAAGCTTCAGGGTTTTTTTCCCAGTCCATTGATTTCCCAGGTCACAAGCCACCTGAAGTATTTTCAAATTTCTTCAAGCCCAAATTTGTCTGCTCTTTAGGGCCTCTGAAAGAAAGACAATAGGAAGAAGAGCTGTGTCATGGTCATTTCTCTTAGTTCTGGTCTCAGAGGATTTCTTCAGTCTGAGGGAAGAAATCCAACCCTCCAAAGTTTGGTTAGAGCCTCAGCTAGGAAAACAGATCACCTTTTTCAGGAGAGAATAAGAATTATGAAATTATGGTTAACAAGTTGAGTCCAGAGTCAGCTGGGATGCCATGGTAGTTCATATTTGCTCCATGAAATCTTGGAGCAGTTACAAAGAGCAGTGGCTTAGAGAGGCTATGCAAGGGCAGGATACCTGGGATGACTCCAGTGTTTCCACCTGGAGTCTAACTGAAGTGGAGATACTGACATAATATTAACTTCCAAAAGTATTTCAGATGTGCAGTTTTTCCAAGTTTTTTTTCCCTCGGTGTGTTAGGGACTTCCTCACAACTCCTCAGAAGCATTGGAATGGCAGGAGCCATCTCAAGAGAGTCATTCTGTCCTCAATACCAAGATCTTCTAAGTGGCCATTAGGTCACCAAACCAGATCTGATAATTAGCCAAAAGCATCTGGACAGGCATTTCTTTTGACAGAATTTTTCTTAACTTTAGCATCAAATCATTTTTTCACTGAAAGGGTGGTTAGGGACTGGCACAGGCTGCCCAGAGCAGTGGTGGAGTCCTTGTTCCTGGAAGGGTTCAAAACACAGATAGACTTGGCATTTTGTGATGTGGTTGAGTTGGTGTGTTCGGTCAAAGGTTGGACTTGCTGGTCTTGGAGGTCTTTGCCAACCTTAATGATTCTGTGATTCTATAAACAATACATTATCTTCTTGTGATAAAGTTTTGTTCTCTCCAAAGCTGCCTAATTATATTGTTTGCCTTTCCTTTCCTCCTAGGATGATGATGAAGTTGATGGAAATGAGGAAGTGAAGGAAACTCGGGTAAGTGAGACCATATTTCTGAGTTCCAAGTATCAATTCCTTATTGATTTCTCTTCTGAAAGATAAGGTATATCTGCAGAGTGGCCTGAGTTCAAAGTTGGCTCCTGGAGAGCTGCACAGGAGTTGTGGAGCCTGGAGGGAATGCAGCAGTGGGGCTGCAGTGCCAGGGCAGTGGGATCTGAGGTGTCCTGGGGAAGGTGTGACCTTGGATCTCGGAATCACTGTTATTTTGAACAGTATGTTCTGTATTTCTGAAATCTGCTCTCCCGTCCCCTCGCGAATTTGTTTTCCTGTGGGAAATGTTCTCTGCAGGCAGCATGTCAGAGGTTGTCCCATGTTCCCCTGTTCTTGCAATATTCTCATCCTTTGAGGCCCTTTCTTTCCTTTTATAATAATTACTGAGTCTTTCCAAATTGCCTTGGTTTCCTTTGGTTTTGTTTGTCTTTGTCTGAAACACGTTTGAGCCTGACAACATGACTGACTCTGACAATGTCAAAGCTAAATACGTTTCCAAGCTATTACAGCACAATGTGGAAGACCTGGGAGAAATAGCAAATGGAAGGTTGCATAGGGGTCAGCCTGCTTGTGGGATGTTTCATTTTTGCTGGAAAAAGTTGAACTTTCCCTGTGCTTTGCAATGCAGTAGAGTGATTGAAGCATCACTTCGTTGCAATTACCTGGTTCTTTGCTGAAAATTAGCAATAACACTCTTCAGACTCTATTTTTGTTTTTCTTCTTGCAATATTCAGTCAGAATGCGGCAAAGTCACGGCGAGCCTTGCTGGGACCAGAGACTCATGTGGTGCTGGGATGGCTTTTAGCATGTGCTTATCTTTCCATGCCAGCCGTTGCTTTCCCAGTGCTTACTTTGCACTTTACTCCACTTGAAATGTGAGATATTCCTGCTCACAGAAGCATCACCTGCTTCAAGGAGCCCAGCTCTTCCCACAGGAGTTTCTGCTCATCACAGTGCAGAGCTTCCTGAAATCTTCACTGCACCCTGCAGGAAAGATTTGGCCATTTATCGTCATTAAAATTGTTTTGACATTTCTGCTGCCTCACTGTAAGACTGAAGGAGGGGAGTTTTGTAATGTGTAAAAAGTAATAATCATAATAGGGACACCTTGTTTCCAGCAGGCATGTTTGGGACTTGCTGGGAATGTCTTGTTCTTCTGGGAAGTTGTCCCAGATTACCTAAATTAAGACAAAAGAGTAGCTGAGGCTGCAGCTTTGGAGGCTTCCTGGAGTCTAGTCCTAAAATTGCTGAAAATTTTATTGAGCACAGTCCTCACTGCTCATGTAAATGGATAAGCTGGACTTTGGGAGAACCCAGCTGCCCAAAAATTCAAGGTCACCCAGTCTCTTACAATTAGTAATGCTGGTTTTCCCCAAATTAACAGCAAGGATTCCTTTTGTCTAACACTTTGCATGATTTTCTTGTGGGATCCATCTAACAGCAGAGCAATTTCCCTTCAGTTCCATCAGCCCCTTTGTGCAGGTGCTTCGGGGCGCCAGCACCGTGGTTTCTTATGCACCCAACGTGCCTTAGACCTGGGTTAGACTCTCCTCCCACTCTGCTGGAGCTGTTTTTCCCATTTTCCCAGTCCTCTTGTTTTTATCCAGTTCCCGGTTTTATTTTCTTCAATGCATGCCTCCAACATCATGTCACTTGGTCAGTCTTCCCTGGTTTATTTGAGATCCAAATCAGAGATATCTGTCCTAACTAGCCATCGCTTTGGCAGGAATCGTGGAACAGCTCTCTGTTTTCCGTTCTAGTGCCAATAAAAAAGTACAGTTAATAATCATTAATTCATCAATAACTATAATTCTAGAATGGCAGGTGCCAAATGTCACCAGGTTGTGAACTTGAGCCCATTTTAGTAGCAGAACCCCAAAGAATCTGATTTTATGGGAACAGTTACGTTTTTCCTCCAGTGTTTATATCTTGGCTGATATCAGGATGATTTTCATGGAAGGCAAAAAAAGGCCTTACTTGAAATCCCTCCTCCAAGCTCTGCAATGCTGGCGACTAGCACAGGAAAAGTAAAGGCAGTTTTGGGAAGAAAAAAAGGAGCAAATACATGTTGTTCTAATTCTCAGAAGTGGATGAATTATTTTGGCTGAGCTCACAAGCACCAGTGGGAAACCAGCCCAGACACTTTGGCTGAGCTTTAGGCAACTGAGTGGTCTCGTAGTGGGATGTGTCAGGATCCTCCATGTGTTCTGCTCCCACCCCACCTCCCTCCTTGGGATGCAGACTGCCTGGATGCGCTGTGGAAAGTTGGAAGAGCAGACAAAGTTTTATTGTGGAATAAATGTCCAAGGCTACAAGGACTTTAGCTGGAAAAAACCTCTGGGGAAGCAGCTTTAGGAGAACTTTTTACGTGGTTCCAGTGGGAAGGAGCTGTGAAGGAGAGAGTTTTTGTGAGGTCTGGGGAGACCTGAGCTCAAAGCAGAGGTGAGGGAAAAGTTTGGCCACAGTCTTGTCTCTGTTTCTCAGAAAGTAAAAATTGGGAGTGTCTGAAAGCTCATGTTAGACCTAGACTGAGCCGGGGGAGGCTGGAGCTGGGAAACCTTCCCTGTTCCCTCGAGCCACTGCCTGTGAAATACCAGGGGGAATTCCAGTCTTGGTGAGGCCAGTGAGGACAAATGCAACAGAGTCAGTGCAGATGGGGATCAATGGCCTAGTCTGGGATGCAGCAGCTGGAGGATGGTGATGAAGACGAAAGAGAATGGTCCAGTGTTCCATTTCTTTATCCCTGACTCTGCTGGCTTTGACTTGACCCCAACTTAAAATGATAGAATCTATTACAGACTGGTTTGGGTTGGAAGGGACCTTAAAGCCCATCCAATTCCAACCCTGCCATGGGCAGGGACACCTTCCACTGTCCCATGTTGCTCCAAGCCCATTTCAATCTGGCCTTGGACATTTCCAGGGATGGGGCAGCCACAGCTTCCCTGGGCAACTTCTGCCATTGCTATTGCACAGCAGGAACAATTGGGAACAAATTGGAAGAAAAGGGTATTTTAAATGACAGAGGATAGAGAACAAGTAGAAAATGTTTATAATCATTTAAAGGATTGTTTCTCCTTGCAGTTCTCTGCTGGAGCATTACAGATGTGCCTCACCCACGGGAGAGTTTGTCAAAGGAAAACTTTAAATTCAGAGGAAGACACTGAGTGTTGTGTTCGTAAAATAACAATTTCTGGGCAGTAAAAGTATCAAAGAAAATGTCTGTTGTCATGAACTGCCTTCAGGACAGTCTGTATAGCCCAGTATAAACCTCAGACACACTAATGGAATTAAGTTTTTTGGAAGAATAGCACTGAAACATTTGATTGTGGATTACAATTGCAGTAAGTGGATTAAATAGGCTCCATTCCTGTCTCCCTGCACTTTGATTTATGGAATGAACCAGGCTCACTCTGCTTTGTAAATAAGTGTTCTGCCTGCTTGTACTGTTACCATGAAATCACCAGATGCAACTGGACACCAATATAAATTAAATTTCTGTCCTAGAAGGGCTGAATTTCTAAGCTTAATTCCACGAGTTCTAAGGGAGGACCAATGAACTGGAAAATTCCTTATGCAAACTAAATGTCTTAATGTTATTGCTGATTCAGAGCTATGACCTGGGAGTCTTGATTTTGGTGTGTCCTATTTTTTCACCCATATTTTTGCTTTTAGTGCCATTTTATCCTTCCACGAAGGCTTCAGTTCAGCTTTTGTCATTGTGCTGTTTGCGTTTTTGTGAAAGGTGGATGCGATGAATAATTAGAAGATTAGGAGTAGCTTTTGTTAAGTGTTTTGTGAATGTCCTGTTGTAGCCAGACTGGGTGTTCTGGGAGCCCTGGGAGTCTCCAGTTGTTGTTGCCCCTTTCCCAGTGTCGTGCCGGCTGACCCCATGCCCATGGACTGTTTGGAAGCCAAGGAAGGCTCTGAGTCCTCCACTTTCAGGACTCACATTGCCTAATATGGTAAGGTATGTCTGCAAGAGCTGAGCTATTTTGCTGGGATACCAGGGAAAGTTGACCAGTAAAAGGAACAAAATAGGTGAACTTCTGGCCAGCTGATAAGAAACTAAAATCCTTTCAATTCAGACAGGGCTATATGGTGGTGTTCATCCTATGCCTCATTGCTGCTGGCCCAGGGTCCCTTCTGGGGATTAAGGATATGAGTATTTTTCCCTGGTTTTACCCTTGAATGTTTATTTCTAGCAGAGATGTGTGTGATGTGGGAGGGAAACCATCTGGCCCCTGTCCAAGGGCACGTAGGTGGCACCATGCGTCACTTGCATCGTGTAGTTAAATTAGAGAGCATTTAATTCTATGTAACATAACGCTGGGAGAGATTGGCTCTGGTTAGTCCTGTTTATAAACAAATTGCTCTAATGGGCTGTGTATGCTGCAAGGAAAGATCTTTAAAATGTATAGCAATATAAAACAGCAGCAAAGTGCTGCAGGAGGGAGCATGAGCTGAGCCTTTGCCATAGAGCTTGAATATGGTGAAGAGCATCCTCATGGTGTTTGGAGTGCCCTGGATTCTCTGGGGGGTGGAGGGGGCAGACAGCAGAGAAATTAAAATTCATTCTGCAAATATTTCTACAAAAATGCTTCATATCTGCACAGAGGATTTGCCTTGTGAGTTCTCCAGCCTGATGTGCTTGTGTTGGATTTTTTTAACCTCAGTACGTGGAGAAGGGCATCAGCCTTGGGTGGCTGCTCTCCTTATTGGTGCAGCACTTCACTCCTCAGCCTGGCTCTGAGCACCAATTTACAGCTCTGGGAGAACATATTGTTTGTGCCTAAAGCCAAGTGATCCAAGTGGGTTATGTGACTACAGGGTTACAGCTAAATGCCTTCAGGTGAATTCCTCTAACTCACCGAGTTGCTGAATTAGGAAGGTGTAATGTGAAGCTGTGATGGGGATGGGAATGAGTAACACAAGACCAGCTAAAATCCAGTCTGTGAGTCCTGGGAAGATGAAGCAAAACAGCCAGTCCTCCAGGAGTGATTTCCAAGGTCACAAACTCATAACTACTTAAGGTAACTTTATGCTTTAGCATCTTGTTTAGTAGATTGCTGTCAGACTTGTGGTGCAGTCTGAGGTGACTGATGTGTCCCAGTTGTCAGCAAGTCATTCCCCTGCAGCCATGGGGCTGGAATTGGCCCTGCAGCAGTCACCCTCAGCTCCCTTGGCTGCTGATGGCATTGCTGGGAGGCCTGTGCAGTCAGTTCAGATGATCCCAGTTCACCCCAGGCTCCTTTTCCTTTGCACCCATGGCAGCTATTGCACAGGGGTCTCAGGATCCTCTTGCTTTCTTCCCAGAAGGAGCAGTGTGATGGATAGGGTGGCAGCAGGATCCATGACACTTGTGTGCTTCTCTCCAGTGCTGTGTGGACACAGCACGGCCGCTCCAGGAAATGGGAGTGCTCACTTCAATGTGAATGTTAGCCCAGACCCACTGGCCTGAGGAGCAGCATTGCTCCTGGACCATATCCCAAAGACAGAATTAATCTCATTATTGTTTTATATCTAACTGTGTTTATAATTCTTGACTTTTTAAAGGTTAACAGTGTATGGTTGTGCTTATACCTGTAACAGAGATCGTGTCACTTTTTGTGGGAAACTGTCAAAGTCTGTCTCCTTGTGAAATGTTCAAAACTATGGAAAGGAGAAATATCTCTGACTGCTGAACTACTTGGAGCAGGTTCTGGCCCCCTCTGGGAGCTGATGGTCGTACCTCAGTGTCAGTCATCCAGTGGGCTGGGGGAGGATGTCTCTCCTGACGTGATTGAAGTCATCCTCTGCTGAATTAAAATTTCTGCCTACAGCAGTAGATATCTGGGTGGGCCTTAGTGGCTGTGTTGTGGTGGCAGGTGCTGCCTCGGAGAAAAGAGATTGGGGGCAGTGGGAGCGGGGCTGCAGCACATGGAACTGGGATGTAACATGTTCAGGCCCTGCTGTCTGGCCCTTCTCCCCAGTGTGAGAATCTGCATCCAGCTCTGGGGTCCCAGCACAAGAAGGATGTGGAACTACTGGAATGAGTCCAGATAAGGCCACAGAGATGCTCTGAGAGCTCTGGAGCCCCTCTGCTCTGCAGCCAGACTGGGAGAGCTGGGGGTGTTCACCTGGAGAAGAGGAGGCTCCAGGGAGACCTCAGAGCCGCTTCCAGGGCCTAAAGGGGCCCCAAGAGAGCTGGAGAGGGACTGGGTACAAGGCACGGAGTGACAGAACAAGGGGAATGGCTTCCCACTGCCAGAGGGCCGGGATAGATGGGATATTGGGAAGGAATTTTTGGCTGTGAGGATGGGGAGGCCCTGGCACAGGGTGCCCAGAGAAGCTGTGGCTGCCCCATTCCTGGAAGTGTTCAGGGCCAGGTTAGATGGGGCTTGGAGACCCCTGGGCTAGTGGAAGGTGTCCCTGCCCATGGCAGGGGGTGGGATGAGATGAGTTTTAAGGTCCCTTCCAACCCAAACCATTCTGACACTCTGGTATTCTATGGATGCTTCTCTGTGGCAAAGCCCCTCATCTCCTGCCATCCTGTGCAGGCTGGTGCAGTCACACATTTATGTAGTAAATTATTTATCTCCCAGACATGTCCAGAAGGAGCAAAAAGTAGAAGCTGTATTGCCTCATGGCTAGCAGGGAACTTCGGAGTAATCTAAATTTGTTTGGAAAATTGGAGTCAAATTCTCTGGCAGTAAAATATCTTTTGGAAACAACCACAGTAGGAAAAATGGCATGTTACTGTGATATAAGTGTGGTGATGTTGTTTGTCCCTCGTGTCTCTAAAAGGTCACTTTTTGTTTGGAGTTTATATCCTCCCACATGCTTCTCTTCAGAACCAGCCTCATGTTTGGAAAGTCATTGTTAGTTTTTGCTCTTGGACATGGACTTTGCTATGAAAAGTAACATTATTTGGCAGAAGCTGCTTCATTGTTTGGTACGTCAAGATATTGAATCCTTAAGCTGCAAAACTCCTTCTGGCAGGCATTTCCCACCTGCTCTACTTAATTTACACCTCATTGCTCATTATAGGGAGCCTGTAAGAAAGATGGAGAGGGACTTTTTACAAGAGCATGTAGTGACAGGACAAGGTGAAACGGCTTCCCAGTGACAGAGAAAAGGTTTAGATCAGGTATTTGGAAGAAATTCTTCCCTGTTAGGGTGCTGA
Organism: Corvus moneduloides; assembly: GCF_009650955.1. Lineage (NCBI taxonomy): Eukaryota > Metazoa > Chordata > Aves > Passeriformes > Corvidae > Corvus > Corvus moneduloides. The sequence goes on from NC_045499.1 coordinate 1,451,072, forward strand.
GGCCCTGGCACAGGGTGCCCAGAGCAGCTGTGGCTGCCCCATCCCTGGGAGTGTCCAAGGCCAGGCTGGATGGGGCTTGCAAGAGCAGCCTGGGATAGTGGAAGGTGTCCCTGCCCATGGCAGGGGCTGGATGAGATTTGAGGTCACTTCAAACCCAGGCCATTTGTGATTCTACAGCAGGTACCTACCAGGTACCCAATGCTGGGCACTGTTGTGGGTGAGTTTGGGTGTTTTACCATACAGGGAGTCTTTTCATTCATCTTAGATTTCATCCTTGGCAGTGGACATAACCTTCTGCACCACAGCGTGCTGCTGGTGAGGGATGGTCAGAAATAGGCTTGAAGCACAGTTGGATGGCAGTGTGTTGAAGTTACAGATTTGCCTGGCCAGTGGCACTGGAGTATTGTTGTGTGACAGCCATGCACTTCCACAGCTGAGCTGACAGACAGGTTTTACAGCCATGGAATGGCTGTGGTGGGTACAGAGAATCTGATGAATGTAGATAAAGAGTAGAATGGATCATGACTATTGTGAGGGCCCTGAGATTTTTATTTCTCTATGTCATATTTTGGAAAGTCCCTTAGCTTGAAATAGCTGTTTCCATCTGGTTCTTGTACTGCTGTTTGCTTTCTCAGCTTCCCTGACATGGCCTGTTCATAGCTGTGCAAATTGCTGTTGCATTCCTCCTTGTAAGAAACCTGGGTGGGAAGAGGGAACCTGTCGGGAAACACTTGCTGAGTGCAACTGCCAGACAGCTTCCCCTGGAAAATATTATGTTCCACACTACTTTATCCTTAATGGTTGGAACTGGGTGAAATCAATTCATTTTTTGCATGAGCAGTGCTCAAACTGGAATTGTGAGTGGACAGAGGAAAGCATCTCTCTGGATTTGCTGAAGCCTGTCCAGAGAAGGGCAACAGAGCTGGAGAAGGGTCTGGAGCACAGTTCCAGTGAAGACCAGCTGAGGGAGCTGGGAAAGGGGCTCAGCCTGGAGAAAAGGGGGATCAGGGGGGACCTTGTGGCTCTGCACAACTCCCTGATAGGAGGGGGCAGCCGGGACGAGGGTCGGGCTCTGCTGCCAGGGAACAGGGACAGGACAAGAGGAAACGGCCTCAGGCTGGGCCAGGGGAGGTTCAGGTTGGATATTGCAGAAAATTTCTTCCCTGAAGGGGTGGTCAGGCCCTGGCACAGCCACCCAGGGCAGTGGTGGAGTCACCATCCTTGGAAGTGTTCAAAAAACATGTGGATGTGGCACCAGGGGACATGGGTTAGTGGTGAACATGGCAGTGCTGGGGGAGCAGTTGGATTCAAAGGTTTTTCCAACAATCCTTGATCCTGTGATTCTGTGGTTTTATTGTGATGCATTTTTTGAACAAAGCACGGTACTGAGTTCAGGAAAGAAGCCTCACTGTGAAAAGGCAGAGCCAGGTCATGAAGCAACCTCTCCTTAGACACCAGACCAATCTCTGGTGTACAGACCTGGCCAGGATTATGGGGTGACAATAGGCAGTGCTGGGGTTGCCTCAGGGGTTGTGCCCATGGCTGCATTTACAGCCTGAATGAAATCCTGTCTGTGATCTTCGAGACATTTATGTTTTGCAAAACTGCCGCATCTGTCCCCTCCAACAGGAGCCTTTTGTGGCGCTGGTTTGTTGTTGCTGGTTATTGCCACTGTTGCCACCCATTTCTGTAACCTCTCACCATCAGCCTGTCAGGGGAGATTTAGGCTGGATATTGTGAAAAAGGTTCTTCCTCCAGAGGGTGCTGGGCACTGCCCAGGCTCCCCAGGGAATGGGTACTGCCCTGAGGCTGCCAGAGCTCCAGGAGCATTTGGACACCATTCCCAGGGATGCCCAGGGTGGGGTTGTTGGGGTGTCTGTGCAGGGCCAGGGGTTGCACTCGATGATCCCTGTGGGTCACTTCTGACTCAGGATATTCTGTGATTCTATGAAATACAGTTTAATAGCACATTCAGAGAGGGAACATGAACACCTGTGGGCTCTCCAGAAACATTTCTGCCTTTGATATTCTTGAACTGTGGGTTTGTCTGCCCCTTCCAGGCCCTATCTCAGGTTCCCTGTGCCTTTGCTATAGAAGTGCAGATGTAGATTGGTTTACTGGGCTTGTCCTGAGCTTTATCTTCAAATGATGATGAACTCAAGACAGTGAAACCATCTCCCTCTCTGCAGGCTTTACTTTATATCCAGTTCTCCCCCTCTGAAGTTAGGGGTGTCCCCAGAGGGGTCTGTGAACTGCCCAGCTTCTCATTCTGCTGTACCTGCTGGCTTTACACTTACCTGTTCTTCCAAAAACTCAACTCTGCTCCACAGAACTGCTGGAAGATGTTTCTCCTGCATGCAGAAGTGGGCACTTGCAGGTGCTAAAATGATGTTTCCCTGCTGAGAATGGTGCTTTTTGAACTTGCTTCACCCTTGCTTTTTATTATCTCTATTTATAAGAAAGGCAAAAGAAAATAACTCTGAAATGTTGTATTTTAAATGTGCTGTTCTCAGCCCTCACTAAATGATCTGCATGTGCTGCTCGGTGCTAATCCAGGTATGCCTAAGGCATGGTGCTTCCAGCTTTTTTGTGATAAATTTGGAGATGGGAATAAAAAGTGGGAGGAGAATGATGCTATAGATGCAATTATAGACTCTCAGCTGCTGTGTGTGTGTCTGGGAGGAGAGGAAGATCCTTCTACTTCCGATCTGCGTGGTACCCCAGGAGATCTGCTCCTGGGAATCCTGGCCTGTGCACTGCAGATGGAAGTGTTCCCTCCTCTGATTCGGATTCCATTTATGGAAAACTCCAGCAGAGCCTGCACATCCCATTTACAGCACAGCTACTGCCTGACTGTGTTGTTTTGTTCCAGTCCTTCAGCCCAACATAACCCTGACTGCCTTCTGCAGTGCTAAATAAACCCTGCAAGCTGTATTTGACCCTGTTAAAGCTTGAGATTAATTTAAAAGTAATTTATTTACAGTAGGGTTTATATATCATGTACAGTTGCTATATAGCAGTAATAATAATAGTAATAATAATAATTTGAATTATTAAATCTTGAGATACAAAGTTCCATTAAATAAGTTAAATCAAATGCCCAGAAGTACAAATTGTAGACTAGAGTACAAGTAATGTTTTAATAACTTCTTTGTTGGCCTTGTTACTGCTAAAGGAGTTCACATGTATGTGTATGTTCAGCTATATCTGTATATACAGTTCCTTGGCTGTTCCATACACACAATTCCTTGGCTATACTTGCTGTACAGCACATTAGTTTCTGTCATCCAGCAGCTCCTCAGCTCCCCATGACTATGCCCCAGGAATAAAAATCTGTATTTTGGAGTCAGTTTTTCTCTCACTGTACAAAGACACTTGGTCAAAATTACCTGCTCAGGTTATCTACAGTGTTGTGAGAATGTAACTGTTACTAAGCAATGCAGAGGGTAAGAGTGGAGCTGAGTCACTAAATTTTTTAGATTGAAAAAGACCAATTAAACACAAAAAAACCAACCAACCAACCAGTACCATCAGCCCCTGAGCTGGTGTCCAGTCCTTCTCCTGCTCCATGTGCATCTCCATAGCCAAAGCAGAAAAGCCTTGTCAGGAAAAAAACCACAATCACCACCCAGAACACAGAACAGGTGAGAAGACTCGTGATCTGTCCCAACCTTAATGACACTGTGATTCTCTGTGTTCTGTGACCACTTTTGAAGATTGACTTTTGGCCACACCCACTGGGATAAGTGCCGGTGCTGCCAATTCCAAATTCACTCATTATGCACCAAAATGAGCAGTTTCTCTCCAGAATAAGCAGAATTGCTTTGCACAAAAAGTGGTGGGTGGAGTGAATAAACAGGTGAGAGCAGGAGGGTTAACAAGACTCAGCCTTTTCTTTCCAGGTGAATTCCTTTCCCAATGTTTTGGTGATAGTCTAGAGACATTTTACTGCAAGATCCTGTGTGGAGAAAGCAGTGACTGGTTCCGTGGTGTCGTAGCCGCCTGGGTGTAACCCTTGCTCTGGCTGTGGAGCCCTGTGTGTTAAACCAAAACTGTTCCTGGCTGTTGGAGCCAACCTCGGGCTGGTCACAGCTTGTCCTTTGCAGATAACAACTCCTGGTCTGATCTGGATGTAGTGGCAGACAAGTGTAAGGCAAGGAAGATCCTCTTCCAGGACCAAGGCAGTGGTGCCATTAAGGGTGCACAAAGAATGGCTGTTACTTGGGGCTGAAGTAACCACAAATACGGGACATCCTGTGGTGATGCAGATCACAGGATTCATTAAACTTTGCCCACAATATAGACATTGTTGCAAAGGGGAGGTGCAGGATTGTGGCACTATGGATTTCAGTTTCGTGGGCCAGTCCAGTGACAGAAAAGCAGTGGGAAATCTGACTGTTCTCAAAGGTAGTTCAATGGTAAATGGTTTTCTCATGTTTAAACTGAGTTTCTGGCACAGGTTGCCCAGAGAAGCTGTGGCTGCCTCATCCCTGGAGGTGTTCAAGGCCAGGCTGGAGCAATCTGGTGGAAGGTGACCCTGCCCATGGCAGGGATTGGAACAAGATGAGTTTTAAAGTCCAAGGCTTTAAGGCTCTCCAACCCAAACCATTCTGGGGTTCTCTGGATAGTTTACAGAACTACTTTATGCCTAGAAACATTATTTTCTGGTCATATAATGACTTTGTAGCCTGACTCTTAGACACAACTGCCAGATTATTTTGTTCCATTTCTCCAGAGAAGTGTCATGAGAATAAATGCAGTTTTACAGTTGATTTAGGTATTGCATAAAATTACAGATTTCAGTGATTCCCTGGATCAGCACATGACTCGACAGACAAACAGCACATTCTGCTCCCGCAGTGGGAAACCCAGAAGAGGAGGGTGGGGAAGATTTGTTTACTTGAACAGCAAACAGCTGAACTCTGTAGAAGGAGGTGCCAGCAGGTACCAGAAGTGTCTGGGGTGGCATGAAGCGATTACGGAGGTTCTCTGCTTCCCAGAGAAAAGTGAGCAAAGTGGGCTCAGTGATAGGCTGAGGGAGCTCAGCCTGGAGAGGAGGAGGCTCAGGGGGAACTTCTGGCTCTCCACAGCTTCATGACAGGAGGGGGCAGCCAGGGGGGATCGGGCTCTGCTCCCAGGGAACAGGGACAGGACAAGAGGAAACGGCCTCAAGTTGTTCAGGGGAGGTTCAGGTTGGATATTGGGGAAAATTTCTTCCCTGAAGGGGTGGTCAGGCCCTGGCACAGCCAGCCGGGGCAGTGGTGGATTCACCATCCCTGGAAATGTTCAAAAGACGTGGATGTGGCACCAGGGGGCATGGTTTAGTGGTGAACATGGCAGTGCTGGGGGAATGGTTGGACTCAAAGGTCTTTTCCAGCCTTGGTGATTCTGTGTCAGGTTCAAAGAAAAACATGAAGCCTTTTGCCTGCCTCTCCCTTTTCTGCTCGTCCAGCGTGGTTGGAATTCACAGGTAGCTGTGCAGGCCCATGTTCTTGCATCACTTGGCCCAGCACAGGAGGAGGTCACAGCAAGGGCTGTGCTACTGTTGAGACCCCATCCTCAAAGACTCAGTATCATACTGCCATCTTAAACTGTTCCTAGCCCTGAGGCCAGCTGGGAAGGAAGGCTCATCCGTGTGACTGACTCCTCCCACCCTCTAGATCAGTGTGGCAGTGTCCAAGGTGCCTGTTGGGAAGGTCCCCAGGAGTGCCCAGTGGTACCCAGAGGAGCTTTGGTTGGCTAAGGACAAGATGATGCCAGAGACCTTCCCCCTGCTCGGTGATCACAGGGTTGTGTGCTGGGGCACAGGGGGTCCCTGGCTGTGGTTAATTTAGCAGATGTAGGCAGGGAGGCCCTGGGGGAAGGTCACAGTGCCGAGAACATCCTGATGCTGTGTGGGCCCAGTTTGTGTTTTCTGCCCCAGCTGAGCCCTGTGTAGCTGGAGACACCACTGTGCTCCCTGGGACGTGCCTGCGCTGGGAGACAGGGGAGGTTTGGCTACAGAGGAAAGAACTCAGCTGGATGGGAAGGAATTCAGTGAGGTACGTGGTAAACCTGGTGTGAAAAATGCCAGCTAGGACTTTCAAGAGATAGTTTTGAGATAATTTGTTCCAAAAAATACCAACTACTCCCATTCTTCAAGTTGTATTAGAATTCTGGTCTCCCAAGAGGGCTTCTCCTCCTCTGCACTCAGAGAACGTGCCGCGGGCTTGCATCACCCCTGAGCGTCACTGCAGCTCTGGCTTTAACTGCCAGATTTGTTTCTCATTTCTGTCCGCTGCAGGTTGGAATGTTGCAGTGCTGCTGACATTTGTTTTACCAGCATCATGTTCTGTAGGTGAAGATTTTCACCATAGATCAAAAGGGTGTATGTATTTTCCTCTCAAATATTTTGCTCAGGGTTTCATCCTATTTCTGGTACATAATTTTCATGCATATGAGTTCTCCTGTCTAACTAATTTTAAAAGTGGAGTACAAACACAGGCATCATCACCAAAGAAAGGGACAGGACAGACATCTGAATGGAAGAGGAAGTAGTGGAATCTGCTGAGCTGGAAGGGACCCACAGGGATCATCGAGTCCAACCCCTGGCCCTGCACAGACCCCAACAGTCCCACCCTGGGCATCCCTGGCAGCGCTGTCCAAATGCTCCTGGAGCTCTGGCAGCCTCGGGGCCGTGCCCATTCCCTGGGGAGCCTGGGCAGTGCCCAGCACCCTCTGGAGGAAGAGCCTGACGGCTTTTTGGGTGAAAGTGTCTGAAGAGTGATCATAGCCAAGACCACAGCTCTAACTACAGGAATACACTCTTTCATATAAATATGGGAAAGACATAATACTGTAGTATAGTTGTGCTGCCATAGTCCAAGGTGAGAAGAAACTTTTAAGGTTTTGCCCAGAAATAGGCCAGAACATGAAGTCAGCATTCGGAGAGCCTCAGGGGATTGTGTCCAGGGGTTGTGGAAATGCTCGTGGAAGATGATTTTTGTGCGTGTCTTTCTGAAAGCTGTATGAATATTCCTTGGTAAAGTACACAGCACCACAGCTGAAGCATGGACCAGCCTGGTTCTGACTGAGGAATCTCCTGAGCATATAGGAACAGTCGGATCTAAACAACGACCTTGAACATGACAGAGCTCAGGCTGTGAGGAATAGCAGCACGGAAGGAGGGTCATGTTTCATACTTCCACTGGGGACTACTTGAAAGTAAACTGTCCAAAACAGCAGGAAGAAACCCCTAAATCAGGCACTCGCTGGAATAATGCTGAAACCTGGCGTGTTTTGCCATATTGCATCTCTTGCTGCTCTCTGTCTCCCGGCTGATCAAGCCCCCCCTTCTCTCTAAAATGAGTTACTGGCCACCAAGCTGTGTTAGTCAGTGTGTGTGAGTCTGCACTGGGTCTCTTAAGTAATTACTATGGAATGGCTCAGGTTGTATTTTGGATTTGGGCTGTGAGGTCCATACCAAAATGTTGATTTTGGAACTTCTCTGCCCCTCCTCAGCAGAAACGTGACCATGGAGGGATGCGAGAGTGGTTTATTTGGGACTGGATGGGAGAGGAAACCAAACACTGCAATTTAGAGCTATGTAGCTCCGCCTTGGTGACTAAGCTGGGCTTTGTCAGCCCTGGAGCTGGGACTGGGACACTCCAGTGCACCACCGGCCAGTTCACCCAGTTTCACTTACACAGTTTTGAAACTCCAGAAACTGAGACTGGTGTGAAAGGATCACCCTGTGTGCAGGGTCTATAAATATGCATTTAAAGTGTCTGAATTACCTTGTTGTACAACAGAGTCAGGCTCCAGGCACAGGGAGAGGTGTGTGATGAGTGCAACAGATGGAGGCTGGAAAGATCAAGGTCCTGCCCAGCCTCCTGGAGCAGCGAGGTGCCTGTCACTGCCTCCTTGTGTGTCTGGACTTCATTTCCTCACCTTGAAAGGGGAATGCAGAGATGTTACCAGGCAGAATTAGACCTCTCCCAAACCCTTTCTCTCCTCTCCTGCAGTCAGTGGATGATGAGTCCCCTCCTGCCTCGTGAAGAAGTATCAAGAAACCTGATCTCACTGTGACTTTCTTAGAGCAGGAAAATCTGGCAGCCCCGTCTCCTGCTCTCCCTGGTTACACAGTGATGCTGCATTGCCCCTGGAGAGGGAAGATGCTGGATGGCAGGAGGAATTACTGCAGCTGTTATTCCAAGCCCCTTCCCCTGGTCTGTGCCAGTTAAATTACCCAGGTGCCAAGAGGGTGCAAAAAGGGGCAAGATTTCAGAGCAACACAGAGTGGGATAACACTCTTAAAATATTTTTATAGGGATATTATTCTGCACTTCATTGAATGGTTTGAATTGGAAGAGACCTTAAAGCTCATCTCACTCCACCCCACTGCCATGGGCAGGGACACCTTCCACTAGCCCAGGTTGCTCCAAGCCCCGTCCAACCTGGTCTTGGTAGGAAATGTTTGATATTAAGCAGATGTGAAGCTGGAGCAGGACACGCGCTGCTGGTGCGGTGGCAGGACGTGCACCTGCTCTAAGTGACCCTGCCTTGACAGGGAGGTTGGACTGGATGATCTCCAGAGGTCCCTTCCAACTCCAGCCATTCTATGATTGTCTGTGTTTCTGTGAGCTCGTTTGAGGCGTTTTTCAAATGAACATCCCATGGGCCTATTTCAGTGGGACACAAGGGACACACGCTCACCTTCGCGGGGAGCCGTCTTGCCACTTCCAGTGAGCTTGTGCAGCAGCAGAGCTCGGCAGAGAGCTGGGAGTTTGGGAGAGGTACATGCTCTCCACACCCTCTGTCCTTTCATCTGAGCTCCTCTCCCTCCTCCTTGATTCCAAACGCTCTCTTGAACCAGTGTGCGTTACACAAGCTCTGTGCCGCCCTTCCACAGCTCAAACAGGCTTATGAGCAAACAACAAAAATCCTGTTGTGCTGCCCAAGTGTGTCCTCCCTTTCATGGCATGAGCTGCTCCATGGCCTTTAAATCATCTCCCTGTGTCACAGCCACACACGCTTTCTGGAATTTAGGCTTTGCAAAGTGCTATCAGTGCCTCCAACATCCCACTCAGAGCCCACCAGGCCTCAGAAGCTTGGGAGGGATTTTCTCTTCTCCCACTTTCTATTTTTTTTCATTTTTTTTTTTCCTGCCCAAATCCCAAGACCAATCCCAAACCCAATTTGGCAGCCCAAATCCCAAGCTGAAAGTGAATCGCTGCTGCTGGCTGCCCTCCAGCATTCTTCTTGGAGCGAGTCAGGATCTGGAATGTCAGAATGTCAGAAGGCAGCGGCGGGAGGGACGGGAGAAGCCTGTGCGTGGGTAAGGGCGCCGGGGCGGGGGGAGGAGGGAGGAGGAGGTGGAGGAGGAGGATGGAACAAAACCCAACTTCAGCTGGACTGCCCCTTTCCAAACCAGCATTTGTTCCTGATTTATGCTTTTGTGTTTCACTTGAAACGTGCGGCTCTGTGCAGCAAGGGCAGAGCTCGCGGCCGCGCTCCGGAGTAAATCAGGGTTTGCTTTTGCTTTCCTTTTTTTTAGCTTTTTTTGGCAAAAGCTTCGTGTCTAGATAAACCCAGCCAGTTTCCAGCTCTCTCCTTGAGCTGAGAGTTTCTCCCTCCTGCAGTTCTGGGGAGAGGTTGATCCCTCTGGGCCTGTGGCACACTCTGGACGAGGGGAAATGCCCTTTTGCGGAGAAGTCGGGACGGGGCCCAGGCGGTGAGGCTGGCACAGAGCAGCGCCCGGCACTGGAGCACAGCAAGTCCTTGACACCTTCTCTGCTTCTGCTTGGACAAGAAACATTGTGGAGCCTCAGCTTTTTCTGTAGCAGATTAATGCCTAAAATTATACACCTTAAACAGCAGGGTTTAATTACCAGAGCTGTGAATAGTTTAATTAGTTTGTTCTGACCTTGGAAGGAAGACCTGCCCAGCGCCGTAGAGCGACAGGAGAGCAAGACTGGTGTTGCTTCTCACAGACACGCAGCCCGCGAGGCCATGTCGTCCCTGTACACCAGGAGTAAGGAATACACTCGCAGCAGGAAGGCTCAGTCAGACTCTCCCCCGTCCTCTCCTTCCCCGATCGCAAAGACACTCAGAGTAAGCAGCTTTTTCCTTTCTGTATTACCTGCTCAGCACATGCTCTGAGCAGAGCCCGGTGGTGGCGGTTTGTTGTCTTACCCTGTGGAGACCTGTGGCTGTGGTTTCCTGTGGAAAGAGGATGGTTTAAATAAAACTTGGGATGGTGCCTCTGCAGCAACAGGTTTTAAGCAGCTGCCAGAGTCCCTGCACTGGGATTAGCTGTGTTAGTGGTGTAGGGAATTGCTGGGATGGTAGTTTCCCCCTGTTCTGGAACGTGGCTCTCCTGGTAGGCTGTTGCTGGGTGAAAACCTCCCTGGTGAAAACAAGGCAGAACCTGACCAGCTTGTTAAACTGCACTTTTTCCAAAAACACTTTGATATCGCTGCTGAAACAAGGTTTGTGTTCAACTTTCACCCCTAGGGCTGAGCTGGCCTGTGCTGTAGTTGAATAATTTCAACACCACAAAAAAATTGAAGAAAACCACCTGTAGCAGGAGGCAAGGTAGTTACCTATACTCCCCAAACTAGAGCTGCTATCCTCGTCTCCCAAGGTGTTGGAAAGTTGGGAATGCTTCCCAGCAGTATTGCTGAGAGCTCCAGAGTCATGGGAGAAGCTGTCACAAACCCTCTGGGTCCGTATCATTGTACAGGCAGCCTCTCTACCATCAAGAAATATTATCATGCTGGAGTCAAAGCCTGGAGGAATTAGTTTTTAACAGCCAGGCTAATTTTAGATGGGAGCATTAAATTAATTCCAGCACTGGTATTTGCTCAAATCAGATGTGCATTGTCTGCTCTGTTGGAAGGGACAGATCTTGGTCTGGAAAAAGTATTGCCCACAATATTTGAGTTTTAACCCACTGCTGTGGCATTCATGGAAGCAGTTCCTGACCTCGGAAACTTCAGCCTTGAGGCTTCTGTGGCTGCTGGTTGCCCTGGGCTGTTAACTGTAATCAGGAGCAGGTGTTTTCTTCCCTCTGCAGCTGGAGTGTCTTTGGGATGGTTCAAATAATCTAAAACTATCCCCTGTGGTCTTAGGTGGGCTTCCCTCATCGGTTTAACCACTGCGCTTACCGTTCCTCGCTAAAGGGCTGCAGTATTGATCACCAACCTGGTAACAGGTGGGGACCCATTCCAGTGTGCTGGAAATGGTTTCATTTCTTTCAAACCCCAAGTTTTTAAGGTCAGACATGTTCAGACTGACTCTTTTCTCCCTCTTATGCATCTGGGCATACGAGCGAGTGACAAACATCTCACAAGAGCCCTGAGCAGTGCCTGGAGCAGACTGACAGGAGAGGCTGGTTCATCTGTCCAGAGCTATGGGGGGAACTGCAGACTCCTGGGGGTCCATGGGTGTTGGAGAAGGTGGTGGGAGCTCTCAGGTGGGTAGAGGTGGTGCTGGTTTCTCTGTCCATCACCACAATGAGATTTGCAGGCTCATGGGGAGCTGTGGGTATTGGAGAAGGTGATGGGAGTTCTCAGGTGGTTACAGAAAGGTGCCAGGTGGGAATGAGAGGGCCTGGAGAAGAGCCTCTTATGGCCGTGAGGTTTTGATGAAAACCAGCACCTGAGCATGGAAATCCTTGCAGTGGTGAGGCAGTGCCAGCTGTGACTCCACAGCATCGGCAGGGAGAAACCATATGGGGAATGCAGCAGCATCGACTCTGTCAGTGTAGGAAACAGCCCTGGTGCTATCTGGGTTATGGAAATAGCCCATGCCTTAAAAGGCTAATTAGGGAAGGATTGACTTCAGGCTAAAACAAGGATCTGAGTTAACTCTTTCTCCAAGACAATATAATTTTGCCACGAGCAAGAGAAATAACGGAGTTTGGTTTACTCTGGGTTTGTCCCATGTGTTTATTCCTCCCCACCCACTCCCCCATGCCCACAGTAACAGGCCTGTGCCACAAGGAGCCACCCTTCATAAACGGGTAGGAATGTGATACCTTGGAACCTTTTATCTTTCCATCCAGTCCATTGATACCAGCAGAGCTGTGGGCTCTAAACGTTCTCAGCTGAGCAGGGGTGTGAGCACACACGAGCAGGCAGGAGCCTCACACATGGTGTACACAGGGAGAAAACTCTTGGAGAACCAGGCAGAGCAAAGGAGGTTTGACTTGTCGAGGTATCAGTGCCAAACAGCTGCATTAAATGTCATTTGCCAAGCAGTTTCCTGTGGCATTCTGTCTGCACTTGCACTGCTGCTTGGAATACTCCTCCTTAGGAGTTAGGATAGTATTGCCTGGGGTTTTTCTTCCTTTAATTGATGGGAACTCCTCAAATGCACAGCTAAGGAAGGCGGGGGGGGGGCACTTTGCAGTAAATTCATGCAATCCATAGGAGGGGGAATATCCTCCCTGGAGCTTATGGTGACAGTGGGGTTGGTCCCTGTGCTGGGTCAGCACCATCCCATAGCCCTGGGACCTCCACAAACTAAAATACCCAAATCCTGTTAAATCCCCCAGGGTAAATGTTGCTTTAATGAAGATGTTCCTCAAAAGAGGAAACTCAAACCCCTTTGAAATCAATTCAGACCATCCAGTTATTTGGCACAAGCTTCAGGTGTTTGGCAGTGGGTACCTTTTCATCATGTTTTGCACCATAGTGATTTAGCTTGAGGTTTCTCCTGAAAAAAATAATATTCATTTCCAAGGATGTAATAGGCATCCAGTGGCATGAAACGTGTTGTGTGCATTTAAGCAAATAAATGACAGGATTGGAAGGGTGAGAGTGAAGCCAAGGACTGAAATTTTTTTTTTTTTTTTAATTTTGTTTTTATTCCTACTGCTGCTAGGCCAGTCATTTTTTCATAGGATGTACCATGTAGTTTGTGATTACGCTTATTCATCTGTTTGTTGTGGTACTTTGTAACCCTTGTGCTTCTCCACGGGATATTGGTTAGGTGGGAAAACAAAAGTTAAGGAGAATGCATGCTCCCAGCTTACTGCAGAGATTCCAGTTGCAGCTTTTCTGTTGTTTCCCACCTCTTTGTCAAACCTTCCCCTTTTTTATAAACTGCTCCTTCTTGATTTGTTAGCTGATATTTTTTGCTGTAAAAAAGACCATCAAAAAATTGTCGTTGATGTGTGTGGGCTGCTGGTTCAGTAGTGGCTGCATCTGTGTGGCTGCCATCACTTAGAATCTCAGAGTGGTTTGGACTGGAAGAAATCGTAAAGCTTATCTCACTCCACCCCTTGCCACAGGCAGGAACACCTTCCACTAGCCCAGGTTGCTCCAAGTCCCAGCCGACCTGGCCTTGGACACTTCCAGGGATCCAGGGGCAGCCACAGCTTCTCTGGGCCACCTGTGCCAGGGCTTCCCCACCCCTCAGCCAAAAATTCCTTCCCAATATCCCATCTATCCCTGCCCTCCAGCAGTGGGAAGCCATTCCCCCTTGTCCTGTCCCTTCTTCCCTTGTCCCCAGTCCCTCTCCAGCTCTCTTGGAGCCCCTTTAGGCCCTGGAAGGGGCTCTGAGCTCTCCCTGGAGCCTCCTCTTCTCCAGGTGAGCACCCCCAGCTCTCCCAGCCTGGCTCCAGAGCAGAGGGGCTCCAGAGCCCTTGGAGCATCTCCGTGGCCTCCCCTGGACTCGCTGCAGCAGCTCCAGGTCCTTCTTGTGCTGGAACCCAGGGCTGGAGGCAGCTCTGCAGGTGGGGGCTCAGCTGAGCGGGGCACAGGGGCAGAATCCCCCCCTGCCCTGCTGCCCACGCTGGGGGCTCAGCCCAGCACACGGGGGGGTTCTGGGCTGCCAGAGCACGTGGCCGGGGCACGCTGAGCTTCTCATCCACCAGCACCCCCACATCCTTCTCTCCAGGGCTGCTCTCAGTCCATTCTCTACCCAGCCCAGTTGTGAAGTAGCCACTTGATAGTTGTTACTCACTCCTCAAGAGATTCTGTATAATTCTCATTGTTCTGTCCATGCTCATGGTTTCGCTGCAAGGCTCTTTCCCTCTGATGTTAGATCGCTCCCTCATTAAGCTGCCTTCAGAGCACGTAACCTGAGCTTTCCAGCTGAATTTTTATCAGGAAGGGCTCAGCAATAAAGCTCTAAGTGTACGCAGCAGTCTGCACTGATTTATTTTATTCTGCCGTTCATTGGAGCATCTGAAGGAGCCGTGCTGGGTGAAATATGGGATGCAGGAGCATCACCTTTTATGGGCCTTATGTTTTCACCAAGTCACTTGATAGTAATACTTGAGTATAAAAAGCAGCAGTTCCCAAATCACCATCTCTGTTAACGAGCCCCCACATGGAGCCCGTGGTGCTCTGAGCGGTGCTCTGAGCGCTGATTACCATGGCAGCAAATGCACCCAGGCTGGCTACGGTCGTGTGCACACATACGTGGGGACAGCAAAGCGAATCTTACAGCAGAAAGAAAAGCTAATGCACAGGAATGTGAGTGGCTGAGCTGCAGGTGCTCAGCATGCAAATCACACTAACAGGGTTGGTGTTAATGTATAAGTGATCACAGAATCACAGAATCCCAGAAGGGTTTGGTTGGAAGGGACCTTAAAGCTCATCTCATCCCACCCCCACCATGGGCAGGGACACCTTCCACTAGCCCAGGTTGTTCCAAGCCCTGTCCAACCTGGCCTTGGACACTTCCAGGGATGGGGCAGGAAGAATTTCTTCCTTATATCTGATCTAAATCTTTCCTCTCTTACTTTAAAACTGTCCCTGCACTTGTCCTGTTGCTTGCCGATGTAAAAAGTCAGTGTCCCAGAGTGCTGGGAGGTCATTAGAAATGCCTGATAGGATTACAGCCTTCCTTGAGTTTGGAATATAAATGTGTCAGATGATCAGTTTTTGCTCTGTGGTGTTTTTGCAGCAGGTTCCATTCATTCCAGATATTCCTTGGTCACAGCTTTATTCTCACATGGGGTTTTCCTCTATGAATCATTTAACTTGTTGTGCTGCCACTGCCAGTGTGTTAGAGAATAAAAAGCGTTATGAAAATATTTCTCCAGGAACCTTTATCTTCCTGTGTTTCCATTTAGTGGCTTGGACCCATTTGGTTGTGATAAAAGTGATGCTGCATAAATTGAAACAGGATCAAATAAGTTGTCTCATGACAGTTTCCATCTAATTTCTGGATTGCTGACTAGTTACACAGTGTTTGTGGAAATGATTCCCTTCTCTCCCAGCAGCCAACAAGAAATGTGGAATACTGAAACTTGAACTTTCAGGCAATTAACCGTCTGTGTTCTCCAGCACCCTGCTTTGTTTATCCCTGGTTATTCCTCAAGCATCATGTTTCTCAGATGGGTATTGGGATGAAATCCTTCTACATTGTTTGTCCTTGGGGTTTTTTTTGAGTTTTTCTCTGCACATGTCTATATCTGGAAGCATATCGGGAACTTCTGGTCATTCCCAGGGCACCACCCATGAGATGTTCCCTGCTGTGACTCAGTAGCCAGACGATGCTCCTGCATCTGGATGTATAAACAACACGGGTCAGGGCATGTGCTGTGACCTGTGGGGTGAATGGCTTCTGTTCCTGAGGCTGATGTTCCTTCAGCTCTCCTCCCTCCAGAGCAACAGAATTGATCCAAGCCAAAGCTGGAGCAGGGAGTCTGTTAACTATTAAAGGCTCTGAGTGGTCATGGATGATTTGGAGAGGATCTGATGTAACACTACGGCCTCATTTAAAGCTCCCGTTTGACCCTCAGCTGCCTGGTCAGAGGTGTTGCCTTTGGAGAAGCTGGGTAAGCATTTGGAGAGCAATCCCTTGGGATAGCTCAGCCTTGAAACCTCATTGCAGGAGGTCACAAGGTCAGGGGCAACTTTAGGTTCCACCAGAGCAGGGAATCAGCTGGGACTGTAAAAGGGGTGAAGGGAGGAGGAGAAAGAAGATACCCTTAATTTGGGTCAGTTCGTGGTACAGCCACAAAACCAGGGACAGAGAGGGGGGAAGTGCTGCAGGATGGGAATGAGCAGCCACAGGAGTGATGGGGAGAGTGGGAGGAACCTCTGGGAGCAGCAAACCACTTCAGCCTGCTGAGCTGGAAACCAGTGTCTGCTTCCCTGCAGGAGCCCATGAGAGTTCTGTTTTTCATAAAATAAACACAAGCCCATCAAAAATAGGGCTGGAAGAGAGACAGAGCCTGGTTCATCCATTTCCCTGTGTACTGGCAGCTCTACTTGGGCTATTCATGGGAGGTGGTGCATAGAATCATAGGATCATGGAACCATTAAGGTTGGAAAAGCCCTCTAAGATCACTGAGTCCAAACATTAACCCAGCACTGCTGGGTGGAGATCATTCTCTTCTCCCAGGTAACAAGCAACAGGACAAGAGGAAATGGCCTCAAGTTGCCCCAGGGAAGGCTCAGGTTGGGTACTGGGGAAAACTTCTTCCCTGAAAAGGTGGTCAGGCCCTGGCACAGCCACCCAGGGCAGAGGTGGAGTCACCATCCCTGGGAGTGTTTGAAACACATGTGGATGTGGCACCTGGGGGCATGAATTAGTGGTGAACATGGCAGTGCTGGGGGAATGGTTGGGCTTGATGGTCTTAGAGGGCTTTTCCAGTCTTCACAGTTCTGTGATTCCATGGTTCCAGTCTCACTGCCATGTGCTGCCTGTGCTCACAGTGCTGTTGTGGGAATGTGGCTGCTGGCTCAGGAGGTGTTCACTGGATTTTGGAGTGAACTTTATGCTGAAAAGTTGCCGGGTTGGCTGTTGGCAGCTCTCACCCTCACTGGTGGCTCAAGAGGTATTTAAGTCCCTGATGGAACACCTGAGAACATCCTGCCAGAGCTTTTGCAGGGCAGGGAAGGGGTTCCTGCAGACCTGTGGCATTCTCATCTGGAAGAAATTTAGGAGCAGAAATCTTTTCTTCTCATGTCACTTGGCCGCTCAGTTTTTATTTCCTCATGTCTGGAGAGTTTTGTCTAAGATCACGTCTCTTTGCAAAATTAAATTTTTCACCAATAAAATTTGATCCCTTAGAAAAGAAGGAAAAAAGAGCAACAAACCCTGGGTTTCAGAATTATGGCCTTTCTTAAATTAAAATACTCTCCAGCCTGATGTTTTACATGGCGAGTTTTATCCCCAAGAGACAATGGGAATAAACTGCAGCTGCTGGAAAGCCCATGGGCTGTGGGAGGGTTTTGAGCACTGAGCCACAGGCTGGCCATGGCACACATGGCACAGACCAGCATCTGACTGTAGCTTGTTTGGGATGGCAGGAGATGTGGCCATCAGTCCCTCACAGCCCTGGATATTTGTTTCTGATTAAATATGTGCTGTTTGTACTGAAAACGATGGGATCTGCTGCAGCCAGCTGCCAAAGCCACTATTCCATCTTGGAGAAGCTTTTAATATTATGCTTCAGTAATAGCAGTTTTTCTTAAGCAAAATTTATTGATTTATAGTTTGAGAAAACATATTTTGCATCAGGCTTTGGGGAGTTAGAGGTTACATGGAGGTGGTTTGGCTGCACTGGATTATTAATCATATCCATGGGATTTTGGAACCCTTGCATTTGCACAATTGCAGGCTCGAGCTGGAAGCAGCACATCGATCACACCGGTGGAGCTAATGGGATGCTACACAAACCACAGCTCTCAGGTCAGAGGAGCAGCGTTCTGAGGGAGGCAATGACCTCAAAATAACTCCCAAAAGCAGAGTTCAGCCAGACCTTTGAGTTCTGCACCCACTGAAAAACTAAACTTGATCCCAGCCATCCCTGACCGGAATGATAAATGCGGCTGGAGGGGAACACTGACCTGAATTGTACCCACTAGGGATGGTCTGAGGTGTCCCAGGCAGCCTCCTCCTGGCTTTTCTTCCTTCCAGCTTAGCTCTGGCTGCGCCGGCTCCTGGAGAATCCCAGCCCTCAGCAGCACCCTGCTCTGCCCTGGCATGGCCTCGCCTTGAGTCCGGGGGGCAGATCTGGGCACCTCAATATAAGAAGGATCTGAAGCTATTGGAGAGTGTCCAAAGGAGGGACACAGAAATAGGGAAGAGTCTGGAGGGGCCACACGGGGAGGCACTTGGTCTGTTCAGCCTGAAGGAGCCTGAGGTCAGACCCCGCCGGGGGCTGCAGCTCCTCATGGGGGGCAGCTCCGATCTCTGCTCTCTGTGGCAGGGACAGGAGCCAGTGTAACAGCTGGAGCTGGGCCAGGGCAGGGTCAGGCTGGAGATCAGGGAAAGATTCTTCCCCCAGAGGGTGCTGGGCACTGCCCAGGCTCCCCAGGGAATGAATGGGCACAGCCCCGAGGCTGCCAGAGCTCCAGGAGCGTTTGGCCAAGGCTCTCCAGGATGCCCAGGGTGGGATTGTTGGGGTGTCTGTGCAGGGCCACGAGGTGGGCTCGATCCTCATGGATCCCTTCCAGCTCGGGACATTCCATGCTCCTAAGAGGGAGAGGTTGTCCTTTGGAACACACGTCAGCCTGGCCCAACACTGGAGCTCATGTAGGAGCAGCCGAGCTACGTAACTGCAGGAACGTAGTGGCTTTTGCTTATAAAAGGGAAAGAACACCAAAACCAGATGGCTTTATTTTATATTTAATTTCTAAAATAAACATGGCTCATCAAGAGGATATTTGCCAGCACAAGAATAAAATTGAGGGGTTTCTAAAATGTCCCCTGTTCCTTAAAGGAGGGCAGAGCTGGAGCTGTGCCCATTGGTCTCATTACATGGTGGTTAATTAATCATAGGCATTGATCAGGATTTCTGAGACAAAATACACCAAAATAAATTCCTTGACAACTCCCTTAAAATAGTTTACACTGTCCTGAGATTGGCCAGTTGGAGATAAAGAAGCATAAAATGTTCCCAAAGCATCTGATTTTTTATCTTTTTTTTTTCTTTGTTTTTTTTTCTTTTTTCTTGAAAAAAATGTAAATAGTAGGGAATTGTGCCTTCACTGGCTCCAACCTCAGCCACAGAACGCAAGTGGAAGCAATTAGGGCAGTTTCTGCCTTGGCACGAGCAGCGGCCAATCCCCCTTTTGGCACTGCAGTTCAGGGCTGCATTTTATTGAAACCTTCCATGAGGAATTTGGTTTTAATTATTCATCACTGAGCTCCCAACAGCTGCAAAATTTTCTGAGTTTTTAAGGGAAGGCTCCTGCCCTTCACAGTCTGAGTATGTTTTTAAAATCAGCCCTGGATGGTATTCCTGGCACAAGGCAGCATCCCAGCACTCTGGGTGGGTGGAGCCAGTACCCAGCTATGCGTTTTCCCTGAGACTGACCAATGTCAGCACCCTGAGAATCTCTGGAAGTGTCCAAGGCCAGGTTGGGTGGGGCTTGGAGCAACCTGGGCTAGTGGAAGGTGTCCCTGCCCATGGTAGGGAATGGAACTGGATGAGCTTTTAAAGTCCCTTCCAACCCAAACCATCCTGTGATGCCACAGTTCTGTGGTGCTCTTTGCCCTTTTTCTTGGGTCCCATCTCAGATCCTGATGTTTTTCCAGCTCACCTGAGTTGGATCATCTCTGAGCTGGCAAAATGGGCTGAACCCCTTCAGTGTCCTCCACCACCCCAGCACTACCTGGACGTGCTGCCCACCGTGAGATGGACAGGAGGGAAGGTGATGGGATCCCTCTGGTGAGAGCTCCAAGAGTGGAGAATTACCAGAAGCTTGTGACTAAGGCTGCAAGTGCTCCGTACTTTTTAGTTTTCCTTTAGAAGTCACCCCCTTGGGTGTCTGGGCAGCAGTGCTGGGGCTCAGCTTGGCTGCTGTGCTAGATTCTGAATCAGGACAGCCGCCTCCAGCCCCGCATCTTCCCCCCAGCCCAACCCCTGCAGTGCTCTGACCCTGTTTAGATTGTGGAAGGATAATTTCACAACTTGATGCTTCCCTGGCTCTTGATGTTTCTAGTTGAATTTTGATCCCAGGGGAAATAAAGGAATCTGGGCAAAACTGCAGTGCTGCTCCACATTTGCCACGGAAATAAAAAAGCCTTGAGTGCGTTTGTTGATGATGACTGGAGTGGATACAGCCGTTTTCTCAGCACCCCCTTTCAAACCCTAAAAGTTTCCTTCAGGAAAGTCAGGAAGGAAAAGACCCTTCTTGCACCAGCTCAGCCAAGTGCACGTGTGATGCCTCAGCTCTTCATTCCCTCTGTTCATTCCCAACTTCTCTTCCTGGCAATGAAGGAAGGAGAGTTTTGTCCTTCACCTTCTCATTCTGACCTTGGAATTTCCAGCTCTGGGATGGCATCTCTGAGCAAACAACCTCCTTTGTCACTTCCATGGGCAGTGCAGGGAGCCAGCCAATGCTGCTGGAATTCCAGTGAATGTTTCGTGGCTGTTTGAGAGGACAGGGCAGTGCGGGCAGGGCCAGCGGGGGCTGCGCTGATGGAGCAGCTGGAAGCACATGGAGAGGGTTCCAAATGTGCCGTGGTCACAGGGCAGAACTGAGCTGGAAGGAAGCTGTTTTCTGCTGAAACTACATCTCCAGTGTGACGTCCCAGTGGCCTCTGAAGATGTTTGTCTCTCTTGGAACAAATGGCAGGGATGTCTCAGTTAAGCACCTACTCCAGTGCTTCATAGAATGGTGGAATCACGGAGTCACTAAGGTTGGAAAAGCCCTCTAAGATCATTGAGTCCAACCACTGCCCCATCACTGCCATGTTCACCACTAACCCATGTCCCCTGGTGCCACATCCACATGTTTTTTAAACACTTCCAGGGATGGTGACTCCACCACTGCCCTGGGCAGCTGTGCCAGGGCCTGACCACCCCTTCAGGGAAGAAATTTTCCCCAATATCCAACCTGAACCTCCCCTGGCACAACTTGAGGCCATTTCCTCTCCTCCTGTTCCTGTTCCCTGAGAGCAGAGCCCAACACCCCCTGGCTGCCCCCTCCTGTCAGGGAGTTGTACAGAGCCACAAGGTCCCCCCTGAGCTCCTTTTCTCCAGGCTGAGCCCCCCCCAGCTCCCTCAGCTGCTCCTTGTGCTCCAGACTCTTCCCCAGCTTCATTGTTCTTCTCTTAGAGGGCTTTTCCAACCTTAATGGTGCTGTGATTCTGTGATTCCAGGTTACTGCAGGGTGGCTCTGCTCAATGCTGGCAGCAGCAGGAATGATGGAGATCCTCCCCTCTCATCTGGCACTTTGCTTCTCTGTAGACACACAGAGACAGTCACCGTCTGAACCAATCCATCTCAGCATCCATCTGTTGGAAAGTTGTAAATATAATAAGCCTGGGGGATTTCCCCCTTTTTTGCTGTGTATGTTTAAAGTGATTCCTTTCTTACTCCACCCTTCCTTTGTGGAAGCATGCCCCTGGTCTCTCTTCATGTGGAAATTCTCATTTCTTTGAAGGAAAAACAAGGACAGTAGTGCTTTTTCCTCTTGCTGCAAGTGCCCAGGCTGGCTCGGGGACCTGCCTGGGTTCATTGCCTGGTTCCCATGTCACCTTGCCCAGCCACGTGGTGTTTCCCAGCACTGTTCAAATCCATTAGCAAGTGCATTTGCTGAAGTAAATTCAGGCTTGCTAAGGAGTGGATTACTTGCCCAGATGTTTGTCATCATAGCAAAAATCGTCACTGAAGGGGATTAGCATAAAGTGCACAAATAACTTTCAACAAGAGCCTTGTTAATCACTGTAATTCCCTTCTCTGGCTCTTCAGGGGAGCTTGGGTCATTGGGCCAGGATTCAAAAGGAGCTGTCAGGCTGCGGAGAGGTTTAAGAAACAAATGTTGAAAGCTCATCTAACAAAGCACTGTGGAGAGATCAGCGTGTGTGTGGCTGAAAACGGGAAATCCTTTGTAGTATCCCAGAATCCCAGACTGGTTTGGGTGGGAAGGGACCATCAAAGCTCATCCAATCCCACCCCTGCCACGGACAGGGACACCTTCCACTAGCCCAGGTTGCTCCAAGCCTCATCCAACCTGGCCTTGAACATTTCCAGGCATGGGGCAGCCACAGCTTCTCTGGGCACCCTGTGCCAGGGCCTCCCCACCTTCACAGGGAAGAATTTCTCCCCAATATCCCATCTATCCCTGCTTTCTGGCAGAGGGAAGCCATTCCCTCTTGTCTCGTCACTCCATCCCTTGTCTAAAGTCCCTCTCCAGCTCTCCTGGAACCCTTTTAGGCACTGGAAGGCTCCAAGGTTTCTCCAGAACCTTCTCTTCTCCAGGTGAACACCCCCAGCTCTCCCAGCCTGGCTCCAGAGCAGAGGGGCTCCAGAGCCCTCGGAGCAGCTCTGTGGCCTCCCCTGGACTCACTCCAGCAGCTCCAGGTCCTTCTTGTGCTGGAACCCAGGGCTGGAGGCAGCTCTGCAGGTGGGGTCTCAGCTGAGCGGGGCACAGGGGCAGGATCTGCCCTGCCCTGCATGAGCCCAGGATGTGCTTGGATTTGTGGTCTGTCTTTCTAACAACAGCCCTGTGCCAGAGACCAGCTGTACAGAAAGTGTCCCAACCTGCTGCCTTCAGGTTTCATACAGAGCATGGCCCAAGCCACAGCTGTTTGGACAAGAGGGCTGTGTCCCTGTCATGACATCAGGCAGTTGCTGGGCATTGAGTCGCATGAAATGCTTCCCAGACAGCGTCCAACATGGCTTGTGGAGGTGCAGCAGGGCTTAGCCATGGTAGAAATGCATCTGCTGTCTTCCTTGGGAGGTTTCTCTCTTGTAAGATGAAAAGAGAAGAGAGATTTTATTAGAGCAAGTAAAATAATACCAGGGTGGACCCACTGCCATGGCTCGGCGCCCATGCCTGCACCAGGATGGCCTCCTGGAGCTTTGGTTGGCACTAGACCTGCCCAAGAGCCTGGCTGAGGGTGGCCCTGTGGGCACAGCTGGAGGGAGAATGTGCTAATTCACAGCAGGGTTTGTTTGTCCTTTTGATCCCTGCACGCAGCAGCTTTGTCTGAGCGTGTGGTCCATCCGCGGGGCTCCACGTGCCGGGTCCCGTCGGTTCATTTATCTGGTGCTGGTCAGCTCACAGCACAGCATGTCAGAGGCTGTGCTGCAGAGCCCACGCACTGCAGACTCCCTGGGGACCCTCCCATCCTGAATCAGGATGCAAGATGAGGGTCACATTAGGGCAGGATGAATTAAAATCTCAGTAGCCAGGTGCAGGTAATAGGTGGCCGTGTCCTGGCAAGCAGCAGGCAGGGCTGGGCACAGGGCGGGATGCTCTGGGACCTGCCCCTGTGCTCCTCAGGCTTTGAGTGGAGAGGTGGCTGGGTCACTTGTCCACCCTCCTCCTCCGTGTAATGGGTGACATAACTCCTCTCTCCATGGGGTACCCCCAGATCCCTGCCCAGGAGCAGGGGCATTGTCTGGGTGCCAGGCTGGAGCAGGAGGTCTGAAGTGCCAGACAGGCAGCAGATCTGCCTCCCAGCAAGGCGTTAGCACTGGATTTACTGGTGTAGCTGACAGCACAAGCAGCTCGATCATGTCTGGGCACTAAAAACCTGACCCCTCATCTGCTCTGTGATGTCCTTTGTGTTGACTCTATTAAAAAGAGCATGAGGAATTGGCTGGAAGTGCCTGTGGGAGGTTTGTGCTCACTCAGAACAATGATGCTATTGATAAACCAGCAGAGGAATATTGGGCTCAACTTCCAGTTCAAGGGACCGTAAAGAGTTGGAAAGTACCTGGAATTTGAGTAAATGTCTGTCAGACAGAAACCTTGTGGAGGAGGTGACTGTCAGTGTGGCATGTCCTGGGGGACAGTGCTGCTGTCACCACTGGATTTATGCAATTGTAGGAAGGAACTGTTCGATCCAGAAAACTTTATTGAAATGGTGGTTTACCACATCCAGCCTCTGTAGAATATTCATAGAATCATGGAATTATTAAGTTGGAAAAGCCCTCTAAGATCATTGAGCCCAAACATTCCCCCAGCATTGCCATGTTCACCACTAACCCATGTCCCCTGGTTATTACATCTACACATTTTCGAACATTTCTGGGATGGTGACTACACCACTGCTCTGGGCAGCTCTGCCAGGGCCTGACCACCCTTTAAAGAAGAAATTTTCCCCAGTATCCAACCTGAGCCTCCCCTGGCCCAGCCTGAGGCCGTTCCCTCTCCTCCTGTCCCTGTTCCCTGGCAGCAGAGCCACAAGGTCCCCCCTGAGCCTCCTTTTCTCCAGGCTGGATCCCCCCAGCTCCCTCAGCTGCTCCTTGTGCTCCAGACTCTTCCCCAGCTTCATTGTCCTTCTCTGGACATGCTCCAGCCTTTCAATGCCCAAAGGCAGCGTGAGGACAGCACAGTAGAGGTTTGGATGTTGATGGGGAAAGAAGAACCCAACACAGGCTTCATCCACCCTGGTGTAAGGGTCTTCTCCCTCCCTCCTGCAGCTGCTGTTGTGTCTCTCTGTGCCATGGTGAAGCTTTTCTCCTTGGGGAGGTACTTGCTCATGGAGAGAAGAGTGTGATTTTCTCAAGTTTAGCACAACCACTGGGAGATCCCTGTGTCTGTTATTCTCCCTCACCCACATCACACACAGCACAGTGATCGAAGTCAGGAAGAATAACTTCACTGGAAAAGGGGAACAATAGATTAGTTTGGATTCCAGGGAAGGAATTTCAATTCTGGAAATGAGGATTTGAACAGCAAGGTTCAGGATTTCTTAGGTGGGCAAAATAAATGCTTTGGAGGAGCTGAAGCAGTTGAAGATTCAGGCAGAGATTGGCGATTCTCAGTTTGGGCTGGGAAATCTCTGTGTAGCCTGGCATGAGCTGGGTGCTGGTATCTGAGGCAGGAAATCGCTGCTGCCTGGAAGCTCTGCAGTTTTTGAATTGAACCTTTAATTCTCCCCATTATTAATTACCTTTTTCTTTTTTTTTTTTTTTTTTCCCTTCAGCATGAAAGACTTTCCAGGTAAGAATTTTCTTTTTTTAGTTTTTTTTTTCTGTTTAATATTTATTGGCAGCATGTTTTTGTATGGCTTTGAGGATTCCTTGTGCTTCAAATCCAGCCTGCTACTGGCTGTGTGGTCCTTTCCTGAGCTCAGCTGTGGCTCCAGTTTGCTTCTGTTCTTTACTCCCCAAATTATTTACCTCATTGCCCTCTTAGAAACGGAGCTCGTTCCCACCATGGAGATGAGAGGTTCGTGGGAAGTCACTGCCCATGGGGGGCTGGGCTGGTACCCTGGGGATTTTTTCCAGTTGTTGTAGTGGTGGTGACTGCTGGGTTTTGGGCAGCAGTCCCCAAGGCTGAGTGGAGGGTACTCCCACACACCCCAGAGCCCCTGCTCAGCTGGGTCTGCCACAGCCTTCAGTCCCAACCAGCTGGGCCCTGTGCTGGCTGTTCCAAGTTACCACAGCTCCACAGTGCTGGGTCTTCCTCCTGTTTCAGGTTGGAAGCAGCTACGAACCCCACCACGAGTGACTCGTCCTACAGCGACCGTGCCTCCAGCCGCTCCAGTGCCTACAGCCGCAGGGAGAACCGGCTCGCCGCCCTCAGCAGCCGCGCAGAGGAGGAGAGCAACAAGGACTATAAGAAAGTAGGGGTTTTTAAATGTATTATTGTCACTGTGATGCCTTTTTGGGACTACCTGAAAACAGAGGCTAGACAAAATTAGGAGTATAAAAAGCAGTTGTATTTATTGAAGGGCCTTCAGGTACATTTAGGGCAGTCAAAGCCCCCAGGGACTACACCCAAAAATGGACGATGGGGTCACAGGTTTTTCATACTTTTATGAGTTTGGTCCATTTGCATATCGGGGGTTAATCCTCCAATTACCTCTCAGGTAATGAAGCCACTTACCCCAAGTTTGCTCCCCCCCAACTCACTTTTGTTTACATTTCTCAGGGCTTGAGGCAGTGAGGTGTCCTTGTGTTTCAGGCCTAGAGAGGAGTTGTTTTGTCTGACCAAAATGGGAGAACAGCAGCTAGCACTGTATATGGAGTTTAGAGTTATACACTAAAGAATTGCAGGATTACAAATATATGAAAAGTATAAAAGCTAAAATCCAAACACATCATCTGCACACACCACAGAACCTGCCTGTTGCTGCAGAAACCGGCCCCAAGAAACAGTGGGAAGAAAGAGAAGATGTTTATTTTCATTTTCTCTGTTTCAAAGAATCCAGTGATTTGGATTGGAAGGGACCTTAAAGCTCATCCCATTCCACCTCCTGCCATGGCAGGGACACCTTCCACTGTCCCAGGTTGCTCCAGGCCCCATCCAGCCTGGTCTTGGACACTGCCAGGGATGGGGCAGCCACAGCTTCTCTGGCCCTGTGCCAGAGCCTCACCATCCTGTGAGTAAAGAATTACCTAAATTAAAACCATCCCTTTTTTCGCCTCTTGGCTGTTTTTAAACTCCCTACAAAATTCAACAGCAGTTTTCTTATTTCTTATTCATGAATTATGAAAACATAAGTAAAGCATCCAAGTTGGTTTTGTTTTCCCTTCTCATCTCCTGATGTGTGGGAGCAAAGTGAACCCCTCAGCTCAGTGCTGAGGGCACACGTCTGCTCAGAGCAGCAAGGGGGAATGGGGTTAATTAACCAGGAGCAGCCTGGTTAATTGAGCTCTTGTTTTGCGTTTCAGTTATACGAGAGCGCCCTGTCTGAAAATCAAAAGCTGAAGTCAAAGCTGCAAGAAGCCCAGCTTGAGCTGGCTGATATCAAAGCAAAGTTGGAAAAAGCAGCCCAGGTAAGGGAAAATCCAGGTCCTGACTGGAAAAAACTGAGCACTGGCTGTGGCAAACCAACACTTGTTCCAGGATGGGAAAGGGAGGGGAGCTCCTGGGAGGGTGTTCTTGGGAGGGAAGGTGCCATGGAGGAGACAGAAATAAGCAAGTAATTTTGTAAATCAACTTGTGGCATCCCAAGCAAGAACATCTGTGGGCTGTCTTGGCCTTTGTGCAGCACTCTGTCAGTGCTCTCGGGTTTAATCACTTTCTATTTTTAATTTCCATAGCAGAAACAGGAGAAAACTTCTGACCGGTCCAGCATGCTGGAGATGGAGAAGAGGGTACGTGTCTCTGCTTTCTTCTGAGTCACAGCCTGTTCCTTGTGTTGCTGTGCAGGGCGCTCATTTCTAGAAGGAAAGCGTTAATTAAGAGATAAGTTGTATTTTTGCCTTGAGGGGCAGTGCACAGTGATAATTGTGTTCTGACCTTTCCAGGGCCTGAGACTCTGCTGCTCTCTTTGCACATCAGCTTCCTTCTGATTCCTCTCTTTCGTTTTAAGCAGCTGCAGACCAATGGATTGTATCACACTGAGGGATTGTTGGTCCATTTTGCTTTAAAACATTCTCGATCCTTACAAATAAAGACTGGTTTGAGGTGGTGGAGGAACAAGGAAAAATCCTGGAAGGGCTGCTCCCAGTTCCTTCATCCCCCAGCCTGGGTTGATACCAAGGACTGCCCCAACCCAGGGACAGGACCTTGAACTTGGCCTTGTTGAAGTCAGGGCAACATCCTGCATAACTTCTGTTGAATTAGGATCACAACAGCCACAAATACAGGATCCTGAGAATTAGAAAGTAAAAATGTGTCCAGCTGTTCTCAGTGAAGATGCATTAACTGTTTCCAGGATGGCTCATGCATTTTGCACTGATGAATCCCTGGATGAACCGTGCTGTGGGCAAAAAGTGAACTCATCATCCGCAGCACACTCGGAAGCTGCCTTTTCCTCACTCTCCTGGCCTCATAGCTCCTTGCATAGGGCAAAGGAGCAGGGCAGAGAGTGTAAATCCTGTTCTTGATTCATGTTTTCCCCTTCCCGCTTCTCAGGGCATGTCCCTGGAGCAGTTTGAGCCCCTTCGTGTTGGGAAAGTCACTGAAGGAGTCCAGATCTGCCCTCCTTGGCACAGGCTTAGCTGAGGCCGCTCACATGGCAGAGTCTAATCCTCCCTTCTCAAAATGCACCGAAAGCAGTCAGCTTTGCAGCCCTGGATTATCTGGGAGAAACAGGATTTCCAGGCAGGGAATTTCCTTGTTCTGTTTCCTATTTGAGTGGCTCAGTGACTTTTCTCATTGCCCCTTTTAGTGGAGTATAAATCCATGGCTTCACCTACAGAGCTCAAAATCACATTACATCAGCAACTCCTGAGAACTGGGATCACTGAAAATGGGGGAGAATTTCATTAGGGGTATGAATAGAGCTTGGGATCTGCCCAAACAGGCCCAGCACGTATCCCTGCTGGTTTGCCAGCTGCCCTGTCCCATCTGATCAGCTCCTGGTTGTAACCTCTGCCTTGCTTTGGGGTGCTCTTCAGGGAATGCTGCTACAGAAATACAAGACTCTTGTTTTTCTTTAAAAGAAAACACTGTAAATTTTTCTTCTAAATCCATGTGACCCTCTTTGTTATGAATCCTTGTAAACAGGAGAAGCGAGCCCTGGAGCGGAAACTCTCTGAAATGGAGGAGGAAATGAAGGTAAGAAATAATCTTCACTGTGTCTATTCCATTTTTTATGCTTTGTATTCATATATTTGGGGATTGTCACCCAGGAGGAGGATGTTAAAGGTGTCCAGGGGAAGGATCTCGTTTTCCTTTCTGCAGTCAGAACTTGCTTTAATGGCCCTGTTCTCCAAACATGAAATGCTAATAAACTGTCCTGTTCTCATTCATCTGATTGCTCCTATGTTTGATTTGTTCTGCTGTTTGATCCGAGAACGGTGAAAACTGTTCTCCTTAAATGCCTTCCCAAACTAACCTTTTGTGGCATCGCTGAGTTCCAGTGTGCTGACCCCCTGTGCTCTGACTAGTCTGCAGCCCAAGTTAAGCCACTGAGGTTCTCTCCGGATGGGTAAGAAGACAAAGCTGGCTTTTGAGCTCACGCACACTGGCCACAGATAAAACACAGAGTGGTTGTGTTCCTATACTCCCTTCCCAAAGCATGTCTGTCACTGGGAGGCCACGGCAGCCTGGGATAATTCCAGCAAAGAGGAATTTGCTTCCTGGTGGGATGTGCAGCATGGCTTGCTGTCACAAGCCATGGCCACTGCTGCTCCAGCGCGTTCTCACTCCCATGGCGTGGCTTCAAGGACGGTTCTGCGCGTGAGGGGAACCCTGCAGAGCCGAGGCAGCGTCGGGCTGCCCACACAGCCCTGAAGCCTCACCCTGGTTCGGCAGCACTGCGTCACCTTACGCTGTATTTCAGTGCTCGTGGTCACAGAATGAGTGTCCCCTTGGCTCTGCCCCTGCTTTCCTTCCCTTTGAACATGAGCAGGTTCAAGCTGCTCTCAGGAGGAAGGGCCCACCTGAGAGCTCTCCTGGCACCGTGCACTGACAGAAGTGAGTTCCTGCCACCCTGGAGGAGGTTCCAACTCTGTTTCTATTTGAAGGTCCATGTTTCTACCAAGCACATAGCTTTGAAAGGACCATTGGCTTGTGCTGCATCTTCTGCTGCAATAAGTAGCACAATGATGTGGTGGATTCTTGCTGTAAAGGCTCTTGTTGTCTCAGAGAGGAGAAAATAAGTGTGGATATGTGAGCCAAGAGGCGAAGGAGAAAGGACTGAATATGTCTAAATTCCAAACCCTTTGTTCAGTGAGCAGGTAGGAACCTTTAACTGCACAGAGACTTTTCTGTAATTACAGAATTGGGGTCTTCAAGAGGAATACAGGCATGAGCAGTTTGTGTTGGTCCGTCAGCTCTGCAGATCACTGCAAACCTGCAACTTCAGCCCGTGGAGTAAGAAGACAAGGTGGTGGCCTCTAGTGGCCTGAGTTTGGAAACATACTGCTCTGGAAAGCAGTTAAAGAGGGAAGGTGCCCGAGGGACTGCTGGACACAGCCTCTGGTTCAGGTATTCTGGAGCTACAGAGCCATGGAAGCCAAGGTGGTGCAGAAGGAGAAGCACTGCTGGAGATTGGACACATTCTCACACTGCCTCGAGAGACATGAGCTGAAAGAACCTCTGGTCCAGCTGAAAATGAGCTTCAGGTCCTCAAGAGTGGTGCTGACTCTGCTCTCTGCCCTGTTCTTGCTGCATCGAACAACCAAAGTGGTCAAATTTGTTAGTAGAACAAATAGACAAGAAATTGGAAAATCTCTCTTCCGAGATGCTACTACATTTTCACTGTTTTTTGCAAAACCTCAAGCATGTGGTGAGTACCTGAGGGCACTGTGACATGTCTTGTTTGACAGTCACTCAAAAAAAAGGAGTATAAAATCTCTGAAGAAAGAAGCATTGAATTGGACCTTTCCAAAAGGAAGCTTGTGTCCACTTTCATCATGCCTTGAAGTGGGAGTATCAGCCCTGCTGTGTTTGCCTGGAGTGAGGTAACCTCTGCAGAGCATCCCTGTTAGTCCCTAGTGTGGGAGTGGAGCCAGGAAAGAATCTAATAATTCTGGTCCTGCTCCTTGCGCTACATGAGTAGCTGTTGTGCAGAGTCAGGAGGAATAAGTAAGGAATTGTGAAGGAAAATGCAAATACACCAATTTCCTTTAATCTGGAGAGTGGCAAGTAGAAACAACCAGACCTGTCAGGTGATTAGGTCTCAGGTAGTTTTTGGGAATTCTTCCCACTGGTCTTTGAATCCAGCAAGACTCACGTCCAGCTGTTGGATCCAGGGGTGTCTGTGTCCAGCTGTGTACATCAGATCCTGGCCAGGGCTGTCCTCTCCTTGCAGCTGACTTCTGAGGAAGAGGAGGCAGAGATGACAGAAATCTTTGTACTTCAGGCTGTGTTTGAGGGAATGAGCTTTGCTCCTGTCTGGAGTGTGACCCCTGCTACCAAAGCCATAGGGAAGTGAAGAGGAGCAAGACAGGCTTGGTAACCTCAAGAACTTTGGTGGCAGAGCTGCTCCCCAGAGCTGCTCCTCAGACCTGCTCTTGCAAAGGTGACAGAGAAGTGCAGCATTTCCCTGAGTGACTGCACAATTCGACTGGAGATCCAGGCTGAGGCGGGAGAAAGAAAATGAGCATTTGCACTGAGCTGAATTCAATGCCAAGTGCCCGAGGTCCCAACTTCACACAGCAACTGTTCTTGAAGGTCACAGGAGCTCCTTTATTCCATAGCAGTGCTGCAGCTCCTGGCCTCAGCCATCGTGCAGGCTCTGGGCATTTTTATTTAGTGTTGCAGGCACAAAATCCGTTAATTGAAGGCAGGTAGAGAGAACTGAGTAACCTGCTTTTGCTAAGCCAAGTATCAAGCAGAGTGATAAGCAATCACAGCGGTATCATCCAGATCCTGCTCTTTGCCCTTGGCTTCAGTCCCAGCTTCCCAGCCTTTGCTGGATTTGGTGCATAAACAGGAGCCTGGCCTACCTGCAGCACACACACGTTTTTATATAAATGATCCTTTCTGTGGGCTGTGCAGCGTGTGGAGGCTGAGCGATGGCTGGTGGGACCATGCTGAGGTTCCATGCTGTGCTGGTGTGGAAAAACAAAGGTGGTCTCTGAAATAATCACAGTCCTTTCCACCTCATGTGGCACGATGCCCCTCCTATATATGTTAGATGCTTTCTGCCAACAGTGAGCCCTGTGATAAAACAGAGGATCTTTATTATCTGTGTATCATAAAATCATGGAATATCCTGAATTGAAAGGGACGCACAGTCCAACCCCTGGCCCCACACAGACACCCCAACAATCCCACCCTGGGCATCCCTGAGAGCCTTGGCCAAACGCTCCTGGAGCTCTGGCAGCCTCGGGCACATGCCCATTCCCTGGGGAGCCTGTTCAGAGTCCCGCCACCCTCTGGGGAAGAACCTTTCCCTGATACCCAGCCTAAACCTCCCCTGGCTCAGCTCCAGCCCTTCCCTGGGGTCCTGTCTCTGCTCACAGAGAGCAGAGATTGAAGCTGCCCCTTGGGAGGAGCTGCAGCCCCCAGTGAGGTCTGACCTCAGGCTCCTCTTCTCCAGGGTGAACAGACCAAGTGTCCTCAACTGGTTTTGGCACCATCAGAAGAAGTGACTATTCCAGTACAGCCATCTTCCAGCAGCTCCTGGTGTGATGTATCACAGGACAGCCATGCCATGTCCATCTGTCCTCACTGAGCACAGTGGCAGCCAGCAAAGCTTAGTCGGGTGAAGGGATGGATGGATGGATGGATGGATGGATGGATGGATGGATGGATAGGGTGTGGTGAGCAGGGATCTCGCTGCTGAGGTGCCACTGCAGCTTTCCTGAGGTTTATTGGCTGTAGCTCTGTCTTGGGATCTGTTATTTTTCCAGTGTCAGAATTGCATTGGTGTGTCCAAGGAGCTGCTCTGTCAGTTTGATGATCTCAGGAGCTCAAACCCCATCCTTTGCAGGCTCCCTGCCCTCCTGCCTTGCTTCCCTTGGTTTTGCAAAGCTTTTCAAAGAGGTGTCTTCATTCCTTCGTGGAGAGTAAAGGTGGTGCTTTTGGGCAGCTAGGAATGGAGCTGATGGTTGGGGGGTTTACAAAGTACTTCAGTTTCATACAGGAATGAGCGCTTGGACAAAATGTCCTGGGGTGCAGCAGGTTCCTTGCCAGCTGCAGCCAGCTCTGGGTGATCACAGAATCCCAGACTGGTTTGGGTTGGAAGATGCCCTTCTTGTTCCACCCCCTGCCATGGGCAGGGACACCTTCCACTGTCCCAGGTTGTTCCAAGCCCCGTCCAATCTGGCCTTGGACACTTCCAGGGATGGGACGGCCACAGCTTCTCTGGGCAACTTGAATAGTGCAGGTTGGGTGGACAGTCGTTGTCTTTGTGCCACAGTAGATTTATTCATGGTGCTCCTTGTTCAGGGCAGACGGCACCTCCCTTTGAGTGCTTTCTGCTAATGAAATGGCAGAAAGGAACCCCCTTCCCCATAGACCCTTCCCTCTGTCTTCTGCCACTGCGAGCTCACAAGAGGACATGGGGAAGAATGTGGTGCTTTGTGGGACTGCTTTGCTTTGGGACTGGGATTTTGTCACTTGAACTTACAACTCTTCTTGTGGATGTTTCCTGCCTGCCCCTGCCCAGTGTTGGGGCTCCCTCCATCACTCAGGATGGGTTCTTGCTCAGGAGGGGTTCTTCTTCTTGTGGCCCAGCTGCCCGACCTCTCAAGAGGAAGGAGGGGCAGGGATGCCACTCAGGAAGCAACTCCGCAGCTCTCGGCATCTCCTGGCACCCACAGTGGTGTAAATGTCCAGCACATTAATTCACTTTGGCATTACTGGGAGCAGCGTCATCCTTGTGGCACTGGGATGTCTGCCTGGCTTGTATCATCTCCCTGTTCTGCTTCCTCATGGCTTTTCTGTTCCGTGCCTCCCATTGCTGCTGTACCTGTGCAAGCCCCAGTTTGTACCTGTGCCCAGTTTGTACCTATGCAAGCCCCAGTTTGTACCTGTGCCCAGTCTGTACTTGTGCAAGCCCCAGTTTGTACCCATGTCCACTTTGTTTCTGTGCAAGCCCCAGTGTGGGGCTCGATCTCTGCCCTGTCCTGTGCCCCCCATTGCCTTTGTGTCCAGGAATTTCCTTCTGGCACATCCCCACTGTGGGAGATGATCTCATTCAGACTTCTGTTCCTAAAATGAGCAGTTTAAGGTTCAGACTTGTCCCCTCTGAGGGTCAGAGATAAATTGAGCCCTGTGACACAGAAGAGTTGAATCTGGGCAGGGATGAGAAACCCCCCCCAGACCCCAGAGGTTTTGGCAGGACTGAGCCTGGGCAGACCCAGGAGCATCACTCAGGGATGAGGGACACAAGCAGACACAGTACGTGTCTCAGTGATCTGCTGTGGGATAGTGACACTTCAGGTGCTTCAGTCTGTGCCTTTAGGATTTCCCAGGAAGCTCTGATTGCTCTTTGCTCCACACAGCTGCTTTGGCTTTTAGAAATACACGAAGAAAAGGAGTTTTTAAGAAATTCTCCGTTCCCGGCAGTGCTTTCAGAGCCTGTGTAGGTGGTAAGTCACTTGTGATAGGTCTCCCAGCAGTTCCCGAGTCCCAGGGCTGTCTGGGTAAACTAGAATATAATCCTGCTTTGTGGTGGGAAATCCCTGTATTTGACCTTTTTTAAGGCTTTGGGGGCCTCTGGAGAAAGGGCTGATTCCCAAAATATCCGTGGTGTGTTGTCAGGCTTTCCCTATCCAGCACTCACTACTATTAATTTCTTCTACTCTTTTTCTTTCACTAAACTCCCATTTCTGTGCCCATTCATTTCCATGATGTTCTCTCTGTATTTCTCTGTCCGCTCCTCTCGCTCTCTGCAGAATCTCCACCAGCTCAAACAGATTCACACTCTGAGGCAGATGAATGAGCAACTGCTGGCTGAGAACAGGGCTCTGACCCGGGTCGTAGCCAGACTTTCTCTGCCCGCCAAGCCCTCCGAATCAGAGGAGCTGTAGCTGCTTTCCCTCCGGCTCATCTTGCCTCCCTCTTCCACTCTTCCAGGCAGGTCTCCGCTCCCTGGCCGGGCTCTTGCCGCTCACCTCCTTGCTCTCCAGGGTGTCTGGTGAAGCTTGTGGCTCAAAAGCTTGTGGCAAAGGATCTCTGAATTCCAAGAGCATGGTGGTGCTGCTGCCACAGCAGGGCTTTGCTGGAGCTCTGCTCACCCTGCTGGCTCTCGCTCTGCTTGGCAGATGCTGCTGCCCTTGCCAGCTTAGCATTGGGGAATGGCTTCGGGGTGGCTTGGCAGTGCCAGCAGCTCCTTGCCTGGTACTTTGCCTTGAAACAGACCCACAGAATGGTTTGGGTTGGAAGGGGTGTTAAAGCTCATCTCGTTCCACCCCCTGCCGTGGGCAGGGACACCTTCCACTAGCCCAGGTTGTTCCAAGCTGGCCTTGAACACTTGATAATTGGTGGTTTATGCTACATGTCTGCTTCTAATAGAATTCTTTTTAATTGGACTTAGTTCAGGGAGAATCTGGCACTCAGCAAATCAGATTATCCAAAGTCAGGATGACCAATGTCAGAAATTTTCAGGGATGTTGTGAAAAACTAACATTTTAGACAGAAAGGGTATTTTTAGAAAAACTACAAACTGGGCTGTCCTCAGCAGGTTTTCTTGGTCACTTGAACAAGCTTCTTTCCTTATTTTAAACTGAAATTTTTGAGTCTGAGTCCGCAGGCTCAGCACCCCCCCGCCTCCCATGGGCTGGCACAGGGTGGGGGATGCAGCAGGAGCCAGACCAGGAGCACTCTGTGTTTTCATCTTCTGTTTTAAATCCAGTTCAGGACAATTAATGTTTGAAACCCAGGCGTGAGTCTTCCCTAAGCTTTGCCCTCACACATCACACAGTTAAATTACATCCCTTCCTGCTACTTCATTGGTTCAATGCTAAAATGAAGCTGTAAATGCTCCTTTCTTGGGGCCCTACCTGTCCTTTGCAGGTTAGTAGGGATATTCATATCCCTTCAGACACAGAAGTCATCTGCTCTTGTGGGCTGGAAGTGGCACCACAGAATAAAAAAATCTATTCTTAGCACACAAATTATATCAAGGCTGATTAACCATAGAAACAAACTAATCAGGGGAATTGTGGCTTCCCCTTTCCAGGAGTCCCAGCTCAAGCCCACATGTGTGTCACAAGGGCTGGGAGAGTCGGGTGTCATGTTGTGTGCCCTGGACTGTGCAGATGGTCAGGTGAAATGATCTCACAGCCTCTCTGGTTTTAATCTGTGAAAGTATCCTCCAGTCTGACCCTGCCTCATTTCTTCTCATAAAGCATGAGTTTAAATCATTCTCCTTCCCTACATGCTTTGAGATCTGAGAGGGAAAATTGGGCAAAATTATTTCCACTCAAAGAACTGATGTTTCACAACCTGCAGGTCACCTCTCTCCTCCTCCCAGGACGTGTCCTGTTATCACTTCCATCCCCCCTCTGCTCTGTCTGGCTGAGGCTCATTCTTCCCTCCTCACTTACAGGTTCACAGTTCCCTGCCAGTGCCTGAGCTGGGGGAGAGCCATGGTCTGCGAGCTCTGCTGATTTATTTTCACCTCTTTTACTAGGTCTAACACAGGATGTTGCTGGTGTGTGTAAACTCTGCCTCAGTGGTGTCTGTGGACATCACAGCTGTACAGTGATGTCACTGGTTTAAGCTCTGCCAGGTGTACCATGCTCTGGCAGCATTTTCCCAAATCCACGTTATTTCTGAGGAGCCGTGCTCTCCAGTGTCACAGGTAACCCACAGCCCTGCTGCTCAGAGCAACCTCCAGCCCAAACTCACTTCACACCGATGCTGCATCATGGTCAACCCCACCATTCCCTGGGGCTGGGCCCATCCCTGCTCTCATTCCTGTGAGACATCTGAAAAGCTGCTGGAAACTCCCAGCCTTTCCAGCCTGTTCCTGTGGGGGTC
Source organism: Corvus moneduloides (assembly GCF_009650955.1). NCBI lineage: Eukaryota > Metazoa > Chordata > Aves > Passeriformes > Corvidae > Corvus > Corvus moneduloides. The sequence continues at coordinate 1,487,260 of NC_045499.1, forward strand.
ATTTCAACCTGACTTGAGGCTACTCTGCGTCAAAGGGAGGAATGCCCTGGGCTCATACTGTGTAGGGCTGATGTGGGGCTTTCAGGAAGCCTCAGTGGGCACTGGTGGAGCCGGGTTATGACCAGGAAGCCTGTCCAGAGGCACTGATTTCACATGTACTTACACTCCTGCATTTTCAGAAAAATGACACAGGTCACAAAGCCCCCATGTGAGGCTCCAGCTGAGCCCTGGACTGGAGTGGTTCTCTCTGCCATCGTTTCTGGGAACCTGTGACAGATTCTCTCTACCAAAGCGAGTGTCAGGACTTCACACGCCCGTTACCACAGCAGTGGGCACTGCAGAGCCACCCCAAGCAGTGACAGGGGCCTGATAGGGGCTGTCCATCTGCAGCTCCCAGTGGGTGGTCAGGCTCTTGCAGGGCACTGAGAGGCACCAGTGTGGATGGCAGGTGAAGCTCAGGAGGAAACAGAGGAGTGCAGAGACATCAAGGGCTCTGCTGTCTCTGAGCTCCTGATCACTTTGGTGATGGCAATGCCTCTTCTTTGGCCATGAGAAATGGCACAAGGAGCCAGGAGTGCTGTTCTGGTGACAGCCCAGCCATGCTGCTGCATCTGTCACACCAGCACTGGGTCCAGGGAGGCACATTCAGCATCAGTGGCTGGAGCTCTGGCCAGCCCAGCACATGGATTTACCCTTACCACAGTATCCCACCATGCAGCACCAACCCCTCCTCCCTCTCTGGCAAAATCTCCCACCTGAAGCATCCACCACCAGTGCCCCCAGGGATGGAGTTGGCTGTGTTGGGGCCACCATGGCTTGGTCCAGCCATGGAAGAAGGGAATTGCTCTGGTGGGAGCTGGTACTGCCCACACTCAGAGCTGATGATCATGGAGGGACTGCAGGTGGAGGGGGGCAGAACATTGTGGTCAAAGCTGAAACACCAGGTTAAGGAGGAAGGAGAAGATCTAGTGCAGATTTTTAATTTGAGGGAATTCCTCCAAGATGCACCTTGGCAGAGAGAAGTAGTGGCTGAGCTCACACAGGTTCTGTGTGAGTGATCCTGCTCGGCCCTGGGCACTCCTGCAGGCGTGGGGCTGGTCCCCCTGTGATCTGCTGGCACCGATGCTGGGAGTGACCCCTTGTGTGTCACACCCCAGACAGGAGCAAGGGGTCTCCTTCTGGTGCCCAGAGCTGGGAACAGTCCTGAAGGTCGCTCACTGCAGCGTGGAGAGCACGGGAAGTCAGCAGGGTTTATGCCAATGGGAAATGCTGGAAGGGTCTTGTTGAAGCTATTTCTTCTCTATGTCCAAAGTGCTTGGGCTTTTGTCTGTGTTGCCACCTCAGTTGAGCACCCAGGAGGTACCTCCAGTGTCAGTGTGTTCTACCAGTGCTCTGGCCTCAGTATTTGTGACTGTATTACACATTTCTGGGGTCCTGAGGAGATTTGGGGATATTCTGAAGAGATTTGGCAAGGTCCAGTTCTAAATGAAGATTCCAGACCTTTGGTTTCCCCTCTAGTCCTGGCAAAATGGAAAAAGCCTATCAGGAAAACCAGCTTTATTGTTGTCTGCTGAGTTGTATTTAGCCTCTGGGCACAGGTTTGGGGTGAAACAGCTCAGAAATGGTTCCTGTCCTGCCAGCCTGGTCCTGACCTGCTACTGGGGCTGTGGCCTTGCTTCACACCAGGGGCTCCCTGGCTCGGGGCTCCCTGGCTCAGTGCTGTGCTCGAGGCCCCTCTCACCCCTCATGCCTGGCAGCCAGCTTGTGAAAGCTCTGGAGATGCTGCAGAGCCATGGAAGTGCGCTGGGTGGAGGGGATGCAATGTCCCCTCTGGCCCTCTGAGCCCCTCTGATCCCACCTTGTCTTTGTCTCTCTGCAGATTTTGACAGAGCTGAAGTCGGACAACCAAAGGCTGAAGGATGAGAACGGAGCCCTCATTCGTGTCATCAGCAAACTCTCCAAATAGGAATCCTGAGCAAAGGCAGGACAAGGAGGGGTGTCCTACACCAGCTGCCAACCCCACCACCGAGCCCTACCCCCTTTCCTTCCCGTCACGTACAGCAAGCGTTTCAGCCGTGGGATCAATGTCACACCTGCCTTGCCCTGCCCTTTGCTGTACATTCCCTTTCTACCCCTATTTCCCCCCAGCACAGCCCCTGCCATTTTATTTTCTTTAATTTATGCATGTTGTGGTATCTCGGACATTTTATTCAAGGGAGAAATGTGAGGACTGGGTTTGAGCTGCCAAAACTTCCAGAAGCTCAGTATTTGGTTTTGGACTCTGACCTGAAGTGGGAAGCTCCCACTGTAAAAAGTGACATCTGAAGAACTAATCCAGCATATCCAAGCCCATTACAGGTGGGAAATGTGAACACGGGCTGGGACTCTGAGGATGCACATCAGCCCACTGAGATGTGGGACTCTGGTTAAATGTGGTGCTGTGAAAGCCACCAGAGCTCATGTTTGTCACAGGCTGATGAGCTGTTTTGCAGAGACCTCCTCTTGCCCCAGTAGACTGAGTCTTTTATTTAAGATAAGATTTTGAACCTGTTCGGTGACATCAGTGCTGACACTCAGTGTCAGACCCTTATCCCTCACCCTCCCTTTGCCCCACAGCCTGGGTGATCCTGTGTCATGCTGTGTCCTTCCAGGGCTCCTGTCTCTGTGGTTGGTAGCATCCAGTTGCCACCTGGACTCCTGTTCCCTGGGCAGGATATATCACAGGCGCTTGCCGAGCTTTCTGAAGGATAAACTTGAACCCCTACAGACCCTCTGCTGCTCTCACCTGTGTGTGAGTGTGAATCACCCTGCAGGGAGCTGTGCCCATGCCAGAAACCAGCCTCCCCTTCCCAACAGCCATCTGGGGCATTCTCCTGCTGCCCCCCTGAAGGCAGAGCCCTATAGCAGAGTCTGGTCTGGTATTTTGGGTACCCTGCTTTGATTTGCAGCAGGATTTGTAGAGAGAGAATGCCAGCATCCTGTCCCACACACCTTGGAAAGGCCAGGGTGTGTCAGTGTCAGAGGGACAAGGAGCTGCTGGTAACTGAATCACCGTAATGAAAGTCTTCTAACCTGTCAAAAACTTATGATAAGCCTTGACCTTGAAGGAAACCTCCAGAAATACTCCTCTTTAATGTTACATGCACTCTGAACAGTTTGGAATTGTTCTCTCCATGGGCATTTAGACATTGGCTCCTCTCTCCGTGCTCTGGGACATCATCAGGTCTGTTGAGCTTCCCCTTAACAGACTTCTTTCAAACAATGCCTTCCCTCTCAGAGACGTCTTGCTGTATCCAAAACACTTTCCCATCTACATCCTTCCATATTTGTCCCTTCATCCCCTTTGTCCTTGGACTCCCCAGACTCTGTCTGGCAAAGGGCAGCAGTTCTTGGTCACTGAAGCTGGAGGTGACGATGGAGCAGCTCTGCCACGTTCCCAAGCAGCTCTGCTGGCTCTGGCTGGGGGGCTCTCCACTGTCAGAGAAATGAGATACTTGAACATGAGCAGAATACTTGAGCTTGCTCAACAGGGTAAAACTTATCTCTGTTGGGTACTCCTGGGATTTTTCGAACCTTTTGCTGGTTATTGCCTCAGAAGGCATCTTTATTTTCCTCTCCCTGGGGTTTTTTCTCTTTGTTGGGTTTTTTTTTCCCCTTATTCTCCATTTTTCCCCCTTCCCCTCCCTGTCCTGCCTGTTTCCACCTCTCTTGCTCTTCTTGGAGCTGCCAGTTTTCCCCAGGCAGCTCTGACCACAAGTTGCTCTTCAGCTGGTGGAGCTGTTTGTGCAGCTGAGGCATCATTTCTCCTGGTACACTGAGGCCCTTCCTCTGCTGCTGAGCTTTGGGAGGAAGAGACCAAAGCTAGTAAAGGCATCAGGGTTTCTGCAGAGCACTGCCTAAGCCAGGCATCCTTTTTATATTCCTTGATTTTAACCCTGCTCTATTTAACGGCTTTAAGTCTTGAGATCCGGTCAATGCTTCCCCTGCACGCCGTTCCCTCTTGGTGCACTCTTTATGTGAGTACTTCTGCCGTTCTTGATGTTTTCTCTCTTGGTGACCCACTCCTCGCTTCAGCCTCGGGCTCTGGCTCTGGTCAGGAGATCAGGGGATCAGGAGCCCGGTCCCTTCCGTGCCACGTGGAGGAGGAGACGCTCCCCAGCTGGGCGGGTGCTGGGCCGGCGCCCCAGGCCACGCATCCCGGCAGGATGAGGAGGAGAGTTCAGAATAAAGATCCTGTTCTTCTCACAGGCGGGCTCCTGGCAGCAGGAAGAAGCCTGGTGTCTGCTTTAGGGAGAGGGTTCAACCCAATCTGACAAATCCATCCCGCACTGATGTTTTGCCCCTTCCTACCAGGACACTCGCTGCGCTTTTTCCGAGGGAACAGAGTGGGAAGGCTGTGGGAGGCTCGTTCTTCTGAGTGGCACCTTCAAAGCCAAACCACTTCAGTTGAAGTGTCTGCTTAGCACTAGATTCTCCTGAGCCCTGAGTCCCCGCAGCTCAGTGTCCCTGATCAGCCAAAGCTGTGAGCGTCTCGTGGTGACGGCGCAACTGCAAACCAAATTCTTGAGAATGGATTTTTTTTGTCTCACTTCATGCCTGACATAACCAGTGCACTGAGGAGGTGATGAACAGGACACCTCGAACCCTGTGCTTGGGGCAGGGTGCAGAGCAAGTAGGTTTTAAAATTGATCCCTCTTGGAACCAGAGCATTTGCCAGGCGTGGTCTCCCTTGGGGAACACGAGGTTTTTTTTCTAAGCAATTGCTTGGGGTGACTTAATTTTAATTGCTTGGGGTGAACCCACCTGTTGTGGCTGCGAGTTTGGTGATGGCTCTTTGTAAATAAACTCCTTGGAGAAGCAGGACTGGCTGATGAGATGGGGAGAGAATGTATTTTTATGCAACTTTTGAGTGGCCTTTCAAACCCTGAGATGAATGATTTGTTTTACTGGTTGTTGTTACATAGTATTATAAGTATTATGTGTTTGAAAGTTTGGGAATAATATTCACAGCTATGATGCTTGTAAACACAACAGTATTTATAAATGAATAAAATAAGAGTTGATAAAATAGAAGCTTTGACTTTGCTTGCATCTTTCCGGAATTACAAGTTGAGCTAAAATTCCCTGTTCCTCCCAAAATTCTTGTGGCATAACAATATCCATCATCCAGAAAAGCCCAAATGTTCTGCAGCTACAACACAGGTGCTTTTTCAGGGGAAGCTGAAATGAAGGAACTGGGATGCACATCCCTGAAAAGCACCCAGCAGTGGGAAGGTGAACAGGAGAGGGTCCCATCTCCTCCTGGGCACCACACTGCGGATCAGGCCCATCTCCCGCTGTGGTGGCAAGCCCTGTGTTCGGTCTGCTCAGCAGTTTGGTCAGCACAAAGTGTGGCACAGGCAGGAGGTGGTGTCACATCTGGGAATCTCTGTCTTGGGTGAGGCTGCTGGAACCTCCACATGTTCCAGTCTTCTGAGGTGGTTGGTGCAGGTTGAGTTCTTCCCTTAGGGTTGGGGGTGTCCAGCATCCCTGCGGAGCAGGATGTGACTGTATGGACCAGACTCTGTGTGCTGGGGCGAAGAATTCTGTGGGGACCTTTGATATTTCCCACCTGTGCCCCATGTCTGGTCCGGTCTTGCTCAGCTGGAGTTCAAGGCTGCCCAGAACACAAGTCAGAGGGAGCTGGGGGGGGCTCAGCCTGGAGCAAAGGAGGCTCAGGGAGGACCTTGTGGCTCTGCACAAGTCCCTGACAGGAGGGGGCAGCCGGGGGGGGGGGTTGGGCTCTGCTCGCAGGGAACAGGGACAGGAGGAGAGGGAACGGCCTCAGGCTAGGCCAGGGCAGATTCAGGTTGGATATTGAGGGAAATTTCTTCCCTGAAGGGGTGGTCAGGCCCTGGCACAGCCAGCCAGGGCAGCAGCGAAGTCGCCATCCCTGAAAGTGTTTAAATGGTGCAAGAATGTGGCACTTGGGGCATGGTTTAGTGGTAAACACGGCAGTGCTGGGTTGAACTCCATGATCTCAGAGGGCATTTCCAACCTAAATGATTTCATGATTCTGTGTTTTGGGGTACCTGGGCCCTTGTGAGGTTCCACCCACACCTCCATCCCTCCATCATCCCTGGGCTCACTGCCCTGGGTCCTGCCCCTCACCGCGGATGCCCCGTGAGCCCCAGCAGCAAGACCAGAAGGGAACCAGCTCCTTTCAGCTCGTTTCTTTAATAAGGAGACGGAGATCATTACAAAATAACCATCAAACGATCAGAGACGGAACGACAGAGTCCACACGAGGGGAAGGGGCATTAAAAGCAGCTTCCGCCGGAGCCGAGCGCTGCGGGGCTGGGACGGGGCAGAGCGGGGCCGGCACTGAGGGTCCAGGAATCGCCGAACCTGCGACTCCCAAAGGAGCCGGCTCCTCCCTCCCAGCTCGGGAGAAAAAAGGACAAGGAACCAGAGCCTGTTGCCAAGACTCGTGGATTCACTTCCTTTTAACCCCGGGAGCATCCCTGTGGCACAGCTGGGTGCCTCCAGGAGAGGAGAATGCCAGCTCTCGTCCCCGAAACAGAAACCACCGACTGGACATGGCAGAAATAACCCAAATTGCTCCAAAAAGCCTTTTCACCACCGGCAAGTCGACCCCAGCATCTGCGCCCAGCGTTGTCCCGTCCCCTCGCCCGGCGTTACAGCGGCACCCAAGGCCACCGAGGCGGTGGCCAGTGCGGCTCCTGGCAACCCGAGCCCCACGAAACCAGGGGGGACGTGGACACATGGGGGGAAGGGGGTCACGGCTCACCGTGGGCCTGTCCCCGTGGGGTCCCGGTGCACCGTGCTCTAATATGGCTTCTAAAGTTGCTCTGACGGTGAAATGCACCAACGCGACACAGGACACCGAAGCCACGATGTTGCTGCTACCCGGCCATGGGACAAACGCGACAAGATACAGGAACACGACACACATGGGCGCCACGGCTGCGTCGGTGACAGCTCACCCTCCGCTGGCGGGCCGGGCTTGGCATGCTTTGCTTCTTGGCATTATTTTCTTCTTTTATATGATTTAATTGGGGATTTCCATTTTATTTGGGGGGAGAAAAATCAGGCCGGTGGAGAGCTCTCGAGCGATGAGTTTTGGTGGTCGCCGCCTCCTCCCTGGCGGGAGGCCGGAGATGGGGACGGCAGTGCCGGGGCGGTGGCAGCGCCGCCGGGCTGGGGCCATGCTGCTACTGCTACGTGGCTGCGTCGCATGCACTGCTCGTGGTATATACAGCTATGTCTCCATATATTTTACCTACACACAGCTAAGGGGGGGTCAGAGGCAGCGCAGATGGCTTCAGTATGTTGGTTGGTTTTCCCTTTTTTATTAAAAAAAAAAATTATGTATTAAAGTCACAGTCTTCCCCCTCCCCCAAGGCTTAAAGAGTCTGAATGGAAAGCAGCCAGGTGGGATCTCCACTCCTGGAGGGACCCCGGCCGATCCGGCGGGTCTGGGGGGCGAAGGGGGGGGGCGGCGCGGAGGGGAGAGCACAGCAGGGGGTGCATCTGGTGTGTGCAGGTGTGATATGCAGATGTGTAGGGTGCAGGTGTGCAGGTGTGCAGATGTGCAGGGTGCAGGTGTGCAAGGTGCAAATGTGCAGGTATGCAGGGTGCAGATGTTCAGGATGCAGATGTGCAGGTGTGCAGATGTGCAGGGTGCAGATGTGCAGGGTGCAGGTGTGCAGGGTGCAGGTGTGCAGGTGTGCAGGTGTGCAGGTGTGATGTGCAGATGTGCAGGGGGTGCAGATGTTCAGGGTGCAGGTGTGCAGGTGTTCACGATGCAGATGTGCAGGGTGCAGATGTGCAGATGTGCAGGATGCAGATGTGCAGGGGTGCAGGGTGCAGATGTGCGGGGTGCAGATGTGCAGGGTGCAGATGTGCAGGTGTGCAGGGTCCAGATGTGCAGGGGTGCAGGGTGCAGATGTTCAGGGTGCAGATGTTCAGGGTGCAGATGTGCAGGTGTTCAGGATGCAGGTGTGCAGGTGTTCAGGATGCAGGTGTGCAGGGTGCAGATGTGCACACCTCCACCTGCTTCCCTGGGAAGGCTGCAGGGCCATGCACACTCGCTGGCTGCAAGCAGGAGGATTTCAGTGCTCTTTCTAATTCCTCCTCTTTTAACCCACTCCATGTAAGGCAGATGCCCCCCCCCCCCTTCCAGTGCCTGGATGGACCCCAAAATGAGACTGAGTCCTACCACTGCTCCTGACCATGGGGTGTCAGGCCCCCTCCAGCTCCCCATTTTTAAAAGCATCCCATAAAAGACTTCTTCTCCCTTTGGCTACAGGGGCAGGGCAGGACTGCATCTGTTGACACTGACACATCCATTAGGAAAAGGGACTAATTGAAGCTGGAGATGGCCCTGAGGGACCACTGGCTGGGTGACCCCTGCAGACCCAGTGTGGCCCCACTTTCACCAGGGCATGGGCCAAGTGCAGCCGCAGTGGTGGTGGAGGTGGTCATTAGAGGTTCCTGTCCAACATCCCCTTCCCACACTGCAGCTTGGCTATCCAAGCCCCAAACCTCCCACGGATGGAGATGTCCTGCCCTGGGGACCTGTCCCAGAGCTGCACAACCCTCCAGGGGCAGGGGCTGGTCCTCGTGTCCATTTGAACCCCCTGAGGTGTGGCTGCCACCAAGTTTCCCATCATCTCTCCACCTCCAGAGGGGGCCGGGATGCCCTTTGGGAAGCCAGAGCTGTGGGAGCTGCCAAAGCATCCAACAGCACTGGGATGAGCTCAGTTTTGGCACTTTGTACCTGGACCCAGGACACCCTGCACCACGGTCCCAGCCCTGGTGTTGAGCTCCCAGAGCAGCATCCCCAGTGCCAGCACATCCCTGGGGCTCTACCCTTTGCTGCTGCAGTGCTGGAACCCCCAGCACTGAGTCCAGGGAAGCCAAAGGGAGCACAGCGTGAGGCTGCTGTGGAGCTGGAGCTGGGACAGGGACACGAGTTAACATCAGTGCTCCAATATAGACTGGACTGAACTGGGCAGGGCTGCTGGACCCTCTCCCAGCAGCAGAAAACTGTGTTGGCTTTCTGGCTCAGGGGCTTTTCTGGGACAGCGGGAGAAGTGGCCCAGAGAAGCTCTTAGCCACTGTCGGGGTCACGGATATGGCTTATACCCTGAGCAGGACGGGGTGGGTTCAACAGCCAGTGGCCTGGTGGGGAGTAGCAGCTCATGGGGGTTGGGGGCTTTGGTCCCTTGTTGGCCCTGGGCTTGCTCTTGCCATCCCCACCTGCAGCAGGTGGTGGAGCTGGAGCTCCCCATGGCCCCTCGGCTACCCCAGGCTGGGGTGCCCAAGGCAGGGCTGAGCACTGGGACGTGCGATGGACAATCTCTGGGGGGACACCTGGTACCGCTCTGGGGGGCTGCCCCCATCACATCTGGAGACCTCTCATTGTAAACCTGCCTTGTGGAAGCATCTTTATCTACAGGATTCACCGAGCATGGTGGGACACAGATGCAAATCACCCAGCGCTGCTCCTCTGGGGACAAAACAGAGGTGGTGGTGCTGGTGGTGGTGGTGATCCACACGGTGCTGCTGGTGCATCCACATTTCACCCTGTGTCTCCTTGGAGCAGCCCTCCTGAGGCTCCCTGTGCCCAGACTGGCCTCCACAGCTCCTGCTGCAACACTGAGGGCTTGGCACCCCACCACCACAGCGGGATCCATGGGCCCTGCAAGCCTCTCCTCAGAGAACCCAAATCTGGAGCTGGCCTGGGGCACTCAGCCTTCCTTGGGGAGGACCAGGGGGAGGCACCTGGGTCTCTTCAGAGGGTCTTCTGCACCGTTTTTCTGTCTCACTGCTGGTCATGCCCCAACCAAGCACAGTGGGTCTGGTCATCTCACACTGTCAGGCTCCAGTATCACCTCCATGCAACATTCCATGGTTCCCCACATGATTCCAAGGGCAGGAGGGCAGCAGCAGTGCTGCAGGCTGGTGACACAGCTGCTGGGGCAGGTCCCAAGTGTGCCGGTGGCTTTGCACCAGGAAGGGATGGCGAGCAGAGGCAATGGGAGATGCAGCAGAAGGGAGCAATGCTGAAGAACAAAAAGAACCATCCATGTCTTTAACCTCTTCCCCTGGAAGCTATTGGGACTGCCTGGATACCCTTCCAGAGGCATCAAGGGGCATTTCAGCTTAGAACAAAAAACCGAAAGGAAGGTTGCAGAACTGAGGTATCAGTAGCTCTGGGTCGACTGTCCGCAGTGCCCGGCTGGCAGAGCTGCCTATTTGTTTTTCCCGAGAGCTGCATCTACTTCTTCCTCTGGCTTCAGCGAGTGCCACTGGGCAATGGGCCGCCGGGGGTTGGCCAGCATGTCAGACCAGTGCCGCAGCTCCGTGCCGGTGGAGTTGAAGCCTGTGAAAATCTTGCCAATGGCTTCGTTCTTCCCCAGCTTGTCGTAGTCCAGCACTGTGATGACCACTTGCACTTTCTAAAGGAGGAAACCTTCTTTAGAGGGGTGGAAAGGCGCAGTGGCCACACAGCTCCATAGCCCCAGGGTGCCCCAGGGATGCCCCAAGGCTGAGCCCCATGTGGCTCGTTTTGGGGCAGGGCCCCCTCCCTGCTTCCTTCATGTCCTTCTCCAAGGAGCCCAGAGCCCAGTGGGGGCCCAGCTCATCCTGAGCTGACTCACCTGAGAAAGGTCACCAAGGTGTGGTGTGGGGCTGGGCAAGAGCTGTGGGCTACTGGGCAGGGGCAAGGGGCACGGGCAGGGGCTTGCACAGGACACGGAGGAGCAGAAGGCAGTGGCCAAGGGTCCAAAATGCCCCCAGGACCATCCTGTTATGCTTGAGGTGAGCACTGTAGGATCAGGAGCAGAGGAAAGCCCCATTTCAGCCGTGATCTGGGTTGGGGGTTCATCTCCCATGGGTGCTGCCCAGCCTCCCACCTCTGTCCCCCCACCAGCTGCCCTCAGCATCAGCCCAGGCCCCAGATGGGACTGGAAGAATCTCCAGGGTGACCAGACCAGGAGCTCAGCAGGAGCGGCTCGGGCTGCTGGGAAGGCTGGGACAAGAGCTCAGGCAGCTTCAGGACATCTCCCATCCCAGGGGAGTCATCAGACAAACCTGTATCTGCTCAAAGGGGATCTCAAAGCTGAAGGACTCATTGAAGTAAGGGTTCAGGGTCTTCTTCTTGACTGTGGTCTTCTTCTTCTTCAACCTCTTGCCATTCTGCAGCAGGTGGATCTTCACGTAGGGATCTGGGGGGCAGGATGGGGCATTAGCCAGGGCTGAGGTGCCCAGGGGACACCACTGGTCGGGTCCCAGGAGACATCTCAACCCAGGGTGAGGGAGAGACCACCCTGAGTAAAGGTGGTCTGAGGTTTGTGGATGGATGCCAAGACAAAATAGTTGGGCCGGAGAGGATTTGTGGGAGCAACTGGCCAAGGGATGGAGTTCTTCTGGATTCAGCAGAGCTGGGGAAGGGTCTGGAGAGTCAGACATATGAGGAGAGGCTGAGGGATCTGGGGGGCTCAGGCTGGAGCAAAGGAGGCTCAGGAGGGACCTTGTGGCTCTGCACAAGTCCCTGACAGGAGGGGGCAGCCGGGGGGGTCGGGCTCTGCTGCCAGGGAACAGGGACAGGAGGAGAGGGAACGGCCTCAAGTTGAAACAGGGAAGGTTTAGGTTGGACATCAGGAAAAATTTGTTTATGGAAAGGGCGGCCAGGCATTGGAACGGCCCAGGGAGGTGGTGGAGTCCCCACCCTTGGAGGGGTCCCAAGAATGCCTGGACGTGGCACTCAGTGCTCTGGTCTGGGTGACAAGGTGGGGATCGGGCACAGGTTGATGATCCTGGAGGTCTTTTCCAACAGTAATGATTCTGGGATTCTGTGCTGTGGGCCCTCTTGTAGGAGGGCTGGGGACAGTGGAGTGACAGCTGGCCTGTCAGGTGAGTGGCACTGTGTGGGCTCTGGCCTGTCGGCCCGGACAGGAGCAGGAAAGCCCACGATAAAGCTGAGTCCTTCCAGCCATGCAGGTACTGCTCTTGTGGTTAAAGCATGTCTGGAGAGAGCTGAGGACCCCAGAATGGGGCTGGGAAGACACTTTGAGCACAAGACATGCTGTCAACTTAGGTCCCCAGCCCTCAGGTCAAGGAGGAGCACTTTCACCACCCAGGTCCTGCAGCATCCTGGTCCTGCTCAAACCAGGGGGACCAAATTCAAAGCATCCTTCTCAAGAGTTGGGGATGCATCTCATGCCCATCTCCCCTCACCTCCCGGCCAGACCTTGGGCTGCCTGCAAAGCATGAGGAGGCACTGGGGGGCTTTCCCAAGCTCTGCCAGACAGATGGCCCCAGAGTCCTTCCCCACAGAGGATGCTGAGAGTCCCCAGTGGGGCAGGGGGAGGCTGCCTCTGAGCAACACCCACCTGAGAGGCCCCCCACATCCATCTTCTTCAGGTTCTTGGCTTCCAAGATGCAGACAGTGAGCTTCCCGGCCGTGGGCACGTACCGGAGGGAGATGCAGATATCGCCCAGCTTCTCTGGCTGCCAAGCAGAGCAGCGAGTGGAGGTCAGAGCTTTGGCAGTGCCTCGGACTGCAGTGTTTGGACACGATCACACATGCAGGTCCCCCCAAACCCTGCTCAGTCCAGGCACAAGCTGGCACCCTGTGCACCAACACAAGAGTTTGATCACTGGGTCCAGGACAAGCCAGGCCCAGCATAGCACTCTGGATGCTTTCTAGTCTTCATTTTCTGTTATTAAAACATTTTTACACAGAGGAACAACAGGTCAGATCCTGCCCTGCCAGGACATTCATGGCACCCTGGTGGGACCCCACAGTGATCGTCACCCTGAGCACTGTGGGATGGCCCTGAAAGCAGAGCTCGCCCCACGGCCAGCCCCCATCTCAATCCCCCAGCCAGGGGTTCAGCTGGCTGAGGGCTGGCTCTCACCTCCTCCTTCTCGCCACTCTGCAGGTCCCGCCACTCCTCGATGGGCTGGCCCAGGTCCACTGTGTTCATGGGCACCTTCACCTCACCGATGATGTCGTGCTTGGAGAAGCGATCGAAGTCGTAGATGGCCATCACCAGCGTCTTCCCACCCAGCTCCTGGTAGGGGACCTGCACAAAGGGACAACGACCGGGCTGCAAGCCAGGCCCACCCACTCCTGGAAGGGAAGGTCAGCACACGGGATTGCTGCAACCAGGGAGAAGGATGGGAGTGGGAGACAAGGTCCTGTGTTATGGATGAAGGGGCTCACCTTGAAGGTGAAGGTCTCATTGAAGGCAGGGTTGAGGGTCTTCTTCTGCACTTTGGTCTCGTACTTCTTCTTCTTGTCGGGGAGCAGGAACACCTTGACGTAGGGGTCTGAGGTGCCGCCCATGTCCAAAGCTGGCAGTTCGGCAGCTTGGAGGATCCCCACTGTGAGCTGGAAGGGCGGAGGAGTCCTCAGTGAGACAGCCCAGCCATGCACTGCAGCTGCCAAGGGCTCATCTCCAGCCCAGCATGGGGCAGGACTTCCTCTGGCACAGCACCCGGCTCCTCCTTCCCTCATGTGCCTCCCAGTTCCAACACGCAGACCTGTCCTCTCATCTCCCCCCCGGGCAAACCCCACTCCTCAGCTGAGCCCCAGCCACTCCATCACCTGGTTTGCCTGGAAATCGTAGTCCAGTGAGAACTGCAGCTTGCCCAGGTTCTCCGGCTCCTTCTCCTCTTCCTCACCTTCCCCCTCTGTCAGGCCCGTCTCTGCGTCATCGTCGTCCTGTTGGTCCTGGAATGGCAGCCAAGGTGTCCAGCTCAGCAGGATGGTCACAGCCCAGCAGCCCCACACCACTGGGGACCTCAGCACCCCAACCCTCCTGGCATCTCAACACCCAGCTTGTCCCCACCAGGGGAAAGGAGACCCACGTGCTGGGGACATGAAGCACTGACAGGGCAGTCTAGGGGTGGCACTGGCTGTGCCACAGCCACGCGGCCGCCAGGGAGCCCCCGGTGCTGGTCCAGCCAAGACGATGTGGGGCTGCCAGGGGTGCCAGGACAAGGAACTGACTCCAGTGGAGGGAGTTTTGGTGCTTGCAGGTGGTGGGTCCTGTGGCGCCCAGCCCGTGCTTGGAGGAGCACTACAGCCAGAGCTAAGGGCTTATCGGGGCCATTTCCAGGCTTTTCAGGCTCAGAAAGAGATTGTCCCCAGGAAATCCACCCCTCTTCCTGCCTCTCCAAGCGCAGTCCACGGGGTGGGAGTCCCAGCTCCTTACCCCCTCTTTGATGTGTCCCCAGTCCCCCATCCCACCCTGGAAGCAGATGATGGAGGAGGCTCATGGTGGCACTTACGTGGAGGGTGTCCCAGAGCAGAGAGGCAGCCAGGGCAGGAGGACAGCGAGGGTACCGTGGATGAAGAGAGACACGTTACACAGACACCGAGGGACCCATGGCAGGGTGGGGGATCAGGGCTTGTACCACCCCGTGGAGCCCCAGAGGACGCAGCCCTTGCTCTCCACTGGGGAATCCCACCCCACATCTCCCCCCTCTCCTGCTCCAGCCCTGTCTGCATGCCCATGGTGCCCACATGGCTCTGAAGAGCAGGGACAGACACCCAAATTCTCCCACCCCCTCCAAATGGCCGTGGGTCAAGGCCATTGAAATGGCCGGGGTGGCCCCAAGCCTGTGGGTACCAAAGCCCACCTCGGGCTGGACCCCAGGATGAGGTACCAGCACCTGCCACTACACCACAGACTTTTTGGGGATCCCAAACTGGGGGGTGTTTTGGCCTGGTGGCCCTGCCCTCTCAGCTAAAGGCTCAGAGAAATGAGTGTGACCCAGAGGGAGGCAAAAGACACAAGGGATTAAATCAACATTTCCTGGCTCAGGTGAAGCATTGGCAGGTCCAGGCCAGCTTGAGCTTGGTCCACCTGGGCCACCAGACACTGGAGGACAGTGCTGCTGTCTCAGGTCCTCGCTCCACTGTCCCATCCCAGGGTCCTGGTGGCTCCATCCCAATCTGCTGCCTGATCTTTGAGTGCCCTGGCACAGTCCATCAGCCAGCCAGAGGGGCTGCTGGCCAAGCAGCCCAGGAGGACATCACCTGGTTGCCTGACTTCATGTCCTTCATGTTCATGGCATTCTTCATGCCTTTGCCCTTCTCCTTCTTGTTCTTCTTCTTCTTGCAGCAGCACTTCTTGCAGATGCAGAAGCAGCAGGTGAGGATGAGGAGTCCAGCCACCACCGCGATGGCGATGAGGGCCCAGGGTGGCACTGTGGGCAAAAGCCAGGGTCGTGGTCAGCCCTGTAGCTCCCTCTCAGCCACCCAAAAGCCTTGTTCCACAGGTTGTACTGGGACCAGTGTGATGGGGGGGTCATCAGGAGGGTAACACCTGGGAAAGGAGCTACTCACGGGGGATCTTGTTGAGCTCATTCATGAACTTGTCCCTCAGCTTGGTGAACATGTCCTCCTTGCTCTCGCCCGGCCCCGCGGCCTCAGTGGAGTTCTCCATGGTGCTCATGGGCAGCGTGCTGGCCGTGGCCTCCGGGGCCATCATGGATGCTTGCTTGAACGTCATGGTGGGTCAGGGGCTCCCTGAAACACATCATCTCGGTGGCACACAGGTCCCTGCTGCCCCCACTCCTCCCCAGTGTCCCCAAGACAGCGCCTGCGTGGGCAGCAGGGCTGCACCAGGACACCTCATCCTCTGCTAGAGGGGCACAGACCCAGTGTCTGCGAGAGGTCACCTGGATCCCTCACGAGCCGTGGGGAGCCCAGCTGGCCCCTGGGTTTCCTGGCCTTTGACATCTCCAAAGCCACTGGGAGCATCACCCAGCCTTGCATCAATGACGGTTCCAGCTCCAAGCCCCCCAGGGACAATGGGGACACTCCTGGGGGGACATGCACCTGGCACGGCCCCCTGGGATGAGGGGAGGGGGGTTGCATCCCCAGGAGAGAAGAATGAGGTCAGTCTGGACAAATCCAGCCCCACCATCTCCTCCTTTTCTCGGGCAGGGACCCCAGGCATGGGGCACCCACAGGGACTCAGCGCTGGTGTGGCACCCTCAGGACTTGCTCCCAGCCCCGGGGCGAGCTTCCAAGTCTGGGAACAGAAGAGGATCAACACACCGCTCTTCTTCCAGCCCCCAGGGGGCTTCGGCAGGGCACATTTTGAGGATGGATGGAAGCAGGGAAGAGCTGGCTCTACACAGCAGTGGCGGGTTCAGTGTGCAGGTCAATGGGTCGACTCACATGTCACAGGTATCATGTCCCAGGTGCCACACCTCCCAACCCCGCAGGGCTCCCCTGGCCAGCCCAGCTCCTCCACAGAGCCAGGGAACGTGTTCAGGTCACAGCCAGGGCTGCAGCACAGCCCGACGTGCTCAGCACCCCCTTCCCAGCCCAGCCGTGTCCGAGCACCCGCCTGTAGGTTACCGGCGGGTCGGACGGGTTCGGTCGGGACGGAGAAGGATGGAGAGATCTCTATAGGCAGGTCTTGGGACACAGTCGGTTTATTGTAAAGGCGTGGGTATTGGGGCACTGCTCAGAGCTGCCTGACTCAGCTCTGAGCAGGCCCAAGAGAGTAAGCAGGTGAGAGAGAGAGAGAGGGTGTAAGAGCAAGAGTGGAAGTAAGAGTAGAAGTGGAAGAGAGGAATAGAGTGCCTGAAGTCCTGGTTACAATACAATAAATCATCTTCTGTACTGAATATTCTAATTGTCACTAACCAATCTAATACAAGATACAAATCCTATAGCATTTACATACAGCCTATAAGAGTTCTTATATTACCATAGAGTGTTACATCTTAACTTCTAAAAACTACTCTTTGGACCCCTTCTGCTGAGCTAGTAGGGTCTGCTCTGACCCTTGGACCTGTTTGCAAGCAGAGGGTATTGTTTCATCAAGAGGGGATTACTTCAGTGGCCATACCATTGTTTTCTAGTTGTTCAGTAACTAAGACCTGGTATTTCAAAAGTGGCTTTCATTTCGATGTTGCCTGTAGTTTTCATATTCCCAAAATCTTTTGTCAGGCAATCATATTTCCAAGGCTTTCCTGTTTCATCTTCCCCAACACCCGCCAAGGATGGGGACAGCCATTGTCTTGCAAATGTGGCTTTGGCTCCTGCAAGCAAACCTGGTACAAAGTGCCCCCACAACCCTGCCCCAGCCCCAAAGGGTCTCCATGACCTCCACAACCCCAGCTCCAGCCCCAAAGTGCCTCCACAACCCCATCAGAAAGCAGCCTGCAAGAGAAGACCAGAGCAGGGAAGAATGCCAGGGAATGCCAGTGGGGTTAAGGAGAACTCCAGACTCTCCAGCAGGGAAGCAAAGAGACAAGCAGGACCACAGATAACGCAGGCAGGAGTTTCTGGGGGCAGGTGGGCTGTGGCTTGAGTGCACCCCCTCCCCTGCATCTCTTCTTCCCTCCTCACCATCAAGAAGCCTCCTTGCCCAGAGCATCGTCCCCTGAGGCCAGGTGCTCCTCTGCCCTTCCTGCAGCACTGGAAAATGAGTGCTCTCACCTCAAAAAAAGCCAGTCAGAGAGACCTGGGGGTGTTGCTGCCCCAAACTGACATCGCCATGTGTCTCTGGCCACCTCATAGGTGAATCAAGCACTGAGTTACCCAGAGCATGGCTCCACACCTGGACACCTCCCTCCTGCACCACTGCTCCCAGGGGAATATCCTGTGGGAGTCTGGGGGGCCCCCCATGAGGGGCAGTCCTTCACACAACAAAATGAGGTGATTATGGGACTCCCACCCAGACAAGGTCCCTGCTGCAAGCACAGGCTTTGCCACCCAATGGCTTGGCCACGGCCACCTTCCCATCCCACGGAGGGGCTGTCACCGCTGCGAACACCAGCATCAGCATCACCAAGCCCTGAAACCTGGCACCGGGGGCTGGAGGAGGATGCTGGAGGTCCCCCACATCCTGCTTGGGGTGAACCAGGAGCTGCTGCATTTAACCCCTACCCAGCTGAGAGTTATTTGATCTCGAGGGTCTCAAAGGTTCCCCAAAGCTTCCAGTGGCTGAGGAGACCTGGATGTGTGTCTGTCCCCACCACTTGAGGGGTTTGTCCCCATCACTGCCCATGTGCACCAGGGTGGGTGGGAGGAGAGCCAGGATTTGGAGACCGAAGGCTGCTGAGGGTAACCTCTGAGTGCTGGATCCTGCCCCCCTGACCTGGAGCAGGGGTCCTGGCTCTGCTCTGCACCCATGGATAAAGGGTGAGGGATCCAGGCCACTGACACCCTGCCAGCTCCCCAGAGAGCATGAGGTGTGGGACCCCAGGGCTGCCCTCCACCACAACACACCCCAGGGCACTCGCTCTGCATCCAACCTGCCACGCAAGGTGGGCAGCACCCAGAGGGGGCACCTGGATGAGCCGCCTCTCCTCCCAGTCCTTGGGCGCCCAGCCCAGCACTGCCCGGGGGGGCAGGCGAGCCCAGCTGCTCCTGCAGCACGGAGCCACCATCCCCGGGGACAGTACAGCGGGGACCGCTCAGCACCCGCAGCCGGGCACGCCCCGCAGCCCACGGGTGTGCATGGGTGTGCACGGGCAGGCGAGAGGTGCCGGGAGTGTGTCTGTGCACCCGTGAGCGTGCGAGGGCCAGTGCAGGGCACGGGGTGCTGGTGCACGTGTGGCAGTGGAGGTGCAGGCTTGTCCGTGCGCTTGTGCAGGCACGTGTGCGTGGGACACGCAGATGTGTGAGGGTGTGAACGCTTGTGCAAGATGTGTGGGTGTGGATGCGTGTTTGTGTGTGTGTGTGTGTGAATGCTCGTGCCCGGGGGTGCCCGTGGCCGTGCACACCTGCCCAGGGATGTGTGGCCCGTGCGCTCGGGCAGTGCCCGTGTGGCTCTGCCAGCACCTGCACGTGGCTGTGCGCATCCTGCCCTGTGCGTGGCACTGCCCGCAGCCTGTGCAAGGGCTCGCACACGCACACACACAAACACACACACACACACACACACACACAGAGAGCCCTTCTGGGTGCCAGCGGGCGTGTGTGGGACCTGGGTGCCAGGGGGGGCTCTGGGGGCAGAGATGCAGCACAGGCGCTGGGCCAGGGAACTGCTGCTGCTTTAGGCGGTACTTGGGAGCCTTTGCCGTGCTGCCCGGGGCTGGGGGGCTGCAGGCAGCAGCAGGCCTCACTGCAGGGGTTGCTTTTGAACCGGGCAGCCTAATTAGCATCACTAATTGCTCCCTTGTGGGAGCTGAGGACCGGGGGAAACTGAGGCCCGGGAGGGGCCTGCGGGGAGCCAACCAATGGAGACCCTGTTGCTGCTCCCCCTCCAACTGAGTACCTTACAGCCCCCGGGGGCCTGCAGCCCCTGCCGTGGGGGCGGAGGGCTGATCCTGCACCCCGAGCGAGGGGACCAAGCTTTGATCCGCCTCCCGCACGGGCTGGGCAGGGGGGGCAGTGCCATGGGGGCAGCGCCATGGGGGCAGCGCCATGGGGGCAGCCTGGGCAGGTCGGGGACAGCCAGGGAGGGATGGGAGGCTGGGAGGGCAGGCAGTGGGGCGGTGTGGTCTTGGGGATGTCCCCTCACCTCCCCACTGTGCCACCGCCTCACTGGGTGTCCTCGGGCACATCCCGTGTCTCCACCAGGCGCAAGCGGGGCAGCCCAACCCCTCAGCTTTTGGGGCAGAGCTGCTCCCGCCCCACGGCGCAGATTCCCAGTGGGTGGGGGCCCGTCCCAGCCCGCTGTCCCCGTCCCAGCCCGCTGTCCCCTCCCAGCCTCCGCCGCCTGTCCCCGTCCCAGCCCGTTCCCCCCGGCGGCGGGCGGGGGCCGTGCGGGCTCGGCTGCGGCACTGCATTGCAGTCCTGCTCCGGCTCCGCTGCCTTTTTTTTTTTTTTTTTTGCCTTTTTTTTTCTCTCTCTCTTTTTTTTTATTCCTTTTGCAATTTTTCCCCCTCCTCTTTGCAAGTTGCGGCAGCCGCTGGCGAGGGGCCGAGCGGCCGGCGGTGCGGGCGGGAAGGGAGCTCAGCTCCCCGAAATCCACACCGCACCCCCAAACGCTGCCGAGGACTCGCTGCGGTTCTTCAAGTTTCCTCTTCATTCCTGCCTGCTTTGGAGTTGTTCCTCGCCACCCCCCACTGCTCCCCGTCACCCCCCCCGCCAAGATCTCAGGGTCTTAAGGACATAAAGAAAATATGAGGGTTATAATTAACCATTTCTATCAGTCGTTGGCCGAAGAACAAGCGTGAGTTAAGGCATCATGAATAAATCCTGGCTAGGAAGGAGCCCTGTCCTGCCTTGCTGGCCCCTGGGATCCTCCAGCTCCTCCCTGGGATGCAGCACCCATCAGGGGAGGACCCACTGAACCCCTCCCCCCCCAGAAAAAACTCCACCAGGAGCTCCCCATGGAGCAGGACAGGGTGGGCTTCAGCCAGGCAGCTGCTGCAGAGACCCCATGGGGCAGAGGGTGGGGAGGGCCCCCCGTGGCACATCACCCATGCACTTGCATTACACTGCCCAGGTGCCACCTCAGCCCCCCCAGGGCTTTATCTTGCTCCCCGTTGCTCCAGCCCCCCACTGTGTAACCCTGAACCCCCCAAACCCATCACCCTCACAGTGCATTTCTCCCCTCATGCACCCCCCTGCAGCCCCCAATGCCTCATCCTGCACCCCTCAGTGCAGCACCCCAAATCCACCACTGCAGCACCCCCACATCCCAAAGGGCATCCCATATCCTGTGCCTGCACCAGCTTCCCTGACCCCTTAACATATCAGCCCAGCCCCCCTTCATGAATGCACCTGCATGCTGCACCACCCTCAGAGCCCCTAAAACCCTTCTGCACCCCACACTGTGTTACCCTGCACCCCCTCAGGCAGCGTCCCCCAGCTGCAAACATCTGGCCTAGAAGGAGCCCCCAGGTCCCCCCTCCAGCAGAGCCTCAGGGGTTGTGTTCAGCGAACTCCCTCCAGGCTCAGCCCCCAAACTCACCCCAGGTGTCCCCCCACCCCCTTAAAGCTGATACTGAACCCCGAGAAGCTGCACTGAGCTCCAAACCAGCCCTTCGTGGTGTAAACCTCCCTGGCTCCATCACTGATTTTAGGGAGCAGAGGGGGTGGGGGTGTCCCCCTCCCTTTTTGCTGGCAGCACCCCAAGGTCTGGCGGGATGTAAATCCCAGGCTGGAGCCAGCAATCCCATCCCCATCCATCCCCAGGGCATTCCCTGTATACAGAAAAGCAGTTTAGACACTGAAAAATCCCCTTCCTGAGCCCTTCATCCCTCCTCCTCCTCCATCCAAGGCTCCATCCCAGAGACCCCCCCCTATGCTGCTGCAGCACCTGGCACAAAAAAGGGGATTTGGGGTTTCCCCGGAGCTGGTCCCATCATGGGACTGTATCACTGCCCCAGCAGGGGCTCCCTGTCTGGGTGGGGTGGGGAAGGATGGAGCAGGGGGATTCACTGCGGGGGGGGCTTTGAGGACCATGTAGGGAGAAGCAGGAGATCAACAGGGAGTCGCTCTCATCAGCCAGGGTGTTCTGCAAAGGAGCAGACCCAGGATGAGAATTTGGGGATGCACAGAAGGACCAGGATGTCCCTGGACACGGCAGCACTCAGGGAGCTCAGTCCCCACCATCAGGGTGAGGCCTTTTGGGGAATCCAGCTGCTGGAAACCCCCCTGCTCCTCTGCAGGGGCTGAAGAAACCTCTCCTCTCCAGGAAGGTGAAGGCCGCGGGGATGATGGAGAGCAGGAACAGCAACAAATGAAGATTAATGAGGCTGAAGCAGCAATTAGCAGCAGCCGGCACTGGCCGAGCATGGGCTGGGCATGGGCAGGGGGGTACAGGGGGGGCCAACCACGGCCCCCCCAGCCCGGAGTGATGAAGTGTCCCATGGATATCCCGATCTGCGGGAGGCTCATGAGCTAACGAAGGGTGGCTGCCACCATGGGCCCAGGGCAATGAGTTATTGCTCCTTTATGGGATGGCAAAGCCAGGTCTGAGCTGTCCTGCTGGGACAGAGATGTGGGCACCCCCCAGACTTCCATGAACATGAGCTGGAGGAGCTGACCCCAAAACTGTGCTGCTGTGTGCCAGGGCTTGTCCTTGGATGACCACAAATGAAAATCCCAAGCCAGTTTCAAGGCAAGACCTCTCCCACCCCAATGCCAGCGGGAAGCCTGGGCACTACAGAGCCCGCAGGATCCTGCAGCGCAGCCCGGGGGCAAGCAGAGACTCCGGAGCACAGCTGAGACACTTGGCAGTGCCTCACCGGGATCCTGATGCCAGCAGGTGTTTTGCTTCTGGGGTCAGAAGCACAAGAGCTGGAGAGGGAGCTCCCATCTCTCCCTGGCACAGTGCCTGGGCATCCCTCCGGCCTTTCACGGGGTCCTGGCTCCCCAGCACTCCCATCGCGTCCAGAGCGGGACACGGAAGGGACACGCCGGGCCAGAGTTCCAGCTCACAGCGGTGAGACAGGAGACTCTAATTAAGGCAAAAACATGACTTGGCTTCTAATGGTCATTTAATTACCAGAGAATTCCTGGCAAGGGATGTGTGAAGGCACGAGACCAAAGGATCAGGGAAGAGGGAGGGGAGGGGGTGCTGGGTGGGGAGATGCTGCAGGACCCTGGTGCAAAGGGGCTCTGCAACAGCCCAGCAAACCCCTGAATCTCATCCCTGTTCTCCTTCCCCAGCCCCAGCACGACACCACAGCAGCTGCATCAGCAGTGCCAGACCAGACCCTCAGCAGCCAGGATGGTGGAGCAGCTCCCAGGGCTTGGGGAGCTCTTTCCCTGGGATCCCCCCACACTCCCACCCTGGTTCACTGTGCTGAGGGCAAGGAGAGTCCCTGCTCCCCCAGCTCCACGATTTTCAGGGGAGGGTATTCCTACAGCACAGGTAAGGGGTGTGATGGGGTGAGGACACTCCAGTAGCAAGGGGCATCACGGGACCTGAGCTGCTGAGACATCACCCTTGCAGGGACACATTTTCCTGCCCCCAAACCCATTATGAGCAGGTGCTGCTGGCCAGACATCCCCACCATCCAAGGACAACTGAGGCACAGCATGGGAAGCAGCACCCTGAGAGAGGAAATCCCTGAGCAGGGCTGAAGCTCAGCATTCCCCCAGCTCAGAGTGGGCCAATGACAGCCACCAGACCTCACTGGGACCCCCAGCACTGCTCCCCATCCTGCAGGCTCCAGCAGCATCTCCGGATGGCACCAGAGCTGGCCAGCACCCCCCTCCCCACCACAGCACACTCCGCTCAAAGCCTCATCACCCACCAGCACGCGGCTCAGCTAATTAAAAATAACGACTTGCTGGGGTTCAGCAGCCCCAGCCGCAGGCTCTTCCCCAGGGATGAGTAATTCGAGGAGGGCACCACACTGCACAGCTCGGGATGAGCTCCTGCCTTGCTGCCCCACATGCTGGAATCTGGGCTCCTCATCATGGAGCCCCCGGCCTCACGGAAGGAGACTCAGCCCCTGCCTCACGAGGGAGAGCTTGTAAAATAAAAAAATTAAAAACTGATGGTGGTTTCACAGCCAGTGCTGCCTATGAGAGAGGATTTGCCTTACAGCAAAACCAAGCGAGGTCTAACAGTGAATGCAGCCTTGAGGCAGCCTTTGTCCATCATTTGGGGTCCAGACTGATGGTTTCTGGTGTTCCCAAGCCAAACCATCGGCTCCTGCTGCCAGAAGTCTCCCACTGAATGGACACCTAAAGGTCAGTGTGGGGAAGGGATGATCCCACCCTGCCCTGCTCGCTCCTGTGCATCTCCTCCTGCAAAGCATCACCCCAGCCAACACCCACCATGTACTGGGATGCCTCTCATAATGGCAGGGGCCCCCCAAAGCATTGCGACTCAGGGAGATGGCAGGTTTGTCCCTACCCAGGGACACCTCCCTGCGTGGGGACCACTGCTGGCACCCACCAGTGCCAGGGCACCCAGGGCAGCAGCTCAGGGGTTTTCTGTGCCTTTGCCTCTAAAATCAGAACAGCACCGAGGTGAAATGGGGGACGAGGGCAGTGACAGCCCGCGAGGCCAGCGCCCACATCAGAGGAGAGGAGGACCCACCGCTGGGCACTCAGAGCCCTGCCTGGCACCCAGAGGTGCTGATCCCTCAAAGCCCACTTTTTCTAGAGCGATCAGGCCCTGGCTCTGGCTTTGCAGCTGCCCCAGGAAGGAAGGGCAGGAGGGAGCTGAGCTGGGACTGGTGCCAGGGCTCCCGCAGGAGCCGGGGCAGGTGCTGCCACAGCCACTGCCACCTGGAACTTGGGTGCCAACAGCAAAGGGACTGGTGAGCACCGTGTCCCCCTCTCTGCTTCCCACCGTCTCCCATCACTGCTGCACTGCTCTCTGCCGGAGGCATCCCACAGGAATGCTGCAGGGGCTGCAGGCACCACTCACCACCAGCACTGCAGCCAGAGGGTTTTGGCTCATGCCATGTGCTACCATGGCACGGGTAGAAAAGGCAGCTGGGGATGCTGGAGACCACAGTCTCCTGAGCTGAGGGGACACAGCTGTTGCCAAGGACAGCAGAGCATATGCAATATCCCACATGGCACTGGCCACTGCCACAGCAATCCACCAGGCTCACCCCAAGCCCAGGCAGCACAGGCAGTCCACCCTTGGCACACAGAGCCATGAATGGCCAAAGAAGCCTCCCAAAAAGTAGGTTCCAGGTGCTGCCAGAGCCCAGCCTGCTCCCCGGCACTGTGATGCCGCAGCAGCCGTGTCTTGCTCCGAAGGCAACATGAGAGCAGCTAAATAGGGCACCAGATGGTGATGGGCTGAGCTGCCCTGGCACTTTGAAGCCACCACACGGCTCAGAGTTCCAAGTTCTGCCCTCCCAGGTGGGCATCACACTGCTGGCACCACGGCCACACTGCCGGCAGTCCCGGCCATGGCCCTGTGCCACAGTGATGGCTCCAGATCGGCATGGGAGGAGAGAAAAGGAGCCAGGTCAGCTCCTGGGGAAGAGCCAGGAGCGGCTCCAGGAGCGAGCCGAGCCGCGGCAGATCGATCGCAGACGGGAGCAGGGAGAGCACTCCCTGTGCTGCTGCCCAGCTCAGCGGACGGGCCGAACAAGCAGACACAAGCCGCGAGGGGCCATTTCCAAGGGGAGGCTCCAGGGAGATCTCCACAGCTCCCAGCCAAGCACGAGGCCGTGATGGGCTGGTGTGAGAATCCAGGAAACCATCTCCCAGCCCTGGGGTGCCCCCAGCAATGCTCATCCCCCAGCACCCCCCTCCTCCCTGCCAGCCTGGGCTCAGTCCCCCAGGACTGGCTCCCTGTGGGAGCAGTGCTGGTGCTGCTTGCCC